>NC_072861.1:20573888-20894657 GCF_028858705.1 Grus americana | reverse complement strand
ACATATTTGGGCAATTTATTAAAGCCTGTTGCTCTATTGTCTCTTGGCATCAAAGACAATCTGTAATAGCTGTTTTCTGGAAAATCTTCTTAGTGCAGCCTGACTCCTCATTTGCCATTTGGCTGTGAGGTTGCATCCACGGCCCTCTGCCATTTTGTAGTTGGCAGGTGGGGAACATACATCTTAAAAATCATTGCTTCGACTTTCCATTACAAAGAAAGGGCTTTTAAGAGCTCGTGTACAGCATCTGAGACCAAGAATCTGTCTGCTCTCAATTACAATTCTATTACGGCTGTAGAGCTGAGGCATACAGCTGTATTGTGCTAAGGGAGAAAGGTTTGCCTTTAGTTTGGCCTTGTCAGAGGCAGGACCTGCTTTCCAGGAGGCTGAAGAGGGTCGCTCTCCTTTTAACAACTGCCTGAAATGACTAGAGACTCTGTTGTCTTTACCACCGCGTGATTCCTGAGTCACATAAAACACTGCTGCTGATTCTTCTTTTCTGCTTCTGACAGCTCGCTCTCTTTTTCTTGGTTTCTCCTAACTGCTTTTAAACAGATGCAGATGTTATAAAAACTTGACTATGTGCTTTCGTATACGGCTTTGGTGAGGGTGTTTTTAAAGTAGGGAGCACAGGAGCTGCCTGACCCCAGCTGCCACCTCTGCAGGGATTGACAGCCAGAACAGAGCCAGCCCTGACGCTGCAATCCTGGGAACGAGCCAGGCGTCACTCTCACGGTGATGCTGCTGGATGCTCCCAAAAGAAAAGTATGAGCCATCACTGTGCAGTGCCAAACGTGGATGCAGCATTTAACCTATTATCGCATCCTCTGAGTTCACAGAAATGCCATGGCTGACGAAAAAAACCCTTTCCTCGATAGCAGTGTATCCAGAAATCATTCTGCCTCATCTCGCTCAGGGGGCCTTGAGGGCTGGGGAAGTATTTCTCCAGGGCTGCAGAAGCAGTGGCTTGGTGACATTCAGCAAGATTTGGGACCTGGGGGTGGTCAACCGCTTCCCTTTGCATGTCACCTTCAGTCCACATCATCCACACTGTGGTTCACCCTCCTGCAAAGCCCCACTGCCGCCAGTCGAGTCCTGCCAGCAGGGCCAGGCGCCTCGGCCGCAGCCGCCCAACACTGACACTGAGCAGCACGCCAGCCTCAGACATAGGGACCTGCTTTACGTTGGAGTGGAGTTGCCTGGCTGGACACGGCAGGCTGAGCCATCTCAGCTCCCCCAGCTCTTCCTCGCTGTTCTCCAAATTCCTAAAGCAGGTAAGAGGGAATGTAGTGATGCTTGAAAGCGCGTTTTATCTTGCAGGCAAAGGGTGAATATCATGCCGCAGCCTGTGGCATGTTCTCAGCCCAAACGCAGCTTCCCAGGAGCAAATATGCGTGGAACTGTCAGAGCAAGTGTCTCAAACGCTGCAGGGAGAAGGTGTTTTTTGCAACCCTGTGTCCAGGAGCAAAGGCTGAGCTGCTGCTTGGATGGAGGAGAGAAAGCACCAAGAGCTGTAATTGTTGCGGGAAGCTGTCCTGCCTGTGTAGCAGGAAGGGAGCAGCATGTGTTAGAACAAGCACAGTCCCACCGGCTAAACGCACAGGAGCCAACTCTGTCCAAAGGAAAGCAGCTTGCTTTGCTGCCAGTCATCTGCGCGCAGCAGGTTCCCAGCCTGGTCTGCCTCCATTTCTGCAGATTTACCCTGTGCTCGCAAACACCAGAAGCTGGGAGGGAACCTCTGGTGACATCGCGCTGCTTTAGGGTACTATTGACAGCAAAGCCAAGCCCCTACCGAGTTTGTTGATGGATGCGCTCAGGCACTGGGCAGGGTGCCGGCCCTGCCCGCTCCCCTCACCCGGCTGCGGGCTGCAGGGGGGCCTGGGGGGGGGGGGGGGCAAGGGCAGCGCATCTCCCGGGGAGGGGAGCGGGGAGGAACCTCCCCTCAGCAAGGAGAGGGTTTGCTGCCAGCAGCCCCCCAGGAGCGATCGCTGCCCTGCTCACCGGCACTGCCGCCGTCAGACCACTCCGCTCCGGGAGGGCTGGGGTGTCGGGGAGGCCCCCCCGGCCGCTCGGGGTGTTTTTTGCTAGGGGAAGAGGCGTTTGCAGGACACCGGGTCCCTCTGCTGACGGGCTGCCGAAGCGCTGCCGGTGCCATTGCCGGAGGAGAGCTGCTGCCCGGGGCGCACGGCCTCGGCTCCGGCCCTCCCTGCAGCCGTGAGGTTTCAGCTGCACGGAAAAATTACCGTGAAAAGACCTTTAAAGGGATGAGACTGAGGAGGGTACCAAGGAGGGAGGAGAAGGGCCTGGCTGGGAGGGCTGCAGCACTCCCCCTGCTCCCCCTCAGAGAGTCCCGAGGCGGCTGCGCCCTGAAGGGGAGCACGGCCTGGGCCTGCCCGGCACCGGGCTGCCGCCGGAGCCCGGGGGAGATGGGGGAGCGGAGTCTGCCGGGGCTGGGGCAGGGGGTGACCGCCGCCGCCGCCCCCCCGCTCCTGTCAGCGCCCGCCAGCTGGGGGAGGAGCAGCGGAGGAGAGGGCGGGCCGCGGGGCGGTGCCTACCCCTCGCTGCCTCGGCGCTCGGCTGGTCGGCCTGGCCCGGCTCGGCGCTCGGCGGGTTGGCCTGGCGCGGCGCGGCCTGGCGGCGGTGTGGAGCAGGCGGGCGGCGCGGTGCGGCGGGGCTCGGCGGGATGGTGAAGCTCACGGCGGAGCTGATCGAGCAGGCGGCGCAGTACACCAACGCCGTCCGCGACCGCGAGCTCGACCTGCGCGGTGCGCGGACTCGGCGGGGCTCTGATGGGGGGAGGCTGTGCCGGGGAGGGGGGGCGGTGCGGCCTGTGCCGGGAAGGGGCCTGGGGGCTCGGGGCGGGGGGGCTGTGATGGAGCCTGGGGCCTGCAACGGGAGGAGCGGCTGCAGCACGGGGGAAGCCGGGAGGGAGGTTGCTGGAGGGGTCTGCAGTGGTAGGGGAGCTAGAGGGGGGTTAAAGAGGCTCCAGTGGCGGGGGAAGCTGGGGGGGAATGTGAGGGGGTGGAATGGAAAGGGAATTTTGGGGAAGTGTCGGAGGAGCCTGCAGTGGTGGGGGCGGGACACACGAGGGATGTGCCAGAAACGTGGGTTTGGGCAAAGGAGACGCATACAGGGAGGGAGTCGGGGTGTTTGCTGAGGGGGAGGAAGAGGGGTGCTTTGAAAAGGCTGCGAGGGCTGTTGGCTTTGAGGGGGAGAGTTTGGTCTATGTGTGATGTGGAGGAGAGTCGTTCCGGAGATGTTTTGACTGAGACTATCTGTACCCTTGGTCCATCCAGATATGCCCCCTACACACTCTGCCTCTTGCTTTCGTCTGCTCACCTCTGGGCACCATCTAATTCCTGTGTTGCACTCTCTCCCCAGGCTACAAAATCCCTGTTATTGAGAACTTGGGTGCCACCCTGGACCAGTTCGATGCAATTGATTTCTCTGACAATGAGATCCGTAAACTGGATGGGTTCCCTCTGTTGAGAAGGCTGAAAACTCTTCTGATGAATAACAATAGGATTTGGTAAGCACTTGTATTTTGGCCAGATGGGACCCTGGGGCAGAGGAAAATGCTTTTGGGAGAGAAGTATGCCGTGTCTTTCAGTGCTGGGTAGGTGCAGAAGTGTGTGTTTTATGGAAAAAAGGTTGGCACTCAGTACTGTATAGACCCTCTTCAAGCTGCCTGGCTTGTTCAGTGCAAAAGTCAGTCTTCGTTTTTCAGACAGGACAATGAGATGCAGAGTTTGGAATTTGGCCAGAACTTTGGATTTCATTTATCATCCCCATAAAGACAAGAAAACAGGGATAACTGCAAGTAAATGAACAGAAATCTCATGATGCATCTAATTACAGCGACGTCTGGTATTTATTGCCAGCTTTGTTAGAAAAAGTATTGTAGGGGATGCTACCCAAACTTCTGCCAGTGTCAGACTTGGTTGTTTTACAGTGAGCCCCTCTATGTTACCGTATTTCTGTGTGTCTTTTCACCATTGCTAACTTCTGGCCTAATTTTCACCTTTGTTTTTTTTGTTCTTCTTTAGTCGGATTGGTGAAAACCTTGAACAGGCTCTGCCCAGCCTGACAGAGCTCATTCTTACCAACAACAACATTGCTGAATTGGTAAGTTATCCACACCGGATAAATCTAAACAAATTTGTGTTTGTCATCTTTCTAATTAACCTTTTTCCTGAGAGTAGTGTCAGATGCTTTTGGTAATAGTTGGTACTCCTCCTCCTTCTAATTAGCCTTTTTTCTTTTTCTTTAGAGTAATATCATATGGTTTTGGTAGCAGTTAATGGTGTATGTATTTTAATGAACATAATTTGCAGCCTGCAGTGGAACAGCAGTCACTGTCTCAGTGGGTTTCCTGTTAAACTAATTACAGTAATTCTAATTGGTCTCTAAAATAGATATAAGTTCAGGAACTTTGTTTTCAAATATTTGAGTCTCACTAAAAGGTTTCTTATTGTGTTCTCATTACGTAGGGTGAACTGGATCCGTTATCAACTATTAAATCACTGACTTACCTGAGGTACGTAATCTTGAAAAGTTATTCTTTCTCTGCTGTTCGAGCTCTGCTGCTGGCCTGGCTCTTTGCTTTGATATGGAATGCTCTCCTTTATATGAGCTGTGGCAGATTCTGTACGCTTAAAAATTGAAACCAAAAGGTTTAAACTATCGTTACAAAATACTTTAAAATAAACATTAGTGATGGCTTTTCAGTAGCATTACACTCGGTGTGAGGGACAAAAAAAGAAAAGCAATTTGTCCTGTGATTTTTCAGTTGATCAGTGTCCAGGTAGGAAATGGGATGGTTTAGTTATTTGTCTTTTTTTCCTTTTTTTTTTTTTTAATATTTTGAGGTGGTTCTGTATATTCTTCTTCAATAAAATCTACTTAATTTGATAAAATCAAGTGCAAGTTTTTACTATAGTTTTCATAATATCAAAGAACACTGTCGCTAGGCTTATTTAATGGTGTTATTTGTTGTCTGTTATAGCAGAAGGTACATGAATGCACTTTAAGTGTATTAATGTATTTCAATATAAGTGTATTTTTAAATATTTTCTGTTAAGAATCTCTTTATAACCTTTATTTACTTTGTAGCATTTTAAGGAATCCTGTAACAAATAAGAAGCATTACAGATTATATGTAATCCACAAAGTTCCACAGGTCAGAGTGCTGGATTTTCAAAAAGTGAAACTCAAAGTAAGTCTACTTTCTTCTGATTCAGCACGAGATGAATACCTTTTCTTGTTACATTCTTGAAAATTCAGCAGTAACAGTGAGCTTATTGCCATAATTGTAAATAATGTTGAAACAATATATCATAAGTGGCTCTAAAACATGCTCCTTGTTTTCTTTAATGGTTTTGTTCTGTTAAGGATGTAGTCTGTTTAATTATGTTTTACTGACGCTGTTGTTTAGTCTGATTGTTTTCTGGCCCCCTGGTGTTGGTAGAAAGACAGACCTCTAGAGAAAGAAATAAGCAATCGCAGCAGAGCCCTCTGCTTTCAGTGAAGATGAGTGTGGGAAAGAGTTCTTACTTTTAAGAGCATGGGATTGATCTGCCTTGAGTCTGAGCATCTGGGCAATGTTTATGTGCTTGTTCTTACATCTGTTCTCCACGTACCAATGTTCGCTGATGAAGATGAGCCAAAGCATCTTTCTTTGCAAAGACAAAAGCTTTGCAAAATGCAATGTTGTTAAATTAATTTTGTGTGTGTGGTATCGCTGTAGGAGCGACAGGAGGCAGAGAAAATGTTCAAGGGCAAACGGGGTGCACAGCTTGCAAAGGATATTGCCAGGAGAACAAAAACGTAAGATAAAAAAACAAATTTACACTGGCATTCTCCTTCAGAAACACCACTTGCTTTGTGTGCGGTATTAGGCAGTAACCTGAAATATCAGCTACTGGCAGGATGCCTTAAAAGCTTTGGTAGCTGGAAGTGCCTTGTCCAAGCATCCCAATTTTTGGATGGTGGTGAATACATCTCAGAAATATTTTTGAAAGAGGTACTTGGTCAGGGTGGATTGATTTAAGTCAACAAGCAGGAAACCTTAATTTTATTTTTCCTCTTTGTCATTTAACTGCAGAGAGGTGGCCATTGTTAATTTTGTTGTTTTTTTCCCAGATGATTGGGAACTAAATTTTTTTGTTTTGCCAGGGAATACAAACTGTAAGATCTGCTGTAATTAGGAGGATAAATGCAGGTGAAAATCTTTAGCTAAGCAATTACACATCTATGCTTATTTAGTTAAATTCTTAAGTGGTATATCGTGTACTCTTGTTTAATTTTTCATCAGCCTGTTTGGAAATCAGAATTCAGATCATGTATGGCAACAGCGTTTCCAAATTCATAGTTAAATAAATAAAAATCTTGAATGTACGTAGCATTTAAAACTCCAGTAGATGCAGTTTAGCTCTGGGTTATGAGTAGAAAAGGATTCAGGTCCATGATAGTTTTAGAACAAGTAGTTTGAACTAAATAGCTCAATAAACAGATATGAAGAAAATCTTTCTATAGCTGCAAAAGAGGTTGCAGCATTCTGGTGCTGGGTCAGCATTTCAGGAAGTTCTTTCCAGCTGATCGCTCAGTAACATCCATTTTCACAGACTACAGATTTTCCTTTAAGCAGCAGCAGATAACCTTTTTCTTTTGAGTGTTAAGATTACATCCAGTCTAGTGTAAGCTTTAATATAGGCTGCTGTAATATCATATTAGACATACCAGAACAGGAAACCCAATTTCAGTCACTCTTTATTTACCCACCCTGCTTTTGTAACAGTGACAGACCACCCGAGTGTTCAACAACATCCAAATCGAATAGCTTTTGTCAACTGCTTAATTTATAAAGTTAAGGTCTGCCTCTCTTTATGAGCAGATGAAAAGCTGGGGGCGGGGAATGGGACAGCGAGGACAAGTTGCTGGTGTTTCTGAAGGAGGCAATTCTTCACTGTATCAGTTTGTTAACAAAGATAAGATACTACACTTGATTGAATGAAATACTTCCAAACCTGGTTTGGAAGTTAGAGAAGCATGTACTCTTCAATGGGTGTAATGGGTCTTTTTTTTTTTTTTCTTTCCCCCCTTTGAAGCTTCAATCCAGGTGCTGGTCTGCCAACTGACAAAAAGAAAGCTGGGCCCTCCCCAGGGGACGTTGAGGCAATTAAGGTAAATATGTCAGGAAAAAGCGGAGGAGAAAAACCATTGTGGATCCGAACTGAACAAATGTTTCCTTCCTCCTGGCAACCACCGACTCTGTTTGGACAAATGGCACAGTGTGTCCTAGCTTTGGTTTAGGTGCTTTTTATGTATTTTTTCTTCTATTATGACATACCTGTTTTTTGAGAACTTAAACAAAACTTGGGTCTGAGCTTAGAGTTCCCCCAGGATAGAGCAGCTGGTTTAATTAAGGGGTGAAGTAAGATTGTGCTCTCATTTGTAGAATTTTGTAGAACTTTCTGTAAAAGTTTAGCTTCACTTACCTGGAAAAAATCTTGGGTTTATGTTTATTCTAATCACACTGAAATACTGTATGTGAAGATTCATCATCTTCTTTTGTCTGTTTTTTTAGACTGCTATAGCAAATGCCACGACTCTGGCTGAAGTGGAGCGACTGAAAGGCTTACTGCAGGCCGGTCAGATTCCTGGCAGAGAACGAAAATCAGGTCACTGTGCTTCTATTACTGTTTTTTCTCCAAACAGAATTTAGCTCCCTTCATTGCTTCCTGATGCTTTATGTGATCTCAGTGGGGACTTGCATTGGAAGGGCCAAACACTTAGGGAGTTGAAAAAACTGCTTAAAATGAGTGTAATTTTTATAGTGTCAATAATTGAGGATTGCATCTGTAAGCCTCTGCAATCAGTGTATTAGCTGCCTGGCCTCTGGAGTGCAGTTCAGGGCTCCCTCGAGAGCAAGGTGCCAGACATCAGCCCTAAGCGCTTCACTCCAAACAGTTTATCCCAGTTCCTTAAAAAAATGGGATTAATCCCAAAGTACACATGGGCTGTGCTGTTCTGAACATTGGTGCCTCGGGTGGGGGCACAGGAACATCTCTGGGATGTCGGAGAGGTCCCTGTGTGGACAAATCTTACCTGCAGACGGGCAATATTGCCTCTTTATATTAGAGCTGTGTAGATTTTTTTGTTGTTGTTGTTCTGTAGTGGTTTTTAATTGACGTTATTGCTGCCCCTCCCCAGAGGAGTGAAAATGAACATTGTCCCTGTGGGAAAGAACTAACCTTTGCAGTAACCGCCCCAAAACTCTGACGTGTCCTTTCAGGCCCCTCGGAGGACGCTGAGGAAGAAATGGAAGAAGACACGGTTCCCAACGGATCTTGAGCCCAGGCCGTGCCCGAGGCCCAGCGCTTCTCCCCGAGAGCCCCCTCCTCTCCACCTGCCCTTCTCCCTGCAGGGGGGCTCAGGCCGGCCCCGCCGCCGCCGGCCCCCCGTACCCTGACCTTGCGCATTTCGGCGTTCAATAAACGGACGTTTCCTTTTTCTCCCCGTGGTGCTGCGTCCCCTTCCCCGGCAGAGCGGGGCTGGAGGTGGCCGGGGCTGTGGGGACGGGACGGCCATGGCGGCGGGAGGGGAAGACCCCTTCCTGCACACCCTGATTGGCTCCCTCGCGTCCTTCCCCTCTGCTCTCATTGGTCGGCACAGCCTTTTTCACTCGTTGCAGCCTTCCCATTGGCCCGCGAGGCGAAGTCGCGCTTCCTGGTTGGTTCTCTGGCCCTGAGGTGGCGGAGGACGAGGAGGGTGGTGATTGGCGTAGCCGGCGGGCGCGCGGGGCGTCTCCCGGACGTGAGGCGGCGGCGGCGGGCGATGGAGCTGGGGGACACCGGGCCCGCAGCGGGTCCCGGCCAGGCGGCGCTGGGGCGGGGGGGCCTCGACTTCCTGCAGCACACGGGTGAGCGGCCGGGGGCGTCCCGGGCTGAGGGGAGGGGAGGGGAGGAGAAGAGAGGAGAGGTGAGGTGAGGGCGGGCGGGCGGGGTTGTCGGGGCTGAGGGGAGCCCAGCGGAGTCTCCCGCCCGCCCGCTGAGGAGAGGAGCCGGGTCCCGCCCGGGCGCCTTCCCCCTTCTCGCCCTCTGGCTGGGCGGGCTCCTTCCCCTTGCAGCCTGCTCTCACCTACCGCTTGTCCTCGTCCCAGTGGGCTCCCTGCTGTCCAGCTATGGCTGGTACATCCTCTTGGCCGCTGTCGCCATCTATCTCCTCATCCAGAAGATATCCCAGAGCCTGGCGGCCGGGCCGAGCAGCCAGCCGGGAGCAGCTGACGCAGCTGTGGGTGAGTAAATCTTTACTTGCTCTTTAGAGCTGTGTAGAGCGGTGCTTGTGTCTCTTCTGGGTTCCTGCTAGTGCTCCGCACTCGTGATGAGGTGTCTGACAGCTGCTCAGGACGCTTTAAGAAGAACCAAAAAGAGGGTCTGTTCTGGGGGATTCTAACTGATGAATACTCAGGATAGCTGTTTTGGCCTGGGAAAGAGTACAGATCGTGTTACTGAGGAGATCGCTGGGGAAACGTTGGACCAAGAGAAGTGTTTTTAAAAGGTTGTGTCAAGGAAAGGTTGTGTCCCAAAATGATGTGGTTGGGAGAGAAGGAGCAGGGCACTGCAGAATGAGGGAATAGCTGGTCTTTAATAGGGTAGAAGCTGAGAGCACCACCTGGTTGAAATGAATTGTGGTCAGTTGTCAAATAACTTATGGATGTATCAAACCAACCCAAAACATCCAAATATAAATACTGGGGAGAAAACCACTTTTATTTAATATTAATTTTTTATTAATATTCATCACCTCTCTCCTTTCAATTATTCCTTCGCAGTTCCTACTCTGGCAGGTTTGTATACATTTGGGGTGTAACTGCCTCTCGTCTGTGTTATCTTCTAAAGTGTGGCATAGGTTGTAAATCTTACACAGTCATGATCCTGCCTCATTTGGAGACTCGCTGCTGTAAAGCACAGGCTGTGCTTATGTATCTGCCAAAACAATAACCGCTTGGCACTGATTCCTTTGGCATGGCACAACATGGGGCCCCAGAAAATATTACTCACGTGCCCTTATCCTACTGGTGTTCTTTTTAAATGCTAATTAAATCTTGATTTAATTGCCAGAACTGGCTGTAAAATGAAATTACGGAAAGTACTGAAATTTCTTTTATGTATTCACGATTGGATGGTAGCAAACATATAAAGAGACAAACAAGTGTAGAGATATCTCAGCTACTGGGAAAAAAGAGAGCAATATTTGCCTTCATTTGGGTATAATTTTTATTTTGACTTCTCCTAAAGGCCAATCATGAAGAGAAGTGGTGACTTAATGTAGATTTTCTGAGACTACCAGTTTTCTTTTGAGACGTGTGGTATTTGTAAGTAATTTCTCTGCTGATGGAGCATGTTAAATCTGCCACTGCTTCGCTGCCGTAATGAAACAAGCAGGACCAATTGCCAGAAGGAGTAGGAGTGAATGTGGGCCAGTTGCCTCACGCTTCTGCATAAAAGAAGTTCTCCGGGTAAAAATGGAATCCCTGCGAAGCACGGGTGATATTTCTGAAATTATTCGTATCAAACAAATCCTTTAGAAATAGAAGCAAGTGTCCTAGAAGTGTGAATTTTAATTTTTTATGGATTCATTACATCAGTGTCCTTATTAAAATACCTTTAAAGTAATTGCTCTAAAAATATTAAAACGTTATGAAACTTAAATCAGCATATACTGTAAAAGATTAGCTGGAAACTGAACTTAGGCTGTGATTTTCTGCAGAGCAGCTGCAGGGAGAGATGTGAGCCTTTCCTTAATACAATTCTTTGAGGACACCATCTAGAATTTGTTTTGAATATCTTTACAAACTCTTTCCCAACTTCCTAGAACGCAAAGTGGTGGTAAGAAGGCAGGAAGCTTTGGCAGCAGCTCGCCTCAGGATGCAGGAGGAGTTGAATGCGCAAGCAGAAAGATACAAAGAAAAACAGAGACAGGTAACTCTTTAACTCACAAATTTGTCATCACGTACTTTGCTGCTGTTATAGAAAGGTTTACTCCGTGCTGTATACCAGAACTGGAGACTCACTCTCTCTGCTGGTTTCTGGGCGGTGGGTTTTTCCCCCCTCCTTTCCCTGGACAACTTTTGATGAGGTTTGATCCATGGAGCAGTAGTGGGCAGTAGGTATCGTGATGGCCCTCCAGTGATGCAAGCAATGCTGTGCTGACCTGATGTCTTGATGCTCTTTGTTGATTAGTGATTGATACGTGTAGTATTCTGTTCCTTCCTGAAGTAATTGATGTCTGTGGCACTTGCTTCTCTGCAAGTAATTGTGTGCGTGGGACACTGTGGGCCTGATCTTTTTTCTTTTTTTTTTTACAGGTAAATCTGTACCTATAGAAACTTAGTTATGTGCGCAATGAATGACTGAAGGGGATTTACTGGTGTTTAGATTAACTATACTACTGCATACATGTATTTTCTCTTCTTAAGGGCAAATATAAGTTCTTAGAAATGTAGCTTAGCATTACTGTAATTTAGTGGTTTGAACTACAGCTTGAGATAATGAGGAATAGCATATTGTTATGTGGGGCAGCATAGAAAAGTGGATGTGATCAGCATAGCAATAATACTGCTCATATCCCCACTCAAAACCCAGCTTTTTTCTGTTTTTACTTTTGCAGTCAGCTACATTCAGACCCCAGTTTATAGCTGATGCTTCAAGAAATATTGGCAGTTAAAAACAAATGAAAAGTCATATTGCAGAAGAAAATAGCCACTATGTAGAAAGTCTAGGTCTAGTGTGTGTGGACTTGGGGAGCTTTGCTGTCTTTGACTGGATGAAGTAGCTAACTGTTTTCCTTTCTATTTGTCAAGAAGGCGGCAGTCTGTCTTAACCATTAATTTGTTTGGTTTTGTGGATAAGTTGCTTTAGAAGAGAGCTGGGAGAACTGTTGGTAATGTATATTGGGATGTAAATATGTAGTTGGCTGTCTTGTTCATTTGAAAAACAAGTTTTCTTCTGTAGAACCCTACATGGTGCGTTAAATTATGATCACATGCAATATTTTTTACTCAGTTGTTTTTATAAACTCAGAATTTAAGCTTGCCACTTGGTTCTGTTTTACTTTCAAAATGTTTTAAAGCATGAAGTGGTCAAAAGAAGCTGCAGTCACAGTTTGTATATATTGAGGAGGGGTTGTTGTTCTGTGATTGGGAAGACATGGGTGTTTAAAAAAAGTAAATGCTTCCATAAGCTCAGAGATACTGCATGAGATAAAGATGTTTTTTTATGAGCCTGTTGCAGCTGTTTCTGTAGCACTGGCAATTCTAGTAGTTCTGAAATCTTAGTCTTGCATGTCCTGGATTTGTTCCTTAGCTTGAAGAGGAAAAGAGAAGGCAGAAGATAGCAATGTGGGAAAGTATGCAAGAAGGAAAAAGCTATAAAGGAAACCTGAAACTGAGTCAGGTAACAACTGTGTTGTTAATCAGGTTACAATTATGTTTCTGTGACTAGATAAGCTGAAATTCGTATTGATTAAATTCTGACTAACTTCTGCTTTTGTGAACAGCAAGAAGTAGAATCTGGTGCCTCCACCTCATCAGCAGTCCCAAAATCTAAACCAAACAAAAAGCCCTTGCGAGGAGGTGGTAAGTATGAAATCCTTAAGATATTCTGAGCGTGAAATGGAGCACTTACCTAGCTGCGTACATAGTCATTGTACATGTTTTTTCTCTTCTTCAAGGAGGAAACAAAATGTGCCTTACAAACGAGCTCATCACCTCTAACCAGTGCTTTGCACTTTGTACAAAACCTAGCAGGATGTTTCTGTGGTGCTTTTCCCTGGGGAAGCAGTGTTTCAGTTTTCTTCTAAATGCTTTTGCCATAATTTACTGAGATCTTTGTCACTCAAAATTATAGATTCTTACAATATTTCTGGGATCCCTCCCCCATTATTGTATAAGTCCAGTATTTTAATATCTGGTCTGTCTTCCAATCACCTGCAGTACTAACCAAATGCAGGAAGAGGGTATTTTACTTTGTATTATGTAGATTCAGGAAGATCAAAGTCTTCACTGAGCAAAATGTGACCTTATTTGTCAGATATCACAATAATGACCTGTTGAACAGATAAATCCTGCAGATGTATAAACTCTTACCAACTCTCGCAAACCACCAGAAGGTCTTACTGTTAAATTCGCTGTCAACCACTGAAATCATCCTGATGGATGAACTGCTTTCTATGGCCTTACGTACCTCACATCAGGATCGCTGCCGTGTATCGGCCATGCAGCTAGTCGCCTTTCTCTCCTCTTGGCCAAACAGCCTGTGCCATACCTGCAACTGCTAATTTGGGTATGATACTTTAATTATAATTTTTCATAGTGGAGGGAATCATCTAGACAGCCTCAATCATATCAGACTGAAAAGGAAACCCACTTAGGGTGCAGTACTGAGCAAGTCACTTCATTAAATGTATGAAACCGGAAGATTCTTGATTAAACATATTAAACCTCAATAATAGTGCAATGCTGAAGTTTCTGTTTTAACTATTTTTACTGGCAGCTGTTGACAACAGCTGAAGGAACTGATTGATTCATCTTATGTTGTTTAATATGAGTGGAGTCTAACGTCTGATACTGTCAAATATCCTTTCTAGCTCTTGCACAGAATATTTACCACTGTGGGGAAAGAGAAGTGCATGGGTAGGAGCTGTGCTGAGCAGCAGGATGAGGCCAGCTGGGCTGAGGCACCCTGCCAGCTGCTACCTGTCCTAGTTTCATCCTAAGCAAAATCTTTGCTTAAGTAACATGTTAGAATTAGAGGTCTCTGATCTTCTCATGAGGTAGATCAGCACGAAGTGAAAGAACCATCTGCACTATTCAGCTGCTGAATTAAGCTAGAAAGCAAAACTTGGCTAGTATGAGAAAAACAGACTTCAAAGATGGAGGTGATGGCTTGAAGTTTCAGTGGAACAGGTTGCTTGGTTAGCAGTGCTACTAGTTTTTTGGTTGTCTGTCTTTGCCTTGTACAGAACAAATTAAGGATGTTTGCCAAGTTGCATCTTTCCAAGTATGCACTCATAAAATGAAGTTGCTTATAGTTACAGCATTAGGATGTTCAACTAAAGTATCTGTTTGCCTTACTGCATGTACTTGCCTTTTCAAATTGTTTAAAAAAAATCTTACAGTAGTAATGAGTGGAGCTACCTCTTGACCTTCAGAATATTCCATGCAGGACTGGATTAAAAGATTATTTTAAATTCCTAACTACTAGGGTTCTTGGAGAACAGATACACTTTACAGAGTTTACTGTAAGAGTTACTGCTCTGTTTACTCTGTAAAGCAGCATTAAAGCTTTAGTGCAGACTTGGAGAAATTAAATGCTAATTAATTTCAATTTAATCCAAATTGATCAAATTAAAACACAAGTGTTTTGCAATGGCTTTTACTGTTAGCACTACAAAAATAAACCATCTCAAGTCTGGATATTTCCTCTGCTTTCATTTTCCTTAAAATGCTGCCTGTGTAGTAAGTATAAACAAGGTGCAATTACTCGTGACATTTATTTTTTTGTGTTCCTTGTGTGTTCGTGAAGGCCTGTTGAGGACAAATATTAATACGGTGGATTTCTCCTCCGTACTTCTAGGCTATAACCCCCTGTCTGGAGAAGGAGGAGGAACTTGTTCCTGGAGACCAGGCCGGAGAGGCCCGTCGGCAGGCGGATGAGGCTAACCTCCCTAGTGTCTCGTGGCACTAGCAGGCTTGATCTTACCCACTGTCTAACTGCCTACAGTTCGCGTGTCACAGCGACTCCTTTGGGATTGGGTTCAGTGCAGGCGTTAACTTGAAAACAGATTTACACCATTTCCAAATAGCAGAAGCCGATACTACACAAGCAATATACCCGATTCTTTTAGAGAGGATGAAGAAAGAAACAATTCCAGTGTAATTAGCTAGTTTTCACTCTCCTGTAGAGAGGAAGTGTGGTCTCCAGCCCAGGTGAATCTCCTGGGATTGAGAGATCTGGGTTTTGTGGCTAGCTATTCAAAAGACTGGCCTCAGGCAAATTTAATTGTCTATGCTCAGTTTACCTCTGTAAAATGAGGATATTTACCATCCTCAGACATGCGTTGGCAGATTTACTGTGTTTGACTGGAAGGTACTTTAGAGGGGAAGAATGTTACCATCAACGGCTACCTTGAATTTTAGGAGGAAGGACTTTCAGAAAAAACCAGATGAACTGACAAACGCCACGGATTTGCACCGAAGGCCAGTGACTGCACAAGAGTCTCTGTGACAAGCTACCTTGAATGATGTTTTCCTTATAAATGGTAAACAAACCAGTGAGGATTACTGATGCTAGACAGCAGATGGGGGTTTTCTTGCTATTGCTTTTTTTTTTTTTATTTCAGCTGCTTTGTAAAAACAAAACACTGTTAATATTAAATATAACTGCAAACAAATCATAAATCTAGTATTTACAATCTTGTCATTTTCTACAGTATCTTTTTATATAGGAGCTATATGTTCTAGTGCAATAAATGTGTATAAAGCAAGATGAGAGATCAAATGAAATGATTTTCATTTGACTACCTCCATAAACAAAAGGGGTTTTTTCAGCTGTTCTTTTTGGCTTTTAAAAGTTCCGTTATTTGGGTGTTCTGTGTTCCAAATCATTATTTTAGAAGAATCACCTTCAGGTTAAGACCAAATCAAGTTTTCCCAAATTTAAAAAGTGAAAGTCCCTGTTCTCTTCCCCACCCCCAGTAAGTGGTTCTGAAACTGGATAGACTGCAGTACTGGTTGTTAAGCATTCAATAAAATCAATAAAACAGGTAACGAAGGCCTTCGCTCTAAGAGAGCAGAGCAGGTTTCTTTCCATATTACTGTCAAGAAATACGGTTTGAGGATACTTTCTGTTCTGAACGTGTCTCAGGGGTGGGAAGCAACAGCGTGGCTGTCCTCAGCAGCCCAGCTAGGTGCTGAGGTGTGTTCTTACCCTGCTGCCAGCTTGTGCGCTACAAAAGCTGAGGGTGGTTTGTTCTGACAAGAGCCTCTGGCTAGCAAACATGTAAAATTTGCAAGTGAGGGGCTGTAAGGAGCAAGTAATAAGTTTGTGTGGTCTTCATCCTTCCGGTGTATATCCAGCAGTGCAGAGAGAAAATAAAGGTAGAGCTGACCATTGTAAATGAGCTTCCCAAACATCCCATCCCCTTCGTGTGCTCTCTAGCGCAAAATGCAAAGAAAGAGTAAAATCCAGGCTGTCCTCGATAAACACTGAAATAGTTCCTGTCAGAGTACGACAAGTGTCTGTGTGTCTAATTAGTTTTACTGCGCTTGTATATAGCTATGCATTAAAGTTTCGATCAGTATTTCATTAGCGTAGCTTAGGGCTGCTTGTACACTTGTTTCTAAATACGCTTGGAATATTTGTGTTCATCAGTACATATGGGTGCCAACTTTGAATACGCTGTTTATAGGTATATAGATACTGCTCTAGATGTCAGGTGATCTGTGATTTTCTCTTGACTATTAATGTAACTGTAGCATGTTACTAGTGAGTTTTAAAGTTGCCAGCTAATGAAATGGAAAAGCGGAGAACCTTTTACTTTAGATCCATGAAGTGTATGTTCAAGTACATGTAGAAGATGAAGTGATGCAGCTATTAATGTTCCTGTGGAAACTAGTTTTCATTTCCTGGCTTCTGTGCGTTTTGGTACGTTGACTTAAATTTCCATTGTTGTTACATAGACCGGTGTACGTAACTTCAGGTATTAATTTTTAAAGGGGAGGGGGGGAGATCGAAGTGGGGAAGGATATTTTCAAGATCTGAAGGTCCTTCATCAGTAGAGAGGACTAAGTTGTTATCTTACTCGTACCTCTGGGGAACATTTTCCCCTTGTGCTGGGGAAACAGGCAACAGACTGAGGTGGCGTCTTCAGAAAAACATCTGGGGGAGATTGTTGTCTTAAGCAGAATTCTTTGTGTTGATAAACTGGTAAGGATGGGTCGATTTAATTCAGTAAAAACATTTTAAGAAATAAATAAGCAGGTCTGAACTGAGCATATGCTAATCTTTGTGTTTCAAGACTTGCTTCTGGCTAGGACTGGGGATATGGATTTTTGCCCAATTCTAAGATTTATTAAAACATATCCAGTCAGAATGAAGTGAGTTACATATTTCTGGAAACTTTGACATTCTCTCTCCCTTAATTTTTTTATTTTAATCCTCATATCCCTAAGTTTTTCTTGACCAGGCACTTCTAAGCTATTGAACAGGGTGGGAGGAAGAACCTCAGTTCGTAAAACTTCTCTTTTGGCTCACAACCTGCATAAGCAGAGGAAGGGTTTTTCCTCTGACTTCAAATAGAAAACTCTCCCTCGACCACAAACGAGTATGGAAAGGTGGTTGCTTGTTACTTTATAGCTCAAGAGCGAAGCATGCAGAAGGCATTAGGTGAAAGTGAACTATTTAATGAATCCATTGTTCCTACTTTGGTATGAATTCCCAAGAACTTGACTTATGAAAGATCATAGTAAAAAGCCTTCAGGAGATTTTTTTCCCACATACACTTACAGCAGTTGTGCAAGAAGCCTCTTACTCTACTGATGCAGACGTTCTGGAAATATCTTTTTCTGGAAGAAGCTAGCTATCAGACTTAAGAGTTAATGTGATACTGTTAAACTGCTGTATAATGTTACTTAGCCACCAAATAGTGATTATTCTTGGTATTGAAAAATCCTAAATCAAGCAAGTGTTCGGAGGCACAAAAAGTCCTGAAAATGTTAGCTGCTCGAGAAATGCAGCTAAGTGTTTTTCATTGCCTTTCAGATGATTTATATGCTGGAGGAACAAAGTTTTTTGTTTTCTTTAAATTGTAGATGAGGTCTAGTTTATGCATAGTTCTATTTATCAGGAGATACTGAGCACTGGAATTAAAACTGAACAAAAAACCATCTTGTCACTCTCATAAAACTTATTTGGCTTTATTTATGCCTTTCCACGTCATTGTGAAATGAGGGGAAGCTTTTGAGAGTGGTATTGCATACTTAGTTGTTTTAAAAAAATGTTTCTTATACTGGAAATTTTTAATAATGAACAATTATTTTAGTAATGAGGGTAAACGGGGAATCTGTGAGCAGAGCTGTTCCTGGGTGTTCCAGCATTACCTGTGTATTCAGCAAAGATAATGGGAATGAAAATGACAATTGTACCCGTATCTGCAAGGAACTGCTCTCCTAGCAGAGGCTGAATGCAGGTGCGAAATGTGAGTACTAACAAATCTCATCTACTGTCTTTTATACGATTCTGCACGATTTTTACTCAGAACTCAAGGAATTAGGCTGTTCTGCTGTTGCTGTATGCCCAGTCTGGTTTCTTCCTTAGACTCAGCTCAGGTGTTTAGACTGAGGTGGTTTTTTCTTGGGTTTTGTGCCTTTTTCCCCTCCCTAGGAAGTTGACTACAGAGACCATGAGATTCAGAGAGCTCTGTGAATGAGGGTGGCATCCAGCGTGACAGTCTCCTGTACGTTTTATGAGCAGCACTACAGTTAATGGCTGCGTTTGAACCATCCTGACGCTGCCCTTTGTGCCTCCTGCGCTCAACAAGGCAGTTCCCATCTCTGGCAGCTGTGTTTTTTCAAGCCTGGCTGCACGTCAGCACATATCTCTACATCAGATCCACCCTTTGGATGATTTTTTTTGTCCTTGTACAGGACACCTTTTCAGGGATCCAGTTAGCCAAGAGTGGGGCACAGCGTGTTTCTGTCCACGCTGCTGCTGAACGCTGAAACTATATGGTTTCCAACTGTAGAAAAAGCCGGTCTAGACTTGGATGGGCTGAAGACTTGAGGTTTTGGGATTTTTTTTTTTTTTATTTTTTTTCCCCCCTTTTTGGAATAAAAGCTTAGCTTTTGGAACAGCTCTACAACCACAAAGGAAAAGCGTACGGCTGCTGGCTGGGTGGTGTCCTGGCCCGGCTGCACCGTTGTAGCTGATTTTGTGTGAGCTTCCAACCCAGCTGTTCCAAGCCTGACACACACCCTGCCCATATTCCCAGCTCCAGAGCCAGCGACTTCAAAAACGTCCATCGGTTTTCATGAAGCAACCAATGGCTGCAATGGAATAGGTCTCCTCAGCTCAGTTTTGGTGGTGAATAAATACATTTTGATGCAGTTTTCTGTTGGGAGGGGCTGGCAGGTACGAAGCCGCTGCTCTGATGCATATTTTTTTTTTCTGTGATCATTTGTGTTTTGAAGTGCAGACCTGCTAAAAAGCACTTTCAGCATGAGTAGGATCTTTGCTGGTAAATTAATAATTTCATTCTTCCCTCTGTGTCTACCATAGTTCACTAATCAAGATTCTTTCTGTGTGCTGCTTACCGAGCTCAGCTTCAGAGCTGGTACTGTGGGTAACGTGAACATAGGGAGGGCAAGGAGAAGGGCTTAGAAAATTCTATTTAAAGAGAACGGAAGGAAAATTGATAGACTGTAATACCTGGCCTTTCAATCTAGTTCTGCTGCTCTGTTGTGTGCATTAAAATGGGGAGCTACTGTTAAGTTGGCCTGCAAGATGCACTTTCAAAGAAAAACAACCCCAAACCTGGCCCCTAAAGCTTTATCACCTACGGGAGGGGGTAATGTTCCCCGTAAATTCAGCTTCCTGCTTCTTAGGTAACGTAATTGCTGCTTCGTTAGCTGTTCTGCTTCTTAGGTATATTGCATCTCAATGCTCGCTTTTTAAATACACGTTCTAGACTTTTTCACTGGTTTCTTGACTCCAGCCTGGCGGTAGCGCGTTAAAACCACATCACCTTCCCCTCCGTGATGCAAAACGAAGCTCAAAGGCTTCGACGCACCCCGGCGGTGCTGCTACCCGGCCGCTGAGAACGGGAGGCTTGAGCAGGCAACCGAGGAGCTGTGTGGGGAGCAGGAGGGTTTTCCATCAACCTCCTGCATCCTCCAAAGCCCGAAATCCGGTTCTCTGGCTGGGAAAGGGCAGAAGCGACCCAGGGCAGCCCCGGTGCGGAGCGGCCGCTGCACTGCGTAGTAGGGCCGTCGGATGGCAATGTTGGTCTGGCTTTCCAACAAGGAGCAACTGGTGACATTTATTTTGTCCCTTGAACGTGTTATCTTCTGAGTGATTCAGCTGAAAGGTTGGGACTGGTCAGGACCAGAAGAGGATGGGGAGGGGTAAAAAAAATACAAGTGGGTGCTGGAGCTGGGGAAGGAGTTTTTGCATCATTTGGGAAAATGCAACGGTGCTGGAAATACTGTGCCAGAGACAAACGCTGCTGGTTGCCCAGCTAGATTTTTTCCACCGTGAGTCTGTTACCTTGAATATATGAAGTATGCTCATTTTCCAGTGCCTGGGTAGTTTTTAAAGTATCAGTTTAAGTACTGGAACATTCATAATTAAAGTTTCTGGAGCACTTGGGAAGTAGTTCACTTCTTTAACTATTATTTTAAAATATGGTAAAGAATATATAATGTGGCAGGCACATCCTGTAAGTATTAGAGTGGGCTCATCACTGTGGAAAAACTGGAGATCAAAATTGAAGGGAAAAAGAAGTGGTTATAATGCAAAATAGTCCCTCTTTCCTCTACAGGGTAGTCCCCTATGTGGAAAAGGCTTTTTTCTTTTGGTATTAAGCTTCTTTATTCCAAAAGGACGATACCTATTCTGTACGCACACAAAACAGCTCGCTGCTTCAAGGACTTGGCTTTTTCATCGTTTAAAAATAGGATTACTGTTTTGTTAATCTGATTATGAATCTAAACTGTGTGGGCCTGTCAAGTGGGCTCTCGCCGGCTGGTCCGGGTGCTAATCTCACTTGAGTGAGTGGGATGGGAGCACCGAGATGGAGCACACCAGATTTTCAAGAGCCCTCAGAATATTTCTGCAAGCAATCCCACACAGAATAGAAAATATGCTGCATAAAAATGTGTTTGTGATTGTATACAGTGTTATATGAGAAAAATACCATGCCTTTTAATATATAGCGTCAACTATTTATTGGGACTAAGAGCTGTATTAATAGGGGAAGGCACTTAAATATGATTATGCAGTGTGACCTTTCTCTGCCAACCAGATTAAAAACATTCCCTAGGCAGGTAATGGCAGGGTTATAATTCAGTTGGAAGAGCTGTGCTCTTCAAGTTTTCCCTTAATTTGCCCCCCCCCCTTTTTTTTTTCCTATAGTGGAAACAGCAGCTGCTCTATGCAAGAACGGGGAAGGGACAGGAGATGTAAAAGGGGCACTTGCCCACCTGACGCTTTCGAACGTCAGTTTGGCTTCATAGATGAAATAAAGCGAGGCACTCTGACGTGCTTAGGGAGATTGTGTGAGCATCGCAGCATTCCCGGGTGCTACCCCCGCTTTTCAGCTGGACGTCTCGGCCTTACAGCCGGTGGTATGATCTCACGTGGCAGCAGTGTGAACTCTGAACGTGCCTCCTCTCTTGGGGTTAAATCCTGGCACCAAGAAAGCGCCCCTTCTTTCCCCTGCCCCTTCCCCAAGCGCGCTCTGCTCACCCCCTGCCCGCAGCGAGGTCCAGGACCGTAATTGCTGTGGAGGCGCAGGGAGGTGGGAACGTGCGAGACGAGAACTCGGGGCAGCGGAGCTCTAACACGGGAGTGTGCTGCTCTGCTTCATCGTTTCCATGTGTGCTGAAGTAGCATGAAGTTTTCAATTCTGATGACTAACTTCTTTTCTTTATGGGAAGAAGCCAACTGACAGCTCCTCAGCCCCAACCCTTCTCTTTTTTATTGCCTTTTAACCACGCTAGCTCTGCCTTTTCCTGTAATTCATAGGCCACAGCGGCTTTCCCTTGAATCAGGAGATTTTTATTGCTGATTTGGAGCATGCTGAGAGTAATCCTGTTCCTGCTCACAGACTTGCCACATCTCCCTCTTTTGGAAAGGAGTGGCCTTACTTTTTATTTTACTTGAATGTCTGTCGGTGTCCTGTATTTCGGGACCTGATGATTGGGCTTGTGGGGAGAGGGGAGAAGCAGAGTTTGACGAGGTCCCTTTTGAAGCAGCTTTTGAAAGTAGAGTAAAAGATCATAGAATCCTAGAATGGTTTGGGTTGGAAGGGACCTCAAAGCCCATCTAGTTCCACCCCCCTGCCATGGGCAGGGACACCCTCCACTAGCCCAGGTTACCTAAAGCCCCATCCAACCTGGCCTTGAACACTGCCAGGGAGCCAGGGGCAGCTACAGCTTCGCTGGGCAACCAGATCAGTTTGTCAGAGCAAATGTGGGGCTTCCAGCCAGCCCCAGCAGCCGGGCACAGCCCTGGGTCTGCCTGGTGCCTGCCTGGGGTGGGAATGCCTCTTTGGCTATCTTCATCAACCTCTTCTCTGCCTGGTGGCACACATGAAGCTGTTGGGAAACTGCTAACATTCACTGCACCTGAGGTCTGCTGCGTTTGTAACCCTTCCCCGATGTTTTGCAGCTCTCGACAGTATGCGCCCTTGGCCTCTGCAACTCCTCTCGCCTTCCAGCTGGCTTCTGCCAAGCAATGGTGCTCCTGTCCTTCCCTGGCTTTACCTGCCCCCCGTCTGTTCTGGCTTGGACTTCCTTTCCCTCTCTTTCACCATTTACTTCTCTTCTTCCTCTTCCCACTAACATATATCTCACTCGATACGTCTGTATTCTGCCCGTGGGCAACCAAGAGGAGACGTCCTGCTCTTCTTTCCTGTTAATTGCTTGTATTTCTTCTCTAGTTTCTATTTATATTTATTTTTGTTTAATACCATAAATCATGGTGGTGCTTTCCTTGCATTATTTGTTGCTCCTGACATCACAAGAGTTCATTGGTGCTGACCTCTGTATGAGGACTGCACCATCATGAGCAATAAGACCCCCGCAAAAGCATTTTAAGACATATCATCGAGTTCATTAGATAAGCAGATTGTGATATTACCTGCTAGTTCCCAGAAGTACGACAGTTACTGTACAAGGATCGTAAAAATCTGTCATGTATGGCACTCTGACTTGTACAGTATTTTGTACAGCATCCTCTTTTGCAACGGTTCTTGCTCAAGAGCAGGCTGCCATTATGCCAAAACTTTCTTCTCAGCTCATTGTGGATGACACCATGTAAATAAATTTTAAAATGGGAAAGACTGGCAATTGGAGATACAAAAGTGGGTAGGAAATGAAAGAAACCACAGTGATAAGCGGGAGGTCAGTGCGTTGTACTAGATACGTTTCTTCTGTAAAGACTGGAGGGGGGTTTTTTTCCTGTAAAGATGTCAAGGGTTTGGCGCGGCAGCATTTGAAACTGAAGCACGCTGTAGATGAAATGCACATGGAGAGTTAGCGCGGACAAAGAAAAAAGAAATCTTCACCCAGTACGGCTAACGTCTTCGCTCTGTCAAGCAGTCATTATAGCCTCCAGATGGAAATAGACTGACCTATTTCTGGTCGGTTTAATTAGAAAGGTGGGAAAAAACAGAGCTGCCTGTGCTTCCGTTCCCCCTGGCACTAGAGCACGTGCTGCACAAATGCACGAGCACCAGGCGAAACCAGGGCTGGAGCTCTGCACGCACCGTGGGCCGAGGCACAGCAGGTCTGGGGCTTGGGCAGCCGGGACCCTGCGCGGAGATGGGAATGGTGCATTTCTGGCTGCGCAGGCTCAGCGTGAGCCAGCTGGGTCTCTGCAGGGATGGGCAATGGACCTCTGCCAGCAGGCATGGGTGCCTGGTGCCTGTCCTGGGTCGGGGTACCGGTCTCCCAGTGCCTTCCCATCCTGGTCCGAAGGGCTGGGCTGCAGTCCCAGTCCCAGCTCCCGAGCCAGGGTCCTGTCCCAGGGTGCTGGGCTGAGGTCCCTGTCCTGGGGTTATGTCCGGGGTCTCAGTCCCCACCCCTGGATCCGAGCACCCGCGTTCTCTTGGGCTCCTGTCCCAGCCTCTTGGTCTGGGCAGCTGGGCCGAGGTTCTGGGGCCCCAGGGTGGGCTGCTTGGTCAAGGTGCCGGTCCCTGTCCTATGGTCCCGCTCCACGGTGGTGCTTTCGGACCCGGTCCCTGTCCCGGGGCCACACCCCGGGTCTCGATCCCCCTTCCCACCCCGGGGTCCCTGTCCCGGGCGGGCCCCCCCCCCGGTGCGCCAGCGCGGCGGGACGTGCGGGGGCCGGGCCGAGCCGCGCCACCTCCCTCCCCCTGCCCGCGGCGGGGGCTGCTCCACGGCAGACCCCGCCACCACCGCCACGGCCGGGCGGGGCCATCGGCGGCGGGCAGCGCGGCGCGGGCCGCACACGGCGCCTGTGCCGAGGGGCAGGGCCGGGGAGGCGGGCGCCCCTTTCCCTTCCCTTCCCCTCTCCTCCCTCCCCTCCGCTTCCCGTCCCTGCCCCTTCCCCCATGGCGGCGCTGGGCGACACGGCGCGGCTGGCGGCGGCGGCGCAGCGCGGGGCGGCGGCGCTGTGAGGAGCCGCGCGGGGCCTGGGCGGGCATGGCGGGCCGCGGCCGCCGCGCCTGGCTCAGCGTCCTGCTGGGGCTGGTGCTGGGCTTCGTGCTCGCATCGCGCCTCGTCCTGCCCCGCGCCTCCGAGCTGGCGGCGGCGGCGCGGCCCCGCCGAGCCCGCCCGCAGGGCTGCCGCCCGCTGCCTGCCGCCGCCGCCGCCGCCCCGCCGCGCCGCCCCGGTTCGCCGGCACAGAGCTTTCTCTTCGTGGGGGTGATGACGGCGCAGAAGTACCTGCGGAGCCGCGCCGTGGCCGCCCACCGGTGAGCGGGCGGTGGGGCGGCTCCGCTCGGCTGCCTTCGGCTGAGCTCGGGTCGGGTCGGCTGGGCTGGGGTCTGTTCGGTTAGGCTCGGGTGGGTTCGGGTCGGCTGGGCTCGGCTCGGTTCGGCCACGTTCGGCTGGGCTCGGCTCTCGGCACGGCCGTTTTCCCTGAGGAGCGGCTGAGGTAACAGCCCCGGGGCGGGAGGTCTCCCGCGGCGGGGCCCTTGCGGCCGGGATGCCCTTGCGGCTGGGATCCCCCCTCTCGCCCTTCCCCGGGGCAGGTGTGAGCGAGCCGAAGGGGCCCCTCAGGGCACGCTCGGACCCGGCTCTCCTCGCCCCTGCCTGGGCAGCACTCGCAGCCGGGCCGGGGTGTGAGGTGAGGGGGGAGAGAGGTGCCCCGAGCTCTCATCTGCTGCCTGGACAGGTCGGCAGAGACCTGAGGGGTCGAGTTGAGTCGCACTGACGCTCTCGCGGTCTGGTTGAGCCGGTACATGGCAGGTAGAGCCAGTGGTCTTGCCCGAGGGTCAGGCAGCCCCTCCATAGCGAGGGGGCACTTGCCACCGGTCACTGGGGGAGACGCGGTCGTTAAAGCGCTTCCCTCAATGCTTCTGCCTTGGGCATGGCCGTGCCATGCTGGTGCAGTCCTTGGCTGCTGCTTCTGAAGAGAGCCGACAGCCTAATAATAATAAAGTTCGGGGATGGCTGTAACCCCCTGGATAGGGGAAGAAAAGACTACTGCGCCAAGCTGAATGCATGTGCTTAGGAATGAAACTCAGAAAATGCATCTGGGAACAAAGACTAAAATCACCCTCCGCTCGCTGCAGCTGTTGCTAAGGCTGGACCAGGTAGTGAAACAGCTTGAATGGGAAAGTCAGCTTGGGTGAATGCTCCTAGCTTCAGGCTGGTGAAGCTAGCGCAGAAACTGGGGTGTCTGAGCCATGTGTTTATTACCTGAGTACACCTATTTTTGGAGCAGGGACAATCTTTGTGCTTTGCACAGCATGCCGCTTGCCGTAGCCGGTGGCATGCTCTCCAGCCATAGCTGGGTATGGCTGTGAGTGCCGCGTGCTAATGGGACTTCTGTCCAAAGCCTCGGCAGCATCAGAATAATCATCTCTTCTGTGAGAGACGTGTCTGTGGCTTTGGAGCAACATGCCTATTGCTCTGGCGTTCGTGCCAGCAGGCAGTGCTGGGAGGCTGCGCGGGAAGCTTGCTTGGGAAATCTGAAAGAGTTAAGAGCTAAAATGTCAGCTCGGGTATACCCTGGCTCCAACTGAGCACTGCACAGCCAGTGCTGTCAGAGGAGCAGCCAGGAGCTCTGGGGCGGATCTTTCTCTAATAAAACATCCCCTTTAGTTGTGTACTAGAACAAACCCTTCTCCATCTCCTGCCTGCCTAGGTTGAAAAGTACTTGGCCCTAGTGGCCAGTAAGAACAGGATGGCAAAACCATGTATGATGGACCATCTTCTCCTCCTCTCCCTGCCCAGCGCTGGTTTTGGGAAAGGGTAGCTCTCTTTATATCAGCATCAAATGCACTCAGATTGCTTAATTTGGGCAATCTGAAGTATATTGTCCACCAACAATGGTTTTAATGGAAACTTAATTCCTTCTTTCAGCAGTAGACCTGTAATTAAGTAACAGAGAGTGCATGATTGATGCTTTGAAATGGGTGAAAGAATCTGTTTCTTCAGGGTTAGGTATTCTTCTTCACCGTGTGGGATGGAGCATTTTGGATTGCAAATCTCATGAGCCACATAATTTACATACAGAAAGGCTGGAGCTGTGTTGGGACATCATGTAACAGGTTTTATGGCAGAACAGTTTGCCTAGTATCCGTCGGATTTTGCATCAAGGATTCAAGAAAGGGAAATTTATCACAATAGTGTCCAGAGATGGGTGTTAATTGTGCAGTGTTTCGCTTTGCTGGTGTGGGAAGGATTCTCATTCTTCGGGCTTTGGCCCTGCTTGCTGAATGGTCCCATGCTGTGGGAGAGCTGGGTTTACGGAACCAGATCTGCATCATGTGCTCACACAAAAAAATGGCTAGAGATGCAATGTAACAAATCCAGCTAATGGAATCGGGCCCCTTTAGCCCTTGGAAGGAGATCTGAGTATTGCTTTTTACTGCACTGCTGTTTTGGTTTAACCTCTAGAGATGATGTCCGCTCTCAGAAGGGACGAATAAAGAGACGTCTTAATGTTGCGGTAGGGCTAAATGCATTTTTCTCCCCTCTGTTGGTAAAAGAAATGAGATAATGTCCTGGTGACAGGAAGACATCTTTGGGGGGAAGATGGGGAGCGAAAGGAAGACAAACCTGAAATCTTAAAAGGCTTTTGATTGCCATGAAGTACTCAAGCAGACAATTGCTGGGATTACTACATTGACAAAGCATCCTGGTGAGCTGAATAGCTGGCACAGCGAGTGAAATGGGAAGCTGCTAGCAAGGCATTCCCGGGGTGGCAGCGTGTGCAGAGCCTTGATACCGCGCTAGCCAGAACACTGAAAGGAATTAGGGATTCAGAGGCTGAATACCTCCAAATTGCTGTGGCTCAAAGGCCATTTACAGACACGGCTAAAAGGGACCAGAGCGGAAAGCATTTGCTGATCCTTGCTGTTGTGAATCCAGATAGGGTCTAACAAGAGGGGAAGCAATCCACTTCCTGAACATCAATCATGAGCAAAATGACCACTGCAAGGCAAAACGGGCCTGCTGGATTTTCAGGAGACACTGGCTCTTTGAAACAGTTGTGCTTTTGTAGTCTGCGAGGCAGAGAATAAGCTTTAGATCTACAGGTTTTCAGAGGGCAGATTTGTAACTTCAGCAGTTATTGCATCTGACAGCCAGGTTAGCAGAGCTTCCCTTCCAGGAGGCTGGTGAAGTGGAGCAGCAGAAACTGCGGTGTCACATCAAAGGACAAGAAATAGTCAGGAAAAGAGCCATGCGGGAAGGAGTTAAAGTATGGCTGGGGTTCAGGGAAAGTGCAACAATATGCGCTAATGGTTTTGCAGTTGAGGGGAGTTGTCCTAAAAGAGCTGCAGGAAGGAGAGGATGGGAATAAGCAGTCTCCCAGAAGATTTAAGTCTGCTGTCTCAGAACAGAAATATCAGGCAGTTAACCACCCTTTTTTTTTTTTTTTTTCCTTCCTTTCTTTTTGCATAGCAACTAGATTTCCTGGGAAACGTGGCAGGAGACTAGTGTGAATGTAGTTAATGGTGAGATGCCTGAGGTTGGTCTTTGGCAATATCTCTGCAGGAACACAGCTGCAGTACTTCTCAGTTTGGGACAGTCCCCACGGCACCTTGAAGTGCCACAAGGCCACACACACGAGGACCGTGAGAGGTGCCATTTTGCAGCACTAGGCAGCGATGCCGGGGTCCCACTCCCGCAGCAGAAGGGTGCCCTTTGGGAGGCTCCGTTTCAAACGTGCTGCCATACTGTTTGTGGTGGCTTATAGGAAACAGACTGCACTGGAATCTAAATACCTGAGCACTTGGAAAAGCTTAAGTGAAAGGCAGCCAGAAGGATTTGGGTTCTAAAGGAGTTTGTATTATCTGTCTAAGCCTGCACTAGCTGCTGCAGAAATGTAATACAAAACACATTTTTGTGCTTCTTTTAAATTCAGAGCCTAGGTCGAAGCTGTTGGGTGGTATTTAGTTTTGGTCCTTTCTGGTTGCTAGTGAGGTAATACGATGGATTGTGGAGCGTGCACTCTTGCCTCTGGAGATGATGCCATGTGAACTGACTGAACATTGTGGCAGCGCGATACGCATTTTGCTTAACATATAGATTATGCCACAGTATTGCAGCAGTAAGAACTCGGTGTGTCCTGCTCTTGTGTCCTTCAGCAGAAATATGACATACTTGGGCTTTCTGATCAGTAAGCAGTTACCTAAAATTTGCAAGAATGTTTAAGGAACAGTATGAAACAAATACAGAAAGAGCAACTGGCATTGATGCATGGGGGATAAGGCGAAACGAAGTCACCTACTTACCCCAAAATAACTATATGCCCCAAACCTTTGGGACACTTGGGCTTTGGTACCCGCTGGGTATCGGTGTGCCTACAGATGATGGATCCATTTCTGTCCCTGTTTCCACAAGGAAGGTGGATGGATATCCATGGACAGAAAACTGGCATCACTTAAAATTGGAGCAGTTTAATTCAAAAGACTCTAAGGAGCTGTGGAAGCTGCTTCAGTTCTCCATTAAAGCTTGATACCAAGCTGTCCTGCAAAGATTTGAAAGGAACTCTCCCTCAAAATCTGAATTCTGTAATGCAGATCTTAACTGGGAAGCTCTTTTAAACCTATCTGGAAATTTTAAAAAAACAGCATGTTTTTCTGGTATCTCATGATGGTCATCTGCAGTACCATGTGCAGGAGCAGTGTGCTGGTTTCCGTGCTCAGTTCTCCTGGCTGAGCTGTGGTTCATTGCTTCCCTTGTAGCAAGTGTTGCTGGAAAGATGGGACCTTGAAGAACAGTTACACAAAACTAGCCCTAATCCAACATGAAATTTAGCTGAACCATGTATTCAGAAAATCAGTCTTTTAGGTCCATTATCTTGGTGAGTTCTTCACAAATTATGATTTTCTTCAGCATAATTATACAAGATGACTATTTCTCAAAACTTTAAATGATTTCTCTGATCTCCTCTAAGGGAGGTTAGAATCATAGGATGGTTTGGGTTGGAAGGGAACTTAAAGATCATCTGGTTCCAACCCCCCTGCCATGGGCAGGGACACTCTCCACTAGCCCAGGTTGCCCAAAGCCCCATCCAACCTGGCCTTGAACACTTCCAGGGATGGGGCCTCCACAACCTCTCTGGGCAACCTGTTCCAGTGCCTCACCACTCTAACGGTAAAGAATTTCTTTCTCACATCTAATCTAAATCGACCCTCCTTCAGCTTAAACCCATTCCCCCTTGTCCTGTCACTACACTCCCTCATAAAGAGTCCCTCACCAGCTTTCCTGTAGCCCCTTCAGGCACTGGAAGGCTGCAATTAGATCTCCCTGGAGCCTTCTTTTCTCCAGGCTGAACAATCCCAACTCTCTCAGCCTGTCCTCATAGGAGAGGTGCTCCAGCCCTCTGATCAACTTCGTGGCCCTCCGTGGTTCCCAAGCTGAAAACAAAAAGCAAGTACATTTTTTGTAACCATCTCCAGTTTGGGTCTCTACAAAGGCGCTGTCTGCATAACACTGCTGACTATGCTTCTGCTGAGTCTGCAGAGCTGATAACAAAGCAAGGTAATACAAATAAATAATAAACACTGGAAACAAAAGATACAACATTCCAGATCTGTGCTCCTCCTGCTCCAAGCTATGCTTTTTAAACTTCTTAAATGAAGAAATGACTTCTGACAACATTTGGTGACTGTAGCAGCGGTCACTTTTTAGAAAATACTGGGGTTTTTTAGCACTCTCTTTGTGCACACAGTTTTCTGTATTGCATGAATACCTGTACCAGCTGTGACAAAGTCTTTGCATCCAGTTTGCTTGTGACTTGCTCAGATTGGGGTACATGTAGGATATCTAGTGTGCCAAATCAGTTAAGGGATGGTAAAATTGACTTGGTGGCCACCAATACTGGAGCAGTCCTAATGTCCTCTGCTAAGAGACTTCTTCTAAGGAACCATTATCTAATTTTTTTTACGTTTGTGTTTGTTTAAATTGCACTTTGATTCCCTTGTCAATGCTAGCTTTTAGTTTGTTGGAGTTATGTGCACTGAGGGAAACCAGGTCGCACACCGTCGTGCATGTTTTCACTGCTGCTCCTGCGGAAGGTAATGGAGAGCCTTGCTGTCCTGATTCATGCACGTCCTCCTGTTTAACTGAGGAGATTCAGATTACACAGAGGAGATAAGGTTGGGATCTGCCGGAGCAGTTTAGCTGCTGGGTTTTTAAATGACCAGTTCAGTACATGTATTGGTTGTATTGAGAACCTGATGTTTCTTTCTGGACAGAGTCGAAATGGCCTTAAGCTGACTGAGGCTGCCAGCTATCACTGCAGGGGAGGCGGTCTCTGCAGGCATAGATACAGGAGTCTGGTGGCAGAAATGTTGTGACCGCATTTCCTTTAAACAGTTGAGGGTGAGAGAGCCCTTGTAGGTGGAAGGAGGGCAAGTGTAATATTAGAGAAGCCTTGACCAGGAAAGCAATGGTGGGAGTGTGTGGTGGTGGGGCCACAGAAGTAGGAAGGTGTTGAGACAAGAGGTCTGTGCCTGAGAAGCTGAAGGGATTAGGTTGCTGCCCATAACCTGAGAGCAGACATGGTAAACTGGACTGGAGGTGAGAGGACAGGCAGGAAATGTATCTGTTAACACACTACTCTGCAGAATAGCTTGTGATTGAGCCAGGGCTGATTCTTTGCCATGTCAGATAAAAAAAAAGTTAAAAGTAGCTTTGATCAGAATTCATCCCTGCATTTACTAGTCCTTAGTTCTGCCGATAGCTGGGGTCAGAAAAAAGTATTTACAGTTCGTTTTATGAACTGTGGTTTGGCTTCTTTAGCTGAGTGCGACAACGTGTTTCCTGAGCAAATTGTTCTTTCTGTATTCTCTCCCCAAAAAAGAGCCGCATCAAGCTGGGAGCTGTGGCTTAGACATAAGGAGCAGCACATGGTGACTCCCATTGTTTCAGCCTCTGCTGAGCAGTGCTTGCGTTGACACAGACACTCAGGCAATTTTTTGATGTGGGAGTGTATTTTGTCTGTCTGAGTTCAAACGAATGCTCAAAGCCACAGTCGCAAATAACACGGCGAGTTGTCTCATTCTAGAAATTGCGTTGTCGCAGGAAATGAACAAAGGCTTAGTCAACCTGTGCTGGGGCATGGTCAAAGTGAGATCCCAATGCTGAAGTAATGTTGTGGTGCCGACCCAAGTCACACACTGATCCTTGGGATGTGGTTATCGTTAGGGCATGGTCTTTCTGCATGCGTTGTGCCCCCCACATATGCAGGGATATGTCTCTGGTTTACTCCTGTTTTACTATGAAACTTAAATATGCCCCAGATCCATGAAAAGGTGGGGTCAAACTGGCTTTGAGCTGAGGCGTTTAATGCAATACAAGGGCTGAGAATCAAATGTGCCAGGGTTTATGGATGTACATGCATTTTGTTCCCTCTCCAATGTATGGGAGCTCTTTTCTTGACAGTACTTAGGGGGCTCCTGAGGTGAGGGTACCTGGGTGGAGAGCAGGGAGTAAGTTTAAACTGGAAATCAACAGAAGGGGTTGTGCTGGGGGAAAAAAAAAAAAACAAACCAAAACCCAAAAAACCCCAAAGAGCTGAAGACTGCTCCTTAAAAGAGTCCAGAAAGGAGCTAAAACTTGGAGTGATAGAAGACATTGTGTTGTCCATGGTTTGTAATCATTACAAAAGCAGATCTTTCAGGACATCGAGAGCAAGTCTGAAAATTAATTGTTTGCTTTTGATGTTTTAGAATAAAAAAAGTTACTAAGCAGAAATTTCCGTAAGACTTTAGCTTATAACTTCACCAGGTGATTGTCTGGAAAGTGTCCTGGGTCCACCCAAAGCTGCACTGGGAACTGGTCACAATGGATGAGATGAGCTGTGTTTCTCAGTAGCTTCTTCTGCCTTTTAGTTCTATGAGATTAAAATTTGAATGCATCAAGTATCTTTAATGAAGAAGTCTTCTAAACTTAGATTGAGAGTTGGTATGGGAAGAGCAATTTACTCTGTAGTCTTTTCATTCAAGACCAGATAATTTGTATGTGGAGTGTGTCAGTGAACTTCCTTAATAGTTAGTGAAAGTTCAAGATATGAGCGTGTCTCATTTTTAAATGGGTAGTTTTCAGTGCTTTAATAGGATATGACTTTATAACCAGTAGTACTGTGCATTAATTGCATCACTGATGATTAAAGGCCTCATCACCTCTGTTGTGAAGTCAACAGGAACATTTCCATTGGTTTCACTCTCTGCTCTTCTGAGAAGCTGGGATCTGAACTTTTCCTATGAAACGCTACCCATGGCAGTAACAAATCCAGAAGACAAAGCTTTTAAAGTAATTGGGTGATACTCATTACACAAAACTGAATTAGTGTGTAACTGTTAAGGTGTGGAAATTGATGTTTAGTTAGTACTAATCAAATACCTTTGTGTTTCCCAGTAGAACTTAAGGAATAATTCTTCTGAAATATTTTTATATTTCAGACTTTGTATGGTAGCTAATTCTGGAGATTTCAAATTTCATATGGTCTGTACTGCCCAAAATCCGCTCTGCTTTTGGGAAGAAACCTATGTTGAGAGGCATCTGGTAAAAGTGACAGTGATGCATTGAGGGAATACCGCGTCCTTTACCTTGAGAATGTTTTTGCATTAGGCTTTGAATATAGGTTATATTCTGAGCATAGTCACCAAACATAATTAGAAAATATTCTCCCACTATACAAAAAGGGGCAAAACCTGTTGGTTTACCAATGAAAATAGTTTCTGTGAGTTTCTGTGAAGGATACGTGAACTCTGCTTTTTCCCGGGTAGAATTTGAGAAAATGGTACTGAAAGCTTAAAATTCATAATTTTTAGGGCAAGGCTATAACAGTTACATGATTGAAAATCCTCCCTGGAGGAGGTTAAGTGTTCTGCAGTCTGCCTTGAGGAATCATCCTACATCTCTTCCTGCAATGTGAGTGACCCAATTTGCCCATGCAGATGGGTTGGATTTGGCAGAGAGGAGCATGGAAGGTGTGGAGCAGATGTCGCTGTGTTGTTTCACACAGAAAAAGCTCCTCTTTTGTGATGTTTCTCTCTACTAAAATTGGTCTGATACATACGGAAAGCTGCTGGAGGTGCGGATGTTGGTAGCACCAGGTTATCTGTTGGGATTACATGTATTGCATGCATCTCTTAGGACTACTTTTCTACTAGTCCTTTGCTGGTATGGGCAGACCCATTTGAGGTTACTGTTGCTACCGTGCTCTGTGCTTCTCTGGCTATTGCAAACAGGCAGGAATGTTTTACTTCTGTCAAAGCCCTACCTGCTTTTCCACATATCATCTAGAGAAGTTGCTGTTTGGTTGGTTTCCCACAGGATACTGATTCCCTACAAGTTCATGTGAAATTTCTATTTACTCTTTGGAAGTCAGTACTTCTTAATGCACATTTGAGCTTTTGATGGGGCTTAGGGGGATTGGGAGGTGGATACGATGCTGAATAACTTGCAGGGAAGCTTTGGAGTCATTAAATCCAGCTGTATGTGAATTGTTTGCCCATCTTGGCTCCCTTTGGCTTCACTCTGTATCTTGTGACCAATAGCTGTTACACCAATACTGAGTGTGCTTAAGAAAGCCTGCCTGCCACTAGTGAACCACTACTATTGAATTATTTTTCTATCAGATACAGCTGCAAAAATGATACTCAGATGCCTGTCATGTTAGAATTTTTTGTGTATTATACCGATTGCTCTGTGTGCAATGTGAATGTTCTCATTTGCATGGAAAAAATAACCCTTCAAGGCATTTAAAAAGAAAACTTGTAAAGCAGATGAGGTGGAGTTCCTTTGAGTTGTCTCTGGTAGCACTCCCTGCTTGCCTTGGTTTGCATACTTAATTAGTCCTTATTGTCTTTTTCAATCTAGAACCTGGTCCAAAACCATTCCTGGCAAGGTTGAATTCTTCTCCAGCGAGGGTTCGGACACCTCTATTCCCATTCCCATCGTGCCGCTTCCAGGTGTAGATGACTCTTACCCACCCCAGAAGAAATCTTTCATGATGCTCAAATATATGCATGACCACTACTTGGACAAATACGAATGGTTTATGAGAGCTGATGATGATGTTTACATCAAAGGGGACAAACTGGAGAACTTCCTCAGGAGTTTGAACAGCAGCGAGCCCCTCTTTCTTGGGCAGACTGGCCTTGGCACCACGGAGGAGATGGGGAAGCTGGCGCTGGAACCAGGCGAGAACTTCTGCATGGGGGGACCAGGAGTGATCATGAGCCGGGAAGTCCTGCGTAGAATGGTGCCACACATTGGCGAGTGCCTGAGAGAGATGTACACCACTCACGAGGACGTGGAAGTGGGAAGATGCGTGCGGAGGTTTGCGGGAGTGCAGTGTGTGTGGTCCTACGAGGTAAGGACGAGGATGTGGAGAACGGAGGTGTGTGTTTTGGGGGAGGTAGAGAGTGGGAGAGGCTGGCAGCAGGGAATTGCTGTTGTACGGCTGTGCAGCAGTTCCGCCAGAGCTCACCTCCCTTTGCAACTCTACCATCCAACTGTACAGTTTCTACTTGCTTTTGTTTCCTACAAGTGTCACCCTGGGAGAGACCTACACAAATACGGAAGTGCAACAGTAAGGAGGGAAATGGAGCCTAACATTAGGCATATTGGGGTTGGGGGAGAAACATCATTCACAGAAGATATTTTTATTTAGACAGAAAGGGAATAAGCTTAAATCAAAGTGTCCGTGGGTCCCTGCAGTCTTGACTGTCCAAGCCTCTTTTGTCTTCTTTAGCTGGGTATGTCATGGTGTCAGTGTGGAAAATAGATGATACAATTACTTTGCAACTTGCTGCAGTTGAAATGTGCAAGGCTGACACGTTTGCCCTGACAGTGACAGTTTTTTCCCAAACTACAGCCATGGTGGAGATGACTCATGGTGGCTGGCACTGTCACCCTGTGCACTGAGCTGCCTCCCAGCCTGCCTGCAGCAGAAGTCCACTGCTGCTCGGGGGACTCGCTAGCAGCCCCATCCTGCAGATGCCCGCTCAGTACGTCCCTGACGTCAGCAGAGACAAGCCACCACTCTTACTTCAAAACTTGGGTTGTGCCCACAGCTGATGTGGCTGTGAATTTGGCATCCTGGGAGGGGGAAAACCAAGAAAGTCCCCAGCCTGCTTGTGGCAGAGTTTCTTGCTGCTGTTCCTTCTGGATGCTGGGGGGCAGCGGCTCCTCCCAGGGGCAAGAGGGGCTTCTCCTGCCCCGATGCTCTGGCTCTTTGAAGTGAGTCCTGGGTGTTAACAGACTGTCTGACTGAAAACACCTGCTGGGCTTGAGCTGCAGTTTCTCCTCCTGTACCAGGGAAAATGCCGGTGGTTCTGTCTTAGAAATAAGGGAGACGTTGAGAGCAGAAGAGAGAGTCAACAGTTTGTCTTTTTACACAAACATTTATGACTTGTATGCAACTATGGCTTTGTCCTTTTATGAGATGTGGTAAAGAGGGGGATTCTTCTGCCCACATGACAGAGGAGCTGTGGTCACGGATGATGAAAGATACTGCTGCTGACCCGCTCTTTCACTGGCAAAGACTTGTGTTAAACTTTTGACACTGAATTTCTGTCCCCAAAAGCTGTTGCTTCGTTTCAGTTCACAGTTCAGTGACAGGAAAGCCTCTGAGGAAGGGAAAGGAGGTTTCCAGCTGCAGTAATTCATTCATATCTTCTGTGCCTAAAGACCTTCTGGATTAACAGTGGCTCTCCACGTTCCCGGCTTACAGACCTGAAACTAGTTTGTCTGTTGCCAGTATCGTCGTTAACCGTTCATAAGGAGTCAGTAACTTTTTTCTACAGTTTTTAGCAGCATAAAATTTTTACTCTAGACATTCTGAGTTGAAATAACTTATGGTGTGAATGCCTGTACCATGTGGTATTTGATAATTTACTGAAGGTCAGCATTTTGGTCCTAGTGAAACTGGCGAAGACCTAAATTCAGTATGATCAAATTTTGACCTGAAATAGCTAATGATAGCACACAACTGCACTAGGAATGCTATCTGACAGAATTAGATTGGGCTTTTCTCAAAATCAGTTTTGTTTGATCAGCTTCTGTTAAATTATCCATAGTGCTGGATTCTCCCAAGTGCCTTGAATTACTTAAAATTGGTTTGTGTGAAGTGTATAAACTGTAAGATGTTCAGAAGTAACCCATGAGTGTGAGATGTTAAGACTCAGCTGTTTTGGAGAGAGGGCAGAGTTTCGGTCATGAAAGCACATTGCTTCTGCAATGAATAGGTCCACTCTCATTTAGTTGAGGCTTTTCAATTTAAAAAATCTGTCATCTTTCCTTTTTTTGATCTTGTCCTTTCATTGTCCAGACAACTAGATTAAATGTGCCTGGTATTTTATTTAAGATAAAGCAATAGCTGTGTGAAATAACACAGCTGTCGTAACAGCTGTGTTAGGAAAGCTTGGTGTAAAAGCGACATTTTCCATGTCTTGTATGTTCATGAACATCAAGTAACAGGCCACTGTAAGTGAAGTGCAAAGGATTGTATTTCAGCAAGCTTCTGACAGAGCAAAAAGTTTATCTGTGCCTGGTCTGCTGGGACACAGCCACCGCATTCTTCATGGTTCCTGTCGAAAGGGAAGCAGCAACAGCACGAGACTCGGCAAACAAAATGGTGTTGGCTTCAGAAAACCCAAACTTCTCCTTTGCTTCCTGCACTTCCTATTCTGGAGAGTCTCAAGCGGCAGCACGAACCAGGAGCTGAGGTCTTTGATTGCATCACCACCCAGCTCTTTGGTTTGCTTAGCTTCTCTGAAATGGAGAGCCCTGCTGGACCTGAGTGTGGGTGATTTTTTTTTTTTTTTTTTTCCCCCCTGCACTGTTCTTGCAGTGGGCTCTATGCCCGGAGTCATTTTACTCATCTCCATGACTGTCAGTGCCCCCTTTCTCTGATTTTAGGATCCCACAATGTCTTTACTGTGCTGCTCATCTTCCCTGGCTCTGGCTCTGGTGGTGTGCCCAAATGCGTCTCCAGGCCTGGCTCTGTGTTTTATTTCTGCTCGCAGCAGTCTGTCTCAAAACCCTTTTTTTCCCCCCTTCCTGTGTTTCTGCTCTCTGTGGTGCCTCTTAGACCACTTCATTAGTGGCACCGGTTATTGCCCGTTTCAAGACTTGTAAAGATTTGTTCATGCTCTTCCTGCTGTCAGGAGCTTTTCAGTAAATACAGTAAAAGAATTGACACCACGATTCTTTGGACTTCCTGTTTCATCTCACCCCAGAAAAGAGGCAGCAACATGTGCAAGCTTGAGAACTGAAGCTCCCTGAGCTCTGGGGAGCTTCATCTGATGCACCCAGGCTGCTGCTTCAGGAGCAGTTTGCAGTCCGTGATGGATTTTAGGCTTCTGTGACCAGGCTTGTAGCTGCTGCCCTGCTTGAGGCAGGTCGAGTGAGTCACAGATGAGACATGCCTCTTAAAATGTAAGGTCTTTATGGCAAGGATTATCATCATTGTAAAAACAAACCCAAGACTGTTACTGCTGTTTGACAAATAGCTGTAAAACTCAGCCCTCTATAGGGTGGAGCAGCCAAAGCTTGGGATTTTATGCAGCAAACTGGAAGGAAAAAAAATAATGAAAAGAATGGAGCTGTGAAATCTCAGAAGCTTACAGATGGGAGCTTGACGGTTTATGAAGTGATATTGGAGTGCAGCCTTTTCTCTTGAAGAGGACAAAAGGCTTGTACTGAACTTGCTAGGAGGTGATTCTGCATTTCTAGTGAATCTTGGTATTTTGGACTTCTGGCACATTAATAGGTGTTTTTCTCAGGAAAAGTTTACATATTTAAGTCTCTTTCCTTCTTTCATTTCCTCCCCCCAGTAGTCCTAGTTTGTCTCACATGGATCACAGAGACATGCTAGTTTTGTTTTCTCATCTGATGCCATGTGTGGTCTTGGCTTTTCAGCCTGAGGACAGGTTTCAGCTTTGATGACAAGCTATCTCATTTGTGATTTAAACTATCCCAACGTGTTGTTGATCTCAGTTTTCGTTTTGAGTCTAATGTTTCCTTTAAATGCATCTGAATTACAAAGCCACCGCTCTGCAGCTTAGCGTTGTTTCAGCCTTGTTTCATGGCTGCTGCTGAGTATTATTTTAATTTGTGTTTAATATCCTCACCTTAAGAGTGTTGGTAACTTTAATACAAGCTCTTCGTAGCTGCTAGAAATCAAGACAGTGCTGATATGTATCCCATTAATTTCTTCAGTAATAAAACCCTTCTGACACACATTGCTTTCAGGTGATACTGCTTGGTGTCCTACAGCGCAATAGAAACAACTGGATCTAACGAAGCAGCTTATGCTACTTCTAACTGCTGGTGCAAATGCCCGGATGTTTTGTCTGGTTTTCCTTCTGTTCTGATTGAGGTAGTGGGAGAAATCAGGTAAGAAGCAGCAAGTGTGTCTGTGTGGAGGGGGCAGTGCTTTCCTCCAAACTTGGAACAAGTTCTCTTAAATGTTCTGAAACAAGACAGGATTTTTAATAACATACATGGAAAAGAAGCTATGACAAAGGGAGCGATCACATCAGGAAACATGAGCATCAAGGAAGAGTAGGTCCAACTTTTTGGATGTTGGTGAGGGGAAGAAGTAGGGTAGTGGTGACTAGGGGTAGGCGAGGGCCTTCAGGGAGAAAGGGCATTCGAATTAATGTTTTGTGTGGTCTTTCATCTGGAGTAATTGAATGTAATTGCTACTCTGAAATTTACTGAGGTTAGGAAAGCCTTTAAAGTGCATATTGTATCTGCCAAGTACATTGGCACTGCCAGAACATACCGTTTCTGGAATGGATTCTCCCATGGGCAAAAGTGAAGTTTATGGTTTTCTGTAAGATAGAAGTCAAAAGAAGATAAAAGTCCTGCAGCGATTGATCAGAACTGAAAGACTGGGGACAGATGCAACTGTTAACGGCTAACCTTCAGTTCCCTTGCTTTATCCTCTGAGAAAGAACCTTCCTTCACTAACGAAAAAGGAGATTCAGCCTGTTTGTAGCTGGTTGATGTATGGTGCACAGCACACAAGTGACTTCAGCAGCAAGAGCTGTACATCCCGGAGCAGGGCAGGATGGGGTCTGTGAGGAGGTGCTTTGGGCAGGGTGCTCTGAAGCACCTTGGTTTACCGCAGTTTGTGCGGGGCAGTAGGGTTGGATGGTGATGTTTGGCTGCCCTTGCTCTGTGAACCCTTGCCTTGGACTCCACGCAGCAAATGTAAGACTTGACTTGTCTTTGGTGGGAGTTTCCAGCAGCGCTCCTGAAGTCAGACAATATATACACACATATATTGTCCCTGCTTCAAAGGTTGTACGTTTTTTTGAAGTCAGAGCATAGGAACTTGGCAAACCCTGACAGCAATGGATACCTTTTCTTGCCGTGTGTGTGTAGCCCATTGCATCTCTTCATTCAAGAAACATACGAAACAAATTGCATGCGTGCGTGTAAGAGGGAGGATACAAGCATGCCTAGTGTTCTAGGGTGAATGTTTATAAATTGTCTTTTCTTAAGCACTAAATTTTATCTCCGAAATGCTTCAGAGATGTCTTTTTGGCTTCAGAGTAAGTTGGAAGTAGGTGGCTATCTCTTCTGGGGATGGATGGAGATTGAGCTTCATGAAAGTAATGAGGAATGGCATTTTGTCAGAGGACAGACAGGTTAGACTAGAGAAGAGCATTATCTGGGCAGGGAAGGTGATGTGTGGGGCTCAGTGTGAGACAAAAATACATGACTGATGTGACAGGGAGTCTGTGACGACAGTGGGGGAGGCAGCCGGGTATGACCACTGTGATCTAATTTTAGTAGCAATGTTTGCTGAGGAGGAGGGCAGAGAGGTCAAAGGAGAGAGTAAAGGCTGCAGTTTGGGTTTGTGAAACCAAGGTGTGGGTTAGGAGGATTTGAACAGGAGACAGATCTCAGATCTGCACCCAAGTCCTGACCTAGCTCTTTCACTTCAGAAAGTAATCAAATATTTGAGAACCAAATATTTCAGAGGGAAGACTGACTTGACATCAGTAAGTCATTTCTTAGTGACTTCTGAACTCAGGTTGGTAAAGGTTTCTTGTTTGTTATAGAAATCAAGAACGACTTTGTATATAGCTCTTAAGTGTTGTACCAAAGTTACTTCAGTCTGGATCTCACTGACTTTCTCCTGGCCATTGTTTTAAAAGAGGAAGGCTGAGTGATTTATGCTTACGCATACATGCCTTTCCAGGCTATGGAGACTTGGAGACTGACCTAGTTTTTGTGAGCACATGGTTAATCTGACCCTAGTTAGCTGGATGACTTGATCTAATGCCTAAGCTGAGAGTTGCTGAAATGGGGACTTTGGTGGTGGTGTGCAGAATCTAAGGAAGCTTCAGTCAGGAATCCAGCAAACAGAAGTATTGCTTTTTTCCCCGTTAGTTTTTATCTTGAGGACAAGTCAGGAAAGGCTAATACTTCATTGCGTAACAGGACAACAAACTAATAAAATAACTCATAATCCCAGTTTCTGAACTAAGGCATGCAGAAGATATGTGAGGATTTGAATTTATGTTGAGCAGCAATGGGGATAGGCAAAGGGAGGTAAGTCTGAGACCAGAAGCTTTCTAATGTATTTATCTCTTCTGAACTGATGGGAAAGCCATCTGTCTTTTGCGGGGTAGATTCTTGCTTTATGGCTTGCTGGAGCTGTGAGGCTCGATATTTGGGGGAAATGATGTCATGCTGTGATCAGAGCTGTGTGCTGCGCTGCCTCTTGTAGGTGAATCCCACCTGACCGGAGACCTTGGAGGACACGGTTAAATTCCAAACCTAATAAATATAAAACACAGCAATATCTGTGTAGTCAGTTATCTGCCATGGGCTAATTATGTCTGACCAAACTTTAAGTTGACAAGTTTCCTTTGCCATTTTATTTAGTGCTTATCTCTGTGTATAAAAGGTGAGAGTGGGAGAATAAACCACTTCATGGCTACCTCTGTATAAACAGAATCTCTGTGAAATGTCCTATGTGACTAGACAGTAAAAAAAATAAATAAAAAATTGTCTTTCTCAGCTGAAGTGAACATGAAGTGTCTTCTGCTGGGGCTTTCAGTATGGAAGTGTTTAGCGGATCTATATGTCGAGGGTAACTGAGACCTGGATGTTAGGGGGAGGGGGTTAAGTGAGCAAATTTGGAGAGAGTATTTGCTTTTTTCCCCTCAATCTATGACAGCTGAGTTCTATGCACAGCTTAAAGTGCCAGCAGCATGGAGTTGTCAGAGCCTGTAAGTATGGGAGAGAAAAGCCAGACTTGTTTGGTGATGGGAAATAGAAATGAAGTGCTGATGTGAGGAAGGGGCTTAATATAAACTAGCTGAGGTCACCGAAGGGATGGGACAAACAAATTCAGCTCAAATGCTTGCAGTGCTAGCTGTATTAGACTTGGAGTATGGTGTTTTGAGAAACATTTGGATTTTTTTAAATAAAAACAATTGAATTATTACAGAGAAGAAACAAAAGGTGAATCTTTTAAATAGATGGATATGATGGGTTTTGAGGTAATATCTGTTTGTTCCTTTATAAAAACAATTTAGTGTAAAACATCATTTTCTTTTGAATTTTGAGTGAATGTACACAGTTAATTATCCAGAGTTGCTTTAGACAGTGGTTATAACCAGCCATATCAGTGTGTAGCGCTAACCTGCTACGAAGACTTTTCTTAATGCTTTTGGAGGAAAGAGTACGCAGCGGGCTAACGCTGCCTTGACACAGCACAGAGCGCCTGCTCTGTGAGCGTTTCCCTGTGCTCGCTGGGCTGACAGTGTACTAGGACAGGCTCTGAGGATGCGTTTGTGATCTGTAGAGTTATATTTTGCCAGTTCACCACGTTTGCAGTCACTAGTCTGCTGGTGGTGCTGGGAGATACTGTTGAAAAGAGCTGTTAACACCAAGTGACTCCTCACCTCAGCCCATGAACTGCAGTTCCTCTTTTGCTTCCCAGTTGTCTACTCCTAAAGTCACTGTACTCGATGGGCTATGTGGTCTCCTGGTGCTGACAAGGCAAAAGATGGCATTCAGTGTGCTGCTGTATTTCTTTTTTTATAGCTTGCAGCTGCAATAACTGATGAGAACTGTGTGTCTTGAGTCTTCCCGTGCATTGTACCCAAGCGTCAGTAAGGAGGTTGGCTTTTTGGACAGTGGTGGGTGAACCATTAGTTTGTGGGTGAACAGGCAAGATGCAAGATGACAACCTGCAATGCCCAGTCCTTGCAGCAGGCAGGTAGCAGTTTAACTCTGTGTCCTGCACTGTTGTCTGACGACTCTGTGGACGGTGTGAGTATGTAGTCAGACTGCATGGAGGATTAATTGTCTGGCATTTGTCTAACCTCATTTGCTGTAGACACCTCCCAGCTGAAGAGCTGCTGCTGCTTTGTGTTCTGAAACCATCTGATTTGGAGCAGAAAATTTAGTTCTACTTTGCTGGACTGTGGTACCATCCTTAATTGATCCTTAAAATGCTTAAAACATTTTAGCGCTAATTTCCTGTGTTAAAAGCTTATCTGGACTCCTGGTGGTGTGAACTTTCATGGTTATCAGCTGGAGACCTCTTAACATCTTGCCAGAAATCCTGATTGCCTGAAGGATGGGGATTATCTTCCTGCATGCCTAGACCAAAATGACCTTTATGTGTCACAAAGAAGTTGGGAACATAATTGGAAGGGTTTGGGGAACTAACTGATTTTGTTTTCTTAAATCCTGAAGTTTCAGGTGGAAAGTGTATTTGAGGGTCCTTGCAGAACTGAAAGTTGAATTCTGGTTATTTCTGGTTAGTTTCTTAGATAAAAGTGAATTTCTGCTGATGTCTTCAGTGAAAGCAAGTTAGCTGCCAGTGGTTCTTTCAGGTGTGTCTTGCACTATGACAATAATGAAGCAAAAGTAAGTTTTGGCTGATTTTTATCAGTGGAATTCTTGAGAACCAATTGAACTTAATGCCAGTTACTTGCAGCTTGTGTGGTAATGCTGACTTCAGTAAAAGGGTCAAAGCCTGCATGTAATTTAAATTGCTATTAGGGACCCAAAGTGTATTTTAAGGCTCTTTGAATTGGAAATATCTGTTTATCCATTTATACTTTGTTCACACTGCAGTGGTATGCCTTGATGTGGAGTATTCCTGATAAGAGGAAAGCCACTACAGCAAGCTCTCCTTTCCAAGTAAGCACCCCAGCAGTTTTTCTGCTTCACGGCAAACTTTGTAGTCTACATAACACCGTTTTACCTGTGCTGCTGGCAGGAACTTGCTCCCAGTGCTGCAGCATAGATGAAGCTCCAGCAATCAGTTTCTGTGCTTGGTGGTCTGATGTCCTGGGAGCATTGCTAGGGTAGAGCAAACTGCTTCATTTAGTGTCTGTTCTGGTTTATAGCCAAGAGCACGTGTCAGTGCAGGATGGGTGCCCTAAATGTTTATGCAGAGCTGTGAGATGAGGCTCCTAGAGCCAGTGCTTTAGAGTCATTAGCTTAGAAGGAGGTTTAGAAAAAGGCATGACATGCTCTTGTGTAATGAAGAGAGCACAGGTAGGGTCATGCCCACTGGATCTAAGCTCCATCTAAGTCTCTGGGCTTAATCCTTCCTACTGAATGGCTTTAGGGAGCTCCAGCTGAGTGCTGTATTTCTGTTCTTGGAAGACTTCTTCAGAAGCATCTGACACTCTTTGTGGATTAAGCACAGGTTCTTAGACAGAGGCTAGGATTAGCAATGAAATAAATGGGAACCCATAGTTTGGTCTCAGCCAGCAGTTCATTAGAAAGCAGAGAAAGGGTAGTAGAAAGCTGCTTCCTACTGCCACCTTCTTCCTGTTGCAATGAAGAGAGAAGCACCTTATCAGAAAAGTCACTTACCTTCAGCTTGCCCCAGCCTCTCTGAGTAGGCAGCCAGCATTTGGATACTGCGTCCTTGCCCACTGTCGTCTTGGCCACGCTCAGACGTTTAGTCGGTGTGCTTTCTGAAAGGCAAGCACAAGTTTGTTCATGAAAACTTGTTGCCTGCTCTTGTTCATGGCTGCCAGTTCAGATTGGTGCAACTGCTTAGAAAAGTGCTCTGAGAAGAGCAGCAGAGTATTAATGAAGGTTCCTCTGCTCATAGGCCTTCAATGGGTGTAATTACTTGGCAGTAACTTCTTTAAACCTTATTTGAATTAAAGCTACATGTTTTGGCTGGTTATGTCACCACTGTATTAGCGAGGAATGCAGGAGAGAGTGCTAGTTTGCATTAACTGAGCTGCCTTAATCCTTTGTAACCATTCTTTTTAATATGTGTTACTGTCTTACAAAGAGATAAAACATTTGCACAAGGGATAGCAGAGTTCACTCCTCAGCATCTCTGCGTAAGGGTAATGTTCTTTGTCCTCAACAAGGACTAAGGAAGTTCTTAGTGAGTGTTGAGAATTAATATTATGTATAATTCTGCATAAATACTTGATGGGAAACTGTCTGTTTCTTAGATATGAGGTTTTTATAAATAATTTTTCCTACAGTCCCCCTCAGCCTATGGGTGCAGAGTGGATTAAATGCCTGACCCAATTTTTTAATGGTTTCATACAGCCTTCAGACCAGATGCTTCACTAAAACCAATCTTGTCCAACCAGAGTGACTCTAGAATGTACACCTCGCATGTTCGTTGTCCAGGTCAGCAAAAATATTGTTCTCTTGCATGCATATCTTTGCTGTCTTGACAAAAGAGAAATTTGCTTAACCTTATCACAGATGATTTGTCAAGAAACTTCACCCTTACCTTACCTTACATTGTTTGTTTAACCTTATCACAGATTACTTAACTGACACACTTGGTTTTATATCCTTCTGCTATTGAAGACACTTCCTAACATCTTTGGCCAAGGGGAACTTTAATTAAAAAAGAAATCAAACAACCAACAACTGAGAGACAATAGCAGATTTAATCTTCATAAAGCAGCAGGGTTTTTGCTTCCCTGGGAATGTTGGTGAGCTGTGGCTTTTCCAGGTTTTGGACAGAGCAATTTTGCTTTGACTTTTTCAAATAATCTTTTTTTCCCCTCTGACTCCTTAGAGTTGAAATGTGCGCTGTAGTCAGTACGAGAGCCTTTTGCAGTTGCACTTTGTCTTGTTGCTGCGTTTTACTGAGCCCAACTGGAACCCATCTCAGATCCTATGGAATAATGCGTTTGACCAAATCCTGAACTTTGCTGATGGTAGCATCGCTGTTGTGTGTACTTGTATGAAGGAGAAACCGTCCACGTGGTTTCTTATCTTTTCTAGGCCAAAAATAACACCATAGCTCCTGCAGCATTAAAGAATTAGCCTCATTTCAGAACCAGAAACTAGGGTGAAGGTGAAAAGGATATTTCAAAATACATAAAATAGGAGCTGGGTGCCTAAGCGTTAGGATGAAAAGTGTTTGGAGTTCTGGATGGTGAATCATAAGTATTTCTGGTGATCTTTTGCATGGACACTACTGTAGGGGCATGCCTCTGCTGAATTGCAGCACTGCTCAAATATGTATCAAGTGGTCCAGTTCTGATTTGGGAACTGCAAGCCAGGAGGATGGAAGGTGAGGGCAATGTCATCTTCCTTCTGGTTGTAATATGGCTCTTCCACATCCTTGGCGTGGCTCTGCAGAAGCAAACAGGTAATTTCTGCAGCCCACGGCGTCTGCTTTGTGCCATCTGCCCTCGTGGTTCCTGGTGTGGAGGAAGTGTGAAATGTGTAACCCCGTTTATTCTGCTAGGTGGTCAAGGCCGTCTCCCTTACAGAAAATGCCTTGTTTCTGTTCAGCCAGCACAAAGGCTCTTTTATAGCTGCTTGGCTATACATCTGCTGAGGTGCCTCAGACTGTTAGCACTGGTTACTGTTTGAGGTATGCAGGCTCTGAAGCTGTGATGTACAGTGATATGTTGTTTATATGTTGCCTCCCTTTCCTTTTGAGGATAGGGAGCTGTGCTGTGTCCTGCTCTGAACAAAGCTGGTGTTAGTTATGTGATGAGTGGTAGCCTGGAGATTCTCTCTTTAAAAGCAGGACTGGAATCCTTCTGTTTCACACTTTGAATTAAATGTCTGAATTTGGCAATGTGACTGCAGGATAATAGAACTTTCTCTGGAGAAAAGTATGTTGAATTTCTGCTCCAGAGACTTACCTGGCTTGAAAGACAGTGTGTGCACCAGTGCAGAGGGACCCCCATCCTTCACTGGGCACTTAACTGGAAAAAAACCCCGGACTTCCTAAAGTTTTTGAACTTTATCGCAGCCTCTGGGTTAATTTCCACATCTTCTCCCCACCCCACCCCCCAACATGTCCTCATGCTCATTTCACAAAGAGACTTTGCTGAAACCAGTCCTGCCCAGAAATGCACACTCATCTTTTGAAATGTAGGGGAGGGAGTAAGAGGAGGCTCTGTAAGCTGACAAAGTGCTGGTGAGTTCTGAATCTCTGATGTTTGTCTCCTTTGGCTTTCAGACATCTTAAGGTTTGCCATCTCCTGGCTCCTGTGTTTGGTTTTCTATGTTGGGGGTTTTTAACCCCACAAAGCTATCTGACAGGTCTTCAGTTTCATTCTCAAATAGCATTCTGATGCTGTCACTGCTGGCTTCTTGACTCAAAGTAGAGCTTGGGTGGAAAAACAACTTTTCATCAAATTACCATGAGATAGGTCTCATGGGATAAAGGAAGAGCACAAGAGGGATGTGCCTTGTTTCACGTTAAGCTCTTTTGCTTTGACTTTGATGTTCTCTTCTGTTCCATTAGCATGGATAAATATTGAAATTTGGTAGCTGAGTGTTGCACTTGGGGCAGGTCCATGGTATTTTCCGCCACTGAGTTGCTGTCCCTCGAGAGCAGCAGCTCTGCCCTGCCCAGGCCCTGGCATCAGCGCCCAGCTCTGGCTTGTGAACATGTGCCTGTACTTGCTCTCCTCTCTGGGGAGTATTTTTCGTTGAAGATCTGTTTTGGCTTTGAAGATGCATTTAGGCTTTCACAAGAGGGTGAGAAGTTACTTTTCAACTTAATTTTAGACTGGCTGTTATTCTCAAGCAAGCTTGAAGTGGTGTGGTTTTGACCTTGCTTGCAGGGAAACTTGGAAGAACCTGATTTCCCAGTACATTGAGGGAACTGTTACCTCAGGTCTAGAATTTTGTGCTTCAGCATCAAAGTGCTTTGCAAACCTTTCCCATGCTCCTTCCACCCCGTGGAACGACAGATCTCCCCGCATGGCACGGGGTTATCCCCGGGGCACAGGAGGAGGTACTGTCAGGGCAACATGTAGAGTGTAAGAAGTCCTGACTGTGTCCTGCAGCCAAACCACACCTTCCCTCCCCTCTTTCACCAGTCACTTCAATTAAAATTCCACCATCAGGGCTGAAGTGAGGGGAGGCAGGAGCAGACTTGTTTTCAGGAGGGAGAGGGAGAATCCAATTTTGTGCCAGAATGGGCCTTTTCCCAGAGCAGGCTCAGGAAATGTCCCCTCCTTACCAGTTAGGTGCAGAAAAGTCACAGGTAGGAACTGCAAAAATAATCAGCATTGTCTGCTTCAGTTCCCAGAGGGCATCAAAGAGTGAACAAATTGGGCTGGAAGTGAAGAGCCCTGCAGAGACAAACCTGCAGTTCTCCATCAGCCTTTTTGAACCATGGCCCAGAGCACTCATTGAAGATGACTTCTTAATAAAGCTGGGGAAAACTGAGCTAGCAGTGGGGCATATAAGACTCTTTGCTGGCCCTGGGGAGCAAAGTGGAGGAATGTGGAAGACCCTCCTGAAGGTAAAAGATAGCAAAAGCAGGAGAGGCAGAGTGAAACTCACGGGGGTCGTCTTAGTGTGGTGGAGTTCAAGTAATTTCAAATATTTTAAACAGAGGTCCCGTGAGTAGAGATATGAGGGAACCAAATTCCTTTGGCATTTGCAATATCAGGCTGGCTAAAGTAACTGCTCTTGTGCAATGCTCTGCTGAACGGTTATGGAGCAGATGTTCCTTTTGTAACTGCTGCTCAAAGTGAACCAGTTTCTTGCCATGAGGGAGAGTCAGGCTGCCTCTGTAAATCAGGGAGCTGTTTTACAGGTGCTCACCTTTGCAGAGGGTCGGTCAACAGAGTGATAAAAGTTGAGGTCAGTAGTGCTGAGAGTAGAGGAGAAGCGGTTGCTTGCAGTTACTGAAGAAACTGTCTCCTTAAGGAGTGTGAGGACAATGTAAACCTTAAACATGCTTAACCTTAGTTGCAGGCAGTTTCTCTAATGAGAGTATGGGAGCTGGACATGTGGTGGGGGTAGGCAGAGAAGGACAGAGATACAATTTCAGAAAGGAAATCAGTCTAAAATAAGTGCAAGAAAACAGTAAAATGTTACAAGGTGCAAGCTAAGGAACAACCTGCTGTTTTCCCTGGCTCTCACTGTGACACAGCACTAATCCTTAAAGCCGGAAATCATATCTGATGGGCTACAGTAATCTTATTTTTTCTAGACGTAGAGCTCCCCTATGTCTGTCTCCCCTAGGCAAGGAGGAATACCTGCCAAGAAAGCAATGCACTCTGAGACTCAGCTGCTTTGGCATGCCAGCAAAACCACCCTGCACTAAAGTGACAAGTGTGATGCTGATGGGGCGTGTTCTGGCATGGCATCCAAGTTAAATCTAAGTGGGAGCACTCATGCACCTGACTGATGGCTGACATAGAAAAAACACTGAGCAGCCTGCTTTGTAGCTGGTATAATTTCATGCCTAGTTACCATGTAAAACAGTCAACTCTTTATCCAAAAACAGGGTTTGAAAGTGACTTCTTAGAGTTATGTTTTCTTCCTGTCCAAGCAGAGTGTGTGCAATGAAGAACAGTGGCTTGGATTTTGTTTTCTTTGGTAGCCAGTATGATGTCACTGGCTGTCTTTGTGTCTGCCTCTCTTTGTGTGGTGGGACAAAAAAGCCGTGTCCAGTTTGGGGTTGGTGCCAGTTTTATCAATATGATGATTATATGCAGAAGAAAGGAGCTGCAGTGGTTCTTGTGGTGCCTCAATGGTAAATAATAGTAAAATATGTCTATCTCTTAATATTCTGGTTAGACTCCCCTGATTGCCACACATTGGAAAACATCCCTTTTCATGTAATTGTGCGTGCTTATGTACTCTGTGATTAGCTAAAGTAAATGTTCACATCCTTGTGTGCACTGGAATATAACAGAATCACTGTAAAATATTCCAGACCCTGTTCCTAAGCATTGTTACTTGGATGATGCTATCACAGTTGTTTTTTTCTTTATTTTTAAATACTCAAGTGTTTTGTAGAGTTGCTGCAGTCCTTTCTACATCAGCCTTTGGGAATAAAACCATAGCTCTAACTTTGAAACTTGGAAATATCCATACAGACTCAGTCCTGCATCTCACACCAGACAATAATGAGCACTGAAAGCTAAACTGAGCCCATTGATATGTTGATGATCAGTACTTTTTTCCTTCTGATTAACATTCAACCTGTGTCTTCTATAATGTTTCAAACAAACCATGGGATTGTCCATTCTTCTTAGATCCAGTTGCCCGGTGGATTTGAGCCCATCCTGCCAGAGAAGTTGCTGGTGCCATATCCTGTTAGGGCAGTATCCGTGTTGGCCTGTGGCGCTGTGGTCATATGTATGATCCAATTTGGGTTGTTTTTCATTCCCTGAGAGTGCTCCTGGGCCGAAGGTGACAGACAGCGTGGAGCGAGTTCCTTCTGTGTTTGACCCGCTGCCACATGGAGTCTGTAATCCCGTAAGGGTTGCTGTGTTCCTGCTGGGAGCCTGCATGTTGTGCAGAAAGTGCAGAGGGCTATGTGCTGCAGCATTTGCCTTGGAAAGCTCATGTGCCAAGACATTCAAGAGAGGCACAGTAAATGGCAGGACACCACACAGTACCGTGGGTAGCATTCAGTGAGCAAGAATAGATGCAGACATTTTTCATGATGTTTTAAGTTAAACCAAATTCAATTTAGACAAGCAACTTGGTAAAGAGAGAACTTCTTGTCTCTGCTTGAGGAGAGCTTCCTGGCTGCCCTCCTGGCCAAGCTGGCTGCTTTGGGTCCCCCTTAGCTCTCATCTGTCCCGTTTGCCTTGTCATCTTCTGTCTGTGCTGCCGTGGAGTGGCCACCTTGGTTCTCCCATGGGATCAAGGGTGGGTTCCCTGTAGGAGCTCTGCTGGGGCTGAGCCCAAGCTCACTGGAAACCCCAGCCACAAAAGGAGGCAAACTGGCAGCCAGCAGGCTCTCAGGGATTGGGGATAAGCTCTCCTGTGGCTCTTGGGCATAAGAAGATATTTGAATGAGGCACGTAGCATTGGGAAGGCTGGCACCTTCTGTCCCGTGCCTTTGCTGTAAGTTGCCAGCTTTTCACAGCTGTCCTTTAGTTTTTGAGAGTGGGGACTCAAATGTACTGGTTAACCAGGCTAGCATGGCAAACCTCCTAGGTGTAAGGTACAGCAAATGTCACGCTGCCCTCCCAAAAGGGCAAGAGGAACGATACACGTCGGGTGGCCAAACATACCTACGCTTCTGCCCCCCAGCACTTTCGTTGAAGGTCAAGGCTGAGAGATCTGCTTCTTGTTCCAGGATAGCCTGGGAAACTCATTGCTGTGTAACATCAGTGGAAGTAGGAAACTCCTAAGATCTGAAGGGGAATTAAAACATAAGGGCATACAGAGAGCGCTGGGGTACACTCATCTGTGGACTATACATTTCAAAACAGAGCTACCACTGCACAGGACTTCATCTGGTGGGTAAATCCCTGCTTGCCCAAACCACAGTGAATTTAACAGAATAATAGTTTGGAGAGATGATAGATCACTCTGTTTCTCTCTCTTCTATTTGCGGGGTAATGCTGGAACAATTAAGGATTTTTATGTGTGCATGTGATAATATGTACCCCTGCTCACTGAAGGGAGAAGGTGCCCTGCAGTCGGTGGTGGGGAGATGCTCTCACAGCAGTTCTCCTACATCTTCTCCCTGGGAGCTCTTGGGAGGAAGGAGGAAATGAGGGGGGCAAGAGGCGAAGTAACGTGCGAGGCTGATCCTGGCTTTATTTCTCACTCTGGAATAAAGATGACCTTGCTGGCTTGATTGGTTTAGGTTTGCTGCAAATCTCATCCACTCAGCAAGCTGCTGGAGGAAACTGCTGGCAATGTCTCCAAGTAACAGTAATAAAACCCTAAGTGATTATAATATTATTTCATTTATAACTGAATGAAATACATAAGGGATGGCTGTGACAGAGCGGTTGTATGAAAGGACAGGCAGGCAGCTCTCTGCCTTGTGGGGGAAGAGTGAAGGCTGGGGGTGACTCAGGCTTCCCAGTGCTCTCCATGGGCACAGGTCAGGATGTAAGCTTTTTTTCTTTTTATTTTTTAAAAAAAGATTTCTAGGAAATGCAAGATGGTGGTCTTTGTTTGGACTGGCTGCACAGTCCCCTCACAAGCAAACAGTTTATCATGCCATTTAGGCTGTGATGGGTGATGTATTACAGTAGCAGGCTTGTTACTCAGTGTAACTGCTGCTGTCTTTATAGCCAGAGAAAACCAGGCGGTGAGCTTGCTTGAAGCAGTTTAGTGCTAAATTTGCTCTTAAAGCCCTTTCAGGGGAAATCCTTGTGGCAGAAGGCTTTCAGGTTTATTAATTGGTCTAATTCCTCTACACAGTGAAAGAAGTCTTAAATCATTCCAAAAGTAAAGAATCAGGTTCAGGTAAACTTACATTTAATGAGATGACATTACTACGAAAGACAACATTGTAGCTATACAGAAATGTCTTAGAAATGCCTTTTGGAGTCATAAAATGGAGTGATGATTTTTTTTTTTTCTTTTGCATTATCTTCCCCTCCTCTCCCCTCATCCCCCAGCAAAACCTTGCTGGACATGTCTGGACAATGAATGTTCTTTTGTAGGGATGAACACACAAACTCTGAACTTAAACTTACTCTGTAAGGTGTTTGCACTCAGATAAAGCTCTTTTATACATGACATTTCCTGCATTATAGCAACTAGCTTTAAAAAAAAGTGTTTAAGGAAGAATTAACTTCACATAAACAAGGCTGTACTTAGCTTGAGCTTCCTTTTTAAAATGTCGATGTCACTTAACAAAGCCCTTAATGCCTTCCTCAGCATTGCTGCCAGTCCCCTCCTGGACCTGGTATGTGGGGTATCCTTGAGCCTGGTGGATGCAACCAGGCAATTCTTGCTGTTGTGAATTTGGGAACTGCCTGTTGTGTGTGTGACAAAGGTGTATCTTCATCATACTCCTTTGCTACAGCCAAGGCCTCCAGTTTGTAACTCACTGAAGAAGCCTCTCAGTTGAGGAGATCTTCATCTGAGTAGAAACTCAACTAAAGCTTTTCTCAGCACATCTCTCCCAGGAGGAGCCTAAGAATTTTTTTTTTTTTAAAATCCTTTTAACCATTCAGGAGTATCACCCTTAGGACTTTACCTGCAATGCACAGAGTAGGCACAGCGCAGTAGCGTGCTCCCTTTGCTTAATGTGAGTAGCTGTGTGTTCACTTACTGGCTTGAGTCACTCCTCTCTGTGCATTTAGTTGCTTTTTTTTCTCTTTTTCCCCCCTTTTTTTCTTTTACAGATAAGTTCTGGCCACTGCTTTTAAAATTGTTCAAATTTCCATCTTAACTAGATGAGGCTAACCACTGAAGCTGTCTTGCTTTTAGTGCTATTCAGGATGTGTCTTTTTTTCTTTTTTTTTCCTTCTTCAGTCAAGTCTACAAAGAATACTCTGTTTTATGTGCTTTATATGTATGATTTCTTCTTAAAGGACGACTCATTTCCTCTACTTTAGAGGTATTTTCTTAAATCTGTCACTTCCTGTCTCTTTCTTGGCTGATTTGCCAGTTTTTACTTTTTTTTTTTTTTTGGTAACAGTTCCGCTCATTAACTTCTCAAATCCTTTGGGAATTGTGTTTTGCCCAGGCGAGGTGAAACTCCGTTTTTATTCTCTGGCAAGAAATATTTGACGATTAATTTAATTGCTAAATTGGCTTCTAAGCAAAAGCAGGCTTGGAAAACTGAAGGGGAATTAATCATGCCCGCTTAACAGAAGGGACTTGAAAAAGTGGAGGCTGCACTAAAGACGTCAGTGAAAACCGAGGTGCACAGTAGCTAACAAGCTTTTAGTATTTTATCATACTTAAGACCTTTTTTGATTTCTTGCTGGCTTTCACTGCTTTTTGCCTGCTCGAAGAACAGAGTGTTCCCTCCCAAGAAGAGAGCAAAGTCTTCTCATCTCTGGAGAGCACTAACTGGCTCTAAGGCTGAAGCTTCTGGGCTTTTGAGTGAACATCTGAAAATTCATGTTACAGCACAAAATACATGGGCACCAACAGACAAAGGTGTGCAGGTGCGTTCCAGGTCCTTGTGCTGCTTTTCAGAAACTAAAAATGTGGTCCGCAACCTCTCTACAGATTTGGAGAGGGAAGATGTATTCCGTGAGTTTGTACGTGAATGACCAGGCAGAAGAGCTCTGATCCACTTCCAGCCCCAGTGCTCACAGACTGTACTGAGGCCTTTGTCCTTCACCTGTCCTGCAGCAAAAGAGCTGGCTTTACACTCTGGTTCCTTGTGTAAAATTAGCCTTATATTTATAAATGTTTCTCTTGCACTTCCTACAGAATATATACCTCAATCAGTTTGGATTGAACTGTCTTTAATGTATACACAATAGAAAATTAATTCTGGTGTAATAGCTCAGTTCAAAACATCAAGTGCTGTATCAGATAGCATTTAAGATTTATTTTTTTTTAATTTATACTAAAAGTGAAATACAGATGAGTTACAAGAGTTACTTCTAAATAAGACCTGGCATAAGGTTGAATTTTCCTCTGATGTAAATGGGCGTAACTTGATCAGACAGCAAGGTTATGCTGATTTACATCAGCTAAAGGTTAGGCTTAGAAAACTTGTATGTGACTACATACAGGTACTACAAGAAAATAGTAAGGTCTAAAAGATCTTTTTGTTTAGTATTTTATTAAAACAAATTGAGTCCCTTTTGAAAAAGCTTCTGCCTGCAAGACTACAAGTCTTAGTTACAGTGAGCTCAATTCCATGGGACTCCAAAGGCATTATTACAACTTCTGTAATTACCCAAAATAGCTGTTCTGTACATAAGATTGGCATGACTTTAAAGCTCAGTGTCTTGGGCTTTTGCAGGACTAGGCTCCAGTAATGACTCTTCCATTATCTAGCTGGGAATCTCCCTTTCAAATGCAGAAGCTTTATAAATGGAGGGGGGGGGGGGTAGGTGTCAAGCTGTAAAATGTCTGATTTTTATTAACTATATAAGATCTGCTTTTGATAGGAGATGTTACCGAGGTCTTGCATATACTGTGACTTGGGAAGAAATGCAACTTAGGGAACAAATTTTGTGTTTGGAGAGGTAGGAGAAGCAATTTTATTATGGGTTGTTACCTGTTTTGCCTGCTGTCTCCATTGGCAGGAGAAAGATTAGCACTGTCGTAGCAGCATTTGGATATTAGATTTGATGTTTGGAGCTTAAATTATGTGGGGGAAAGAAATGAGAAATTACGGATATGAAAATATTCTTTCATAGATAAAACCCACTGAAGTTATTCCATACATTAATATTGTTGCTTATAAAAAATATATGTATAACATCAAAGTCTCCAAGATGACTAACTTGAAGAAATAGTTTCCTGCACCCGCTAGATAAAGACATTGAGTTTTTCTGCATTGTTTGCCATGCGTTAATTCAGACATGCAAACAATGACTGAAGAACCTTATTTCTGTAGTGCAGGAAGTACTTTGTGAAGTACAAGCAACCTTGTTGCATTGTACTGCTGATTTGAACATGGACGTATCCTTTGAAAATCTTTTTTTGATGGATAAACTGGCTCCAACTGCAAATCTTCCAGTTCCTCTACTCAATTATTTTTGCATTTTTTTTCAGGAAATCTTAATACTCCAAGAACTAGTCTATTGATCATTTTTTCCGTTATTTATATAGCAATTTAGCAGAGCCAATACAAATGTAATCAGTTTTGAGCATTGTCGGTTTTTAAGTGTATCGGGTGTTGTAAGGCAGGTGTAAATGAAAACATAGCTGTGGTTCTTGCAGTCATTCTGTACAACTGACTGGATTGGTACTTACACAATTGAAGAAATTAACAATTATCTTGTACACATTGTCATGTAAATTGAGATCTAAAATGCCCGAGTTGTAAGTATGCATTAATTGTATGCACAAATTTCTGAAATACTATTCTGCTGAAGTGTTGGTAAAGCATTGAGTGTCTGGTATGGACTTTGGCCTACACATGGGAAAAGTAACAAGAAAAAATAATTATGCTGTAAAAGTGAAATTTCCTAAATGGAATGGGGCAGGGTGTTTTTGTAATACAAAAGAGTAACAGGACTTGAGCTGACGTCTGTAAACTTTACTTTTCTTCTCCTTTGAAATCTCAAGGGAGAACCCAAGACTTCCTTGCTAGTCCTGTAAGTGCCGTGTTTAGACATTTCTGTGCATCTTAACCACTTTTTCAGTGGCTTTTTCATTAATCACTTGCGAGATCTGTTTTTTTCCTTTAAGTTATAACCAAATAGTGTCTTGTCTTAGGATTAGAGAAGAATACCTTATTTACACTGTTAACCAGTCTCTTCACGTTTAGATTATTGCTTTACAAATATTGGTAAACGTTTTAGTGCATCATACCTTGGCTCCTTTCAAATTAATGACATTACTCTTTCCTTTGTCCATCTGTTGATGATCTGCCATATGCTTGGGCAGTTTGTTGCTGTGTTGGGTTTTTCCCTAACTCTTCCAGTTTTGCAGCCAGCTTTCTGGCAGGAACATCCGCAGAAGGTGCACTATTGGAGTAAATCTATGATTTTAGCTCCCCGGCCCTGAACGTGGGGATACCATTAGTATATCCCAGAACAATAGCCTTTTTGCTGTGCTGGTGATTAAATTGCTTTCTAGCTCACATTGTAAGATGTAAAAACACTACAGCTCTCCTTTGTGGGACAGTCTGTCAGGGGCTATTAAACATAATGGTCCAAATGCAATCTCCAGCGTAGGAAACTCTTCGGCTGCTGTCTGCTGCAAGCTGGAAAGCAGTACAAGGGCAAGGACCATCCTGTACCTGCCCCACTGCTTGGACACATCCCAGAGGAATTCACAACTGCCCACTGTCAGACAAGATGCTAGCCAGGTGGGCCTTTAATCCAGCATGGTGTGGCTGCTATATGTTTATATTCTTAAGTTCCTTCTGGTGCTGCCTGTGTCTTACTGAGTTGTCCAAATTGTTTGCCAGCTGGCTTGTAAACTCTGGATGCATGTCATCTGGTTTCACTGCGTCAACGGCATGAAACGAGATGAAATACATTAACTGTTCCTCTGACCCTTTTTTTCCAGCCCTGTGAGCTTCTCTGTTTCATGAGAAATGTGAGCAAAGGCTTTTACCAGCTCAGTGTCACCGTTTGGTTTCTTCCTCCATATTTAAGTGATTTAAGCTCTCTCCAGAGCTTTCCCTCCCCTAAATGGGTTTGTGTCACTGCTGCCACTTAAACTGTTTGTGATGTTGGTGTCTTAAAGAGCACCGCTCTTTAAAAATTGTACTGCTACTCTGCATCCTGGGGTCATCTTCTCCCATGTACCCATTTCTCACAGGTTTTAACCTCTGGTGCTTTTCAGTCTTTCCTTGCAAACAAATGACTTGTGTGCTATTTTTCTTTTTGGTTGTAGTGGATTTGCACTGCTTCACCTCCATGCTTTGCACTGAGAAGTGGCATTCAGTTTACTTCAACCCATTTTCCTCCCCTTATTGCCAACTGGAGGATCTTGTGAGCTCATTTAACAGCCTTCAACCTCTACTCTCTACCTGTTAATATTTTCCTTTGGATTCCTACCATCCTCTGGAGCATTGCCTCTTAGTAATGAGAGCTAATGCTAAGTAGGGCAAACATTGTAAAGGGCAGCTTTTCCATGAAGAGCCTCTTTAATTGCTGGTGAGAGAGGGTTATATCTGTAGTGTTTCCTTTCCTTTGCTTAATGCAGGTTCAGGTATTGCCCTTCCTGCTGGGATGTGAAAACACTTTAGTAAAGGTTAGTGCTTTGTATTTGAAGGTAGTGATTAATGAAGCTTCATGCTATAGGATTATTTTTGGTATTAGGATAAGAAACGGGCATCCAAATGTGTGTATTCCAGTAATATCAATCTTAATCTTATGCAAGCACTTCTGAGGTGGTGGTGATTGTGTCTTTGATCTGCTTTGAGAGAAAAGATTACTTGGAGACAATAGACGAAAGGGACCCTCCTGTATTAGGAAATACTAAGAAATGCCAAGTCAGTGGCTTCAATTCTTACCTACTCACTGGACTTTGGCAGATTTCGCAAGCAGTATTCTGCATGATTGCCCAAACCCAGTACCAAGTTGTTTGAGTGCGTGCTGTCTCCTGGTTTTCACCACCAGATCTTGCGCTTTCTTCCTCCTCTGTGTCCTGGGAACGTGAAGTGTTTGGTGGAAAACTTCCTTGACCAGACTGCAATGCTAAATCTTGTTGTCAGTTGAACTTTCAATTTATAGATGGGGCTAGGTTGCTTTTAATTAGAATGCCTTGTCTTGTTTCTCTCCTCTTCCTTCTCTTTAAATCTGCCCTGTCCTTTACAGCACTCTAAAGGGCACGGCGGCAGAAAGGGAACATCTGAACAAGGCAGTCTGAAGCTTTTTAAATTTAATTGAGTTAATATCCTTTCTTAAAGAAATTTGGCCTGGGGCTAGATGTGTGCAGGTGGGAAAGACGGAAAGACACATCTGCTTTTTCTACTGATGTCTAATGGTTTAAGAACAGTGCCTAGGTTGGTTGTTTTTCCAGTGATCAATAATAGTGATGAATTGAGGTTTCTGGCTCTTAGAGTTTTTGTCAGATTTGTGTTTCTTCTCCCTCCTGTAGGAAACCTTTCTATGAATAGGGCCACATGGCTGGTTAAACTGTGCCTAACCCACAGTGATGGTTTTTGACCCTTGGGGTTAGCTGGAAAACCCCGGCTGGTATCTGAACAGGCAAGGTGGGTGCGGGAGGACAGCACAGCATGCTGGCTTGGCCCTGCCAGGGGAAGAGCCACCTTCTCGTTCCCATCACCCCTTGGAAACCTGCTTGCATACAAACTAGCCTCTTTGTGTAAGGGTGACGTGACAACAGTTTAAGGCACTTCTGAAATAGCAGACACGTGAGAGGTGTGGAACAAATATCTAGTGTCTCAGAGAAAATGCTTGGTAGTTATCACACCAAGTGATTAGTTTTCAGCCGGATCAGCTCTCTGAGCTGGCTGGTCCCACACCACCTTGTGCCAGCACTAGGAGAAGGAAGATGGGCCCCTTCCAGCAGCATCATCTGCATCTTAAATAGGCTCAGGCTCCTCCTGAACCCACCTGAGTAGCCTCTCCCTGCTGCTGCACTTACCCCAAAGCAGGACCTGACCTGCTGGACCAATCTAACTTGAAATGGTTGCTCCTTAAAAACTAGATACCCCTTAAATGCTGTCTTGGCCAGAAAGGTTTCACCCTGGCTCCCTGAAATTTTCATTTGTTCAGAAAGTGATTTCTTTGTTATGAGTCTGTAATAGTATTTACTTTTAAACCAACAGCTTAAATTTAATTAGGCTTTTGATAGAGGCAAAGGCTTTTGTCATCCAAACACTCCTGTATTATTGTTATTTATTTTCCAAGAATTTTGTAGATGCTTGGATGTCACTTATTTCAGAAGGTGAAGAGTATATCTTTGTGGAGTCCTTTCTACCTCTGATATTCTTCAAAACATCTTGTCTTTAAAGCTATAGGCATTTATGAGGAAGACAGGCTGGTGTTCATTCCAGATGTGCACTGCTCATTCTGTTTGTGGAGTGGAATAAGGGGAGGATTTGGTAGTTCATAGTGTCTGTTAAATTGGTGTCATGGAAGTGAATATTTAAATTGAAGGCTTTTTTTTGGTGAAAAATGGGTTTGAGAAGTGAACAACTTAGCAGTTGTTTCCTAAAAATTTGTTGTTAATAATGATTTTTGTAGTTGGAATATGATATTTTTATAGTATTGGCTTGATAATGTTGTCCTTTTCCCTTTGTCTGCAACCTTTAAAATAAATAATATTACTTTGTCTTATGAAAAGGTAAATAGCAAAAAAAAAAACCAACCCCAAATTTTACTAATACTTGCAATCCCATAGACTTTTCAAAATGCTGGACATTTAAGGACAGAATGAAGTAACTCCTTGTTCTTAATCCTTTTTTTTTTTTTTTATTCAGGATTATAGCTCCCACAACAGAATCAGACATGAAAAAGGGATTTTTGCAGCAGTGCTTTTGCCTTTTCTGTATCTTAAGAACAAAGATAAGCATGTTTATGCTTGAGCATGACGACACTATGGAAAGTAATTGTTGATCTGATTAGCTCTATTGAGAGGGAGCTTGCCTTCCTGTGCTTTATGGGTGTTCATCTGCCCGGGGCAGTGAAGGCTGAGCTACTAAAGCTTCTGCCTCATTTCCATTCTGCAGCAACTCAGAGGATCGAACAAGTTTGGACAGCAGACAAAAGACAGGCCTGCAACAGTCCCTTCTGCATGTCAGACTTTGACAAGTTTGTGTGCTTGAGGAAGCTGGAAGTAATAAAGGCTGAGCAGAAGAGACTCCTCAATATCTTTAGGAAGACCCGTATGCTTTTTTTAAATGTTGCTTGATTATTTTGTTGTTTTTATTGTTGTTGTCTTAGATGATTTTTTTTCCCCACGAAAAAATGGATTTTTATTTTCACCTCTCTTTCTTTTAATCCAGGCATTCAGGAAACCTGAAATTGAAATTGGCTTGTATTGGTGGCTAGATAGAGCTGAGAAGCAGACAACTGGAATTTCTCTCTCAGAAAGCAAGTATTCAGTTAAATCAGTAAATCCGCCTATGACAGTTTAATCCTAAACTGGAGCACAAAATCTCATGCAATGAAACAAATGTCCACAATGTTAGGGAGGACTCTCAGAAGCCTCATTTAACTGCTGGAAATGAAGACGCACTAACATGCTGCTCATTCCATAAATATTTCCCAATTGTAAACCATAATGGCAAATACATTACCTTTCACCACAGTTGTGATTAAAAATGGTAGGATTGCTAAACTGTCAGCGTACAAAACTCTCTAAGAATGTGCACCCATGTGAGGTGATGTCTTTCCTCTGTCCTTAATGTTTGCCGCAGCTGAAATGCAATGCTTGGGGCAGTAAAGGGTGATATGCTGCACAGAGCAGTAAATGCTGAGGTGTGTTTCCTGGCCGGAACCTTTTTTCCCTTTCCAGCCTTGGACTCCTGCTGCTGTAAATAATTGTTCCAGTGGGTGGTTTGGTCAAAGCAGGTGCACAAATATGTCTCTGTAGGGTCAATCTTAGGAAAATCACTTGTTCTTTACCGGCTCCGTATTTGTAAATGGCAGCGTTGTGGATAGGGTGTGTACTTAAAATATTTAGTCTGCAAGACCACCACATTAAAGGGGAAAATATGATGGAAGAGGCTGTGTTTTGTTGATTAGATTTCATCTGTTTATTATCAGTCTGTAGCCCCATTTCCTCTGTATGTCCTTTCCAGATGTACGTGTTTGGCTTATCGACACCACTGCACTGTGATGCTGAGGTATTACCTCACCTTTTTGCCTTGTGATCTCGGCTCTGCCTGTACTTGCCTGTTGTGTGTCACCTTACTTTTGCATTGTTAAGCTTGGAGGTCAGAGAGAGGTTGGGGGTTTTTTTGGTATTTGTGTTTTCTTGTTCTTCTCATATTGTTACCAAGCCTGATAGGTTCTCATCTGGGTAAAAGAGAGCCTTTGGCCATCCCAAGACTATAAATTATGAACACAATTGTCTTTAACTTGCAGATTTTGAGCAAATCTTTATTGGAGTAGCAGTGGAGGTGGTGATTAGAGCCGAGGTGGGTTGTCTGATGAGTGTGAAGTTCTCACAGCTGTCTGGCAGAGCTGTCTGCTTCCTGCAAATCCTTGTTGCACAGTTGGCTCTGACTCCATGGTAATAAAGTATCTTTTGACAAGTACTTTTTACTTCTTTTCTTTCCTTTCCTTTTTTTTTTTTTTTTTTTAATTTTTATTATTTCACCCTTTTCTGACTCCAGCATGTGATCTCAGGTTCTGCTTACATGATAATGTAGGGCACCTCTGCTCCCCAAACCTCCTGCTCTCCCACGAGCAGGCAGAGGATGCCTGGTTAGAGATGGCTCTGCCCACCCCATAGCACCGCTTAGTCTTTTATCTGGCTTATTAGATACACAGGAGAGCAGTTTCTTATACCTGTCCAGTTTCTATTTCCAATTTCCATTCTATGGAATGGAAATTTCCCAAAAGTTATACAAGAATTTTATGGCAAAACCTTGCCTAGAACCTGTTTTGGACTATAGACCTTGTCTTTCGTTTTCTTCTTTGTAAGGGATTGTTCTTAAATGCTGGAGATGCTCATTTACATTCATCCCAGAGGTTTTGCACGCTGCAGAAATTTCAGATTATTCCAGACACTTATCAGGAAAAAACTTTGGAAATAGAAATGTACATAACTGGATGAGTGTGCAGAGATCCCTGCAGGGTGTATGTTTCAAAGACTCTTGTCTCTGCTGTTAATAACAGCCCAAAAGACCTCAGGCATCTATTTAAGGGTTTTTTACTATGGGGTACAGCAAAAAATATATATAATTTAATACAATATTAAAATACTAGTCAGATGCAAAATTGACCACTCTTCTTTAAGGTACTAGATTAGCAAGTAGGTCCTCATATTTTGACTTGGTTTTGCTTCATTTTTTAAGGGAGGAGTGGGGGATGCTGATGTTTAAAATATCTCAGTATCTTTTATTTATGGTTGTCTTCCAAGCATTTTAACACTGGTAAGTCTTGCTGCAGATTGTCTTTACCTGGCACTCATTACCTGGCTAGCTTTCACTCTTCAGGCCCTTCTGAAGGGTGCATGTGAATATACTGGTAAGGACCCTCAGAGGTGTTTCTTAGAGTTACATCTGCTGCAGCCTTGCCTTTTTGCAAGGACTGGAGTGCTGCGGTCCTCCGTTGTGGCTTTGTGTGGCACGCAGTCAGGCTGAGTGCCTAACCGTCCACGTAACACTAGGCAGCCTCTCTGCGTCCAGGCTTGGAAGCTGAGGCTCCTGCTTGGCAGGGAGATCAGACTGCCTTCTGAGAACTGCATGGGTGTGAGACCAGACACAAGGATGGGCGCAGTTCTGGGTTTCCTTCTCTGTCCCTCAGCTGTAGCTTGCTGTGGTTTCTGATCCTTCATCTGGGAAATTGTGACAACCGACTTCTGCAGTGCTGATGATGTTTTTTCTTCTTCTTGCTGCTTGAGCTATCCAACCATGCCTAACTGTTGGAGAGGATCTCCTGGCAGTATCATAATCTGCTTTCTTTGGGTAAGGTGACCAAATCCTAGCAGTAACTGGCCAGGAGGGTGTATCTGTATTCCTGCCGGTAGAGAGTGTCTGTAGTGGTGGGGGCTGTAATGTGAAACCCTACCAGAACATATCAAGCCATTAAAAGTGACCTGTGGTGAAGATCCTTGTGAGCTTCTCAGATCTAGCAATATCCTTAGTACAGCTCCTAAGAGCCTCTAGCTGTCCTTGGTGGTCATTAGGTTACAGCAATTCAAACATCTCCAATGATCAGACATCTCTCTTCTTTAAGAGGCTGCATGATGTATACAGAATCGCTCATTCAGAAAGCCAACTGAGATGTTTGCTGCCTTGAGCACACCTCATGGTCCTGCAGCACTTGCTACGGGAAGGGCACGCAGCCGGCGTCTGCTCCTGCACACTGCAGTCCCCAGGTGCAGCAAGGAAATTCCAGGCTTGGGGTATGTTACACTGAGGTCATGTTTATCCCAGCACAAATGCGAAATGACTTTTTGTGCATTTCCTCTTTCACCCTCTTTGGGAATAGTCCTAGTATGTCACGTGTGTGGTGACAAGCTTTTGTAAGCGCTGCTTACCGAACCCAACCTAGCTGCAAAGCAACAAAAAAGGGCTCTTTCTGTGAAGCGTTCAGAGAAAAAGTCTGGAGGAATATGCCTCTTCTTGGTGTTCAGTGGCTACTTAGCTGGGCAGTGGTTGGCAGTTTTCAGCATGTTAACAGCTTGAGGCTTGGGACACATCTAGTCTAATATGTGCTGGTGAAGGATGTTGTGAGACAGGGAAGCAAAGCTTGGTGAGAGGTGACATTGTACATTTCCCATACGTGGATTTAAGTTTTCTCATTGTATAAAGGAAGGATTTGCAAACCTTTTGGTATATTCAAATACACTTTCCAAAGGTGTATTCATCATTTACCAAAGTGATGTTGAAGCCTTGACAGTTTAAGGGTACAAAGGAAGTGAAGTTTAGAGGAGGAGCCAAGTTTTCTAATTTTTTTAAAAATATTATTTAGTCTGAGCAGAAAGGTTTTCAGGCCAACAGCCCTTCTTCAGACTGGAAAAGAAGACTTGGATGCCTAAAGCTTGTCAGTCTCTTTGCCCTCCCAGCCCCCCAGGCTCCTTGTTTGTATCTGTTGGTCTAATAAAAGGTATTACATCTCCTGAAAAATGTTTCCTCACTAAACATTTAAACATACTGCTTTGGATTTGTCAAAACTGTCTAGGCGAATTAGGCAGCTTTCCATAACACTTCTGAATAGCATTTAAATCATGAAGATGGATTTGGAAATGCTATCCAGCTTTTTTTAAGTGGGTAGTAAAGTAGTATGGACAATACAGAGGCCTTTAATGTTTCAGTTATTGAAAACTTCTCTCATTTTGAAGTCTAGGTAGAGTCTACTTAAACACTAGTCTTGCAGCAGATGTTTGCTTTGCATTTCTCCTTTTTAATACAGCTGGGTTTTTCAGTTACTGGAGCTTCTACTGCATCATGATCTAATGTTACCTGCAGTTCTTGTTATACGTTTCTGCAGAAATCCTTGCTTTATTTAGTGCTGTTGTCCACCAAACTCCCCAAACTCTTTTATTTTCCACTAGATAGCTGTGCGTTTCTGTCTTTTGGAAGCACTGAAACACTATTTTAGCCAGCAGCTCCAAATGTAACATAGCACCACTTACTTGTCTGCTTTACAAGGTGTTGTGCCCTGATTAGCATTTGCTGCCAGCAGACTCGATAATCCCTCCAGAACAGACACATCAATAAAATATCTCCCAAAATACCACGGACATGTTGCAAGAGGTGTGAGGCTAGCCTCCACCAGGCCTGGGGCTGCTCTGGCTCTGTTGCCAGTGGCACAAAGGGCTGTGCTGGGGTGTTGTGCTGGGGAGGCAGTCCCTCCCTCCAGACACACGGACACTGTGAAATGTTCAGGTTCTTGGCTATTGGGTTTTTACTGTTGGTTGAGAAATCATGTTCTTGACCACTGTTTCTCAAATACTTTCTGCAGGTGAGCCTAGAAGTGCTACTTTAAGGATCGTGAAGCTATTAACATTCTCGTGATAAATTCTGACCTTTAAAACAAAATGCATTTGGTCATATTCACAACATGCAGGGAAAGGAGAATGTGGAAAGGTTAGTGCAGCCCTGGGTTTGTTCCCTTCCATAAATGCAATGCAGGAAAATTAAACACCCTGTGAGGAGCTGGTTCTTGCTTTTCCTGCATGTTTGGGGTTTTTTAATTAACAAGCAATCTGTGAAAGTGACAGTGTACCATAATCTGTGGTGTGTGAGACAGCTCAACTGATCTTTTTTTTAATTATTTTTGTTTAACCTGCTGAATGAAGGCATGTTTTAGCTGGATCTGGCTACCTGGCATTTGTGAAGATCTGCCTTTCAAGCATGCGGTGGTCTGCTTTTCAGTGGCATTACTGACATTACTGTCTTTTAAAATTCTTTTGAATCTTTGGCAGCCCATTGACAGATCTAATTTTTCCCTTAAAGTGGGTGGTTACAGGCTCACAAATAATGGCTCTGTGGGTGCATCTGTAGTGCAGGCTGTAGGGTGGTGTAAAAGCAGGGGCCTGAGTAGGAAGGTATGAGAAACAAACGGGCTGTGGCAATTGCATACATTTATAGCAAGACTTCTTCCCAGAGTAAAACTGTGCCTGATACCTGAGCTAAGCCGTTTCGAGTCAGTCTAGGTTGTTGCTATGCTAGGCTGTAAATACCCCTGCTTGTTCTGCGTGGCTTAGACTTGCATCCCATCATTGGGGAAGAACACCACACGACTGCACCAAGTTGCAATATAACAGGGTTGGTATTTGAAGAAGCTGGAGGCATATGATTTTTCTCGTGCTGCTTGTGCAGGCCTCTTTTGAGTGCTGCCATTTTCCAGCAGTAGGCTTGGCCTCGAAAAGGCATTTGCTAGAACTGGTTTTAATTGTACTTCTCCTGTACTTAATTGATTTGTTCAGTCCCCAAACCCTAAAGAAGCACGCTTAAAACTATCACGGGCACTTCTGTTGCTTAGCTTCTGTGTCCCATTGACTTCCAGTTCCACAAAAGCTTGCAAGTTAAATATAAAGGATTTTATAAACTTTATCCAGTATCTCTGAGAAAAATAGAAAGTAGACTGAATTCAGTGGTGCTAAATATCTGTTTGAATGTAGAAAAAAAGGCACTCCTTCCTCTTTGGCATCTAGACAGAGTAGGGAGATTTTTCATGGGAATTAGAAGGCAGGATCCTTTGCACTCTGAGGTCTTTCCTGTGAAGGCAGGATCCTTCGGACTCTGAGGTCTTTCCTGTGAAATAATCTTGTATTTTTTGGTGAGGACAGAGGGCTTAGTCTTTAGTTTCTGAACTTCTTGACCCAGAGGAATTTGGCCTTTTCCACTGCCTGCAGTGGCCAGTTGCAATCCCATCAGACACGGAGTACTCCACAGGAGATGGGTAGGACGGTCACGGCTCGCTCCGTTATTGCAGAGGCAGTTTCTCTTTCTGCCAGGATGGCTTTTTTATTTTTTGAGTCCCTGAACTTCTCAGGAAGAAGTGACTTTAGGAGTTCAGTGGAAATGGCAAATTTAATGGTTTCTAAAACAAGCAAGCATCTTATTTCTTCACATCCTACCCTCTGTGGAGGTTTCCTGCTGGTGCTGTTGATGACATTTATAGCTGTTGCTAACAGGGAAAGGGGAAAAAAAAAAAGACTTGTTATTTTTGCTGTCATAGCAGTACTCAGGGCATCAGCTTTAGGAAATTGAAACTGGAGAGCTCTCTTATTAGCTATTAGTCTTCCTGTCCTTTCAGTGCATGCTTCCTCAAACTTCTTCACACTGTTCTGCAACACGAGGTTTTGAAGCATTTGATTATTCACTTTAACAGCAGTAACTGTGGACTTATGTCCATAACAGCTAAAAATCTTATTTTTCTCCTTGAGCAAGCTGCTTTCATGTCTCAAAGCCACCATACAGACTCCAGAATTCAGATTGTTTCCAAGATGCCAGGGAAAACGACATTCACCTTCTGTTGTGAGTTGAAGGGAATAAGGTGTTCTGTTCCCTGGCCTGTTCTTTAATATCCAAATGGCTGCCTAAAGGTTCCTTCTACTTCTGAGCTGTCTGTGAAGGGACCAGGAGCGCTGTGTTCTTTCCCCACGTGGGAGATATTCCAAATGTTTAAAATGATTTGAGAATGAATCTAGAAGAAGCCTTATAACAGACTGGTAGAGCAAGGCATAAATGTGCAATGTTTAGAAATGCAGTGTTTGGTGTACAGTTTTCTTGGAAAAAAACCAACACAAAAGACTGAGGAAAATTGGCAGGGAAAAGGAGACTGAAGATCACAGTTCCTGCACAGAGTGGTGTTGAAATCTGCAAGCTCTCTTGCAATAATGGGCTTTAAAGGGAGACTTACTCCAGACCCCCACTTTACTGATGGTTGTGCATCTTACATGACCTGTATTTTTAGTACACTTGCCATGTCACAGCACCTATGTAGGACTTTGTTCTATTGAAAGCAGTCAGGTCCGTGTAACACAGCTACAAACAAAATCTCTTGCTTGCTTTTGCCTGCCTCTTGGTTTTAAAGAGAGCTAAGTGAGATAGAGAGCTGACTAAAACCATGTGCAGCTGCAGTAGTGGCACAGCTTCTCTGCACAGTTGCTCGGCTGTGTTTTATCATCCTTGCTGCATCCTTTAAGGTTTGGCTTCTGTGGCTGTTCGAGGTTACCCAACTTCATTTTAGAAGGTGCTGTTCAGACTTGCTACGAAGCAATGATCCGAAGGAGATGTCTGATATTTCTAATCTTTTTAAGATACAGTTTAAAATCTGGTCTGACACCTTCCTGCTTTTTTAGGACTTGGTATGGTGCCAAACTTTGTCTTTACTCAGAACAATCCTGCAGAATTTCTGAAGGAACTCTTTTCTTTGCATCTCATTGCCTCATAATTTATATGGTTTGCTTAAGAGTGCTCTGTGTTGTTTGTGTGTATTTCCAAATAGAAGGAAGTGTATAGAAAGAAGTACAGTTGTGGAGACTTGTAAAAATCTAGGTAGGCTTTGCTGCTCACTTGAGAAGACGTCTAGGGGAAGAAAGTGGTTCTGGTTTTGAGCTCACCCTGTCGTCCACACAGCACGATTTCCTTAGGGGTTTCAATCTTCCTTCCCCCCCCCCTTAAGTTAAATTAGTGCATTGCAGTAGCAAACTGCTAGCACTTCCCCCCCCATCATTTCTTCCAGAGTCCTTGCTTTGTTCATGCTTTAAATATTAATATAAGGATTAATTCCTATGGTAACACCATGAAAGTCTTTCTTGGTAATTATTAAAGGTAACACTTCCAGTTTTCTCACTGTGCTGTGCCTGAACCTCTCCCTAATCTCCTTTGACTGAAACTGAAGGTTGCTACTGAGATTCTAACCAGGATGAAAAGGCAGGGGAAGTAGTGACCCAGCTTTAAAATTTGGTTCTTGCCAGTTTTCAGCCCAAATCCTTCCAGCACAACAAAGGAAGAATGATCTCTTTTGCTATGCGGGCACAGAAGAATAAAATTCTGTGTTTGAGCTTTAAATGGATTTGCTGGCATGCACTTACAAGATGTTAAGGCTTTGACAGAGAGTGCTTTTATTGAAAGGAAAAGGAGAGATGTGCTAGTTTGTTTGGCTTCCCTTCCCAATTAGGTTTTGGTAAAATTAATTTGATTTTCCCCCCTCCCCTTCTAATTTCTTACACATGCAGCTAGAAATCAAATAATGAGCATGTGCAATTAAATTTCACCTCTGGGAGAGCTTCTTCTAGATTTCCTGTATTGGTCAGCATGGTGCTCTGCACTCTGGGTGAAGGAGCTGAGCATCCTTTCCGTTGTAGCAGCTTATGACTTTAACTCTTTGTGACCAGAAGCTGAGATACCTCGGGGAAGAAATGCTGCCGTGCCAGTATCTCAATCACTGGCACCTTTGTGGCAGGGGCCAGCACAGTGCCATGCCATGTGTGTCCTACTTACTGGTGCAACAGAAGGACCTGAATTTTTAATCACGATAATATAATTTATCTTGCTTGCAGAGATCAAAAGGTTGTAATCATCTTCTCAGGGAGAGAGAATGCAAATTCAAAATGAGACAATTTTAAGGTTGTTTGAGGGGTTTTTTTAATATGCTGTCTCAAGCTTTGATTTGACTGTTCTGCTCTTTGTTACCTTGCTGTCTCCTTTTAAGTCTGACAACAGTAATTGCTGCGCTAACACATCATTACGTGTTGTTTTACGGTGTTATTTCCTCATGTGCTCTTCCTTCAATGGTTCAAAGCCCATTTAATCACACTGATTACAACGTTAGGCTGATTTTCTGATCCATATCTGATCTGAGCTTTGTATTTTCCTCACACCAAGAAAGGACCTTTCAGCTGTCTGTGCTGGTGGCCATTTCTAACACCTCAATGCGATGGGTGAGGCTCTGGGCAGACTTGGGGGTTTGCCACATGCGTTTGGTGAGTCAGCTGTTTGTGTTTGGATTTTCTGGCTATGTAAGTGCAAATAATGGCCAGGGTGGAGGGGGGTGATCTGAAAGAAGCCTAGTGGCTTACTGGGTTTATACAGGTAATAGTTTGGGGACTGACTGGCTGACAAGCAGCATTGCAGACAAGGGATGTGGGGTTCTGGTGGGCATCCTGGGATGTATTGGGCAGAGCATTGCCAGCAGGTCTGAGGGAGGTGGTCCTTCCCCTCTGCTCAGCCCAAGTACAAGTGAGACATAGACATACTGGAGTGAGTCCAGTGACAGGCCTGGAGAAGGGTGTGAGGACTGGAGCATCTGGTGTACGGGGAGAGACAGAGCTGAGGCTGTTCAGCCTGGAGAAAGAAGGCTCAGGGGGATCTCATCAACATGTATAAATGCCTGGTGGGGTGGTAAGAAAGATGGAGCCAGCCTCTTCTCAGTGGTGCTCAGTGACTGGATGAGAGGCAGTCGGTCCAAACTGGCATACAGGAAATTATATGTAAGCATAAAATAAAACTTGGTTACTGTGAGGGTGGTCAGACATGGGAACTGGGTGCCCAGAGGGGCTGTGGAGTCTCCATCCTTGGGGACAGTCAATACCTGACTGGGCAGGGTCGTGAGTGACCTGCTTTAGTTGTCCTCCTTTGAGCAGAATGGTGCGATGAGATGATTTCTAGAGGTCCCTCCCTGCCTTGTTCATGCTGTTACAGGTACTAAAGCTTCTTAAATGGCCTTTGGACTGGAGTTTACCATTTGGCAAACCACTGGAAAATGCAATCCTTTTGCAATTGGCAGTTGCCTGTTGGAAGTGCAAATGCAACTCCAATTGAAATTGCTCACATGTATCTAAGAGAAGGAGTCCAAGTTGGTTGCTCATGAAACGTCTGAGACTTGGGGCTGTTGGCTGCAGATTGGGCAATGCATTCAAATTTGTGTTGCATGTGGTAAACCTCTGTGTAATACAAGGGCAGGGAACTTGTACATTGCTAATGGCCCAGTAAATGTTCTCAACACATTTGACAGGCCACATCTTTACACACATTTGTTACTGTGCGTATTGTGCTATGCATAATAAACTAAAACAAATAATACGGCCGTGAGCCATATGTTCCCTGTCGTTGGCTTACTATGGCAGAGATTTTTCAGAAGAGATTGAAACCTCAGCTTCCTTGTATGTGTTGTCTTGCTCAGTCATCCCTGTTCGTGCCAAGTAAAATTGCACTTGTTCTTGGGGCTTGTGATCTTGAGATGGAGGCTGAGGCGTTAAAAGTTACAGGTCTGTCACTCCTTTAGCACCATTACACACACAATTTTTCCCCATCAGGCTGGGTATTTGTGCATTCTGCACCAACAAGCATCATGCGAGTCTGTTAAAACTGATAGTCAGCACATGGACATTGAAACTTTGAGGGGGGAGACCCAAAACCTGTCTTCATTATTTTTAAGTATTGCCTCAAAAGCATTCATACACAACTAGAGCAGTACCCGAGAAATTTGTCCTGCCATTCAGGCAAAATTACAGCCTGTGGTAAATAGGACTGATTGTGGGAACTGCCTTTCCTGTAAAGACACATCAGGATAACAAGCAGCTTGATGGGTGACTTTCCTTTTTGGCCTCCTGCAGTGCTTTGAAAGCCTGGGTGGTCACTTGCAGTCAGCATCTTCCTCCCCTTTTTTAAAAAAAAATTAAAAAAAAAAAAAAGGCTGGGGAGGGAGGAAGAACTTCTAAACAGCTGTCTGTCCAAAACACCATAAGCGAGAACAAAGCACTCTGTGAGACATGGCGGTTAATGCCTGAACCTGGTGCCTGGGAGCCCTCAGAGGTGACATCCTGAGGACAATGGGGTGAGCTCAGAGTCAAAATACGTCCCTTTGGGGCATGCATCCAGCACCACATGTACCAAGGAGCACGCTTAGGGTAGGTGTTCCTGAGCTGGGGCGGGCTGCTGGTGCAGGGCTGACGCCAGGATTTTGCCTTCTGTGGCTCGAGCCTCCCCAGCCTGGTGTCCCCTCCCTCAATGGGAGGATGTGTGACGGGGTGATGGGGCTACAAGACCTCAAGGGCACCAGCTTCCAGCCTGCAGCTCCCAAGCACAGTCTGTACAAGTCAGAAATGAGTCTGCTTTGAAGAGTATAGGAGAAGCTGCAGAGAAAAACATACAGATATATCTTAACGGTGGAGGAGGGAAAAAGATGTGTTCTGCCCAGCTCCATCCCTCCTTTAATCTTCCTCTCCAGCTGTGGAATCCCTTGGTTTTAGGGGGCTGATTCACATATACATCTGGGCTCTGCCCTTTGTAGGACGTCAACTGAAAGTGTGGAGCAGAAAAGGCAGGATGTGGCATATGGTTGCAGTTGCGTGGTGGGGTGCAGAGGCAGCTCACAACCCTCCGTGTTCTAGTTTTGAGGATTTACCCCTCCTTTCCCAGCAGATGAAGCAGCCCATGAGAGCAAAAGGGCTGAGGTGTTCCCCATATCCTGGCTGTGCTGCTGAGTGTGAAGTCCTCCAGCAACCAAACGTACAAAAGAGGGTGTGATGTGGAACACTGGCTCCTTATATCCCCCTTAAGGTGAACAGCTGTTCTCAAAAGAAGTCCAGTGCTTCTTTCTTTCTCTCCTTTCTTTTCCTAAAGTAACGGGGACTGTAAGGAAGACCAGGGCTTTGCTTGCCAAATCTGATAATTTAAGTGGTTTTCCAGGACGCTGTGTTTTGTCTTCTGTTGATTAAATGCCTATTTACAGGGCAGAAAAACATTATGGATTAAACTGCCCTGTTTTTTCTCTGATTACGTAAAGGTTGATTTATATATAGTCTAAAAGTAAAAATGTTCCAAATTGAATTGTTTAAAACCCTTATGCTTTAAATATATTTAATACCTTTACAGTTTGTTTTAAGCAGGAAGTAACACTGGTTTGGGGGAAAGCACACGTTGTCATGTTACTTTTGCATCTTTAATGGCTGTGTACCAATAAACTTAACATTATGTACCTTCAAGACAGGGAAGTCCTGTGTTACCCAGATTTTTATGCATGTATCTATGTGTGTATTTATTATTTTTTAACTGGGGAAGTTGGATAACATAAGAGAAACACTTCAATCTGATGTCATAGAATATCACTAGGGGATTTAATGTGGGGGGGGAATCCTTTCAGGCCAAGGAAGGATAGAGGGGGGGATCATACGAAGAACGTATTTTGAACCAAATTGTTCTCGTTTTACTTAGAGGGTGTGTAGGGACTTCAGTCAGCTCCGGGTTGGGTGGACAGAAATCTTGTGGAGTTTAGGAAGAAAAAATGTTAAGTTCTGCATGTAGAGTAGAATGATGCCTGTGTCAGTACTGGCTGGAAAGGACCGGGGCTTGTGGTGGGCACTAGGTTGAGTACAAGCCCAGAGTGCAATTAAAGCAAAGTGTTTATTATCTATGTTACAAGCCTGGCCAGCAGGATGAGGGAGGTTCTTACCTCCTCTGCTTGACACTGGTGAGATACACCTAAAATATTATCCCTCAGCTCAAAAGGGTTATGGAGAAACTGCAGAGGATTTAGCAGAAGGCCACCAAGACAGCCAGAGACCTGCAAGTCACAGATTTCCTCCAAGGAGGAGCTGAGGGAGCTGGACTTGTTTCCTCTGGTGAAGAAGCTAAGGAGTCTTCTAACAGCCACCTACAACTATTTGAAGGGCAGACGTGAAGATGATGGAACCAAACTCTTTGGTAGTGCCTGATGGTACAAGGAGCAATGGCCACATAATGAAGGTCATGGGATTCAAAGCTGTGCCAATAGCTCAAGCAGGAAGTTGGGCTAGAGTTCTTCATAATCAAAGCTGCTGTAATCTTGTGAAGAGCTCACTCAAACTTTAGGGTAAAATGTGCAACAGCTGTCTACCACTGTGGTCTTGAAGCAAACAAAACCTGATCTGGCAAGCCTGAATGTGGCTTTGTTCTGATGTCTTCTGAGTGACTAATGCTGTGAGGAGGTGGGAGGCAGGCATGGACAGGGAACATCTGGGTTGTCACTGCATGGCCAAATCGCCTACAACTTTGGCGTTCTGTTTGGCCACTTGCACCTATTTAATATGACTCTGGTTGTGGTGGGTTTAATGTTGCATTTTACTAAGATCTAAATTGTGGTGAGCCTTCTGTAGGTAGGTAGGAGGATTTTTTTTAATCCTGATTTGAAAGAATGTCAGGCAGGAACTGGTGCACGAGGGATTGAAGCAAGCCACGTTCGCTGGGCTTGCCTACAATGACGGATTGAAGTGAGACATGTTCTCTGGGCTTGCCTGCAATGAGGACAGCTTTAGGATGTTGTTATGTGGGTTGGATTTTTAGGCAGAAGGTGGCGAGGAAGTGAAACAGATCTTGTTTTCACATGTGACGTCCATACTCCATTGCAGTCCTGGCAAAAATTCCTGCCTGGTGAGTGATATTTAATTTGACTCTCTGTAGCACTACTAGGCAGAAACTCTTCTGTGTCAGGCTAACACCTAATGGGTTTTTAGGTTAACACCCATGCGCGTTTCTCAGCACGCCAGCAATGCATGTAGTAAAGAAAGTCAGAATTTTGCTTGGGGCAGAATAGTTTCATTTAGGGTTTATCAGCTGATGTCAGGATATATGGGGTCTGACTTCTTTCCTGGGGCAGCCATACCTCATCATGGCAGACTGACAGCTACTTCTCCCCTCTTAGCTCATGGGGTAAATTCTTCCCTCGCAGGATATGACAAATTTTCAGTGACTTCAGTGTGAGTTTGTCATACCCTGTGGGAAGGAGTGGGCCCAGAACAGATACTACTCTTCTTGAGATTTTCCAGCAGAGATGTGTGAATCTATTTTGTAGCATTTCCACTGTTTGCTGTGGCCTTAGCCACGTCATCGCATGGCTGAAAAGCCTGATTCCCTTACGTAGGAAGTCTGAGCTCAGTTGCATCTCGGATTCTTGGCTGTGTCTTGGGTTTTCAATGTGAAACTGATAAGCTGACCTTCAGGCTGAATATTTTTGGGAGGGAAGAGGATGCAGAATTATTGTGCAGTTGGTACATCTTGCATTAATTAAAGGTGAAACTGTGCTTGAAAAGACACTATTAAAAGGCACTAAGGAGAAAATGGCTGTAGGAAGGCAAAGCTTGGAGGCTTGCCACGCTGCTTCACTGAGCAGTGTTGGTGAATGTCTACACGTTGTCCAGTTTGGTACTGATGGCTTAATTTAAGACTCTGCAAACGCTTGTAAGACCTTCCTGAATGTGAAACGACACAGTGGAGCAACGTTGGCAGTGCTGTTCTGCTTTGGCTTTATTCTCGCCTGGTTGGTTTAAATTGTTCCATCTACTGTCGTGGCTTTTTGTGATTCATTTTTAGAAAGTGCAAGCACGGAAAGCTGTCTGTCTGGCTTACTTTACAGATTATGTCCAAGATTTTCAGTAGCTTAGATATGACCATGGTTTTACTTCCTTCTGTCTGAAGGATGGCCGCCAGATTGAGAAGTAGCATGCATCATACCACTGACGCACATCGAGGGAAATCCGGGAGCTGTCTGCTGGAACAGCTGCTTGCCCTTTTTTGAAGGAAACTAGGAAAAAAAATGGGACGAAATTGAGCAACAGCGTGTGATACTTGAGCCACCAGTGCATAGACTGATTGTCTCTGCTGCTGCCTTAATCAGACATTTGATAAGAAAGTTAGAGCAACACTTGGGAATTTTGAATATAGTTGAGATGTGCTAGTTTGTGAAGAGTTTCAGGGCTGTGCCTGTGAGCGAATTATTCAGAATAATGATTATTCAGAATTTGAAACTTCCAGATTAGAGAGGAAGGAAAGGAAACATACTCAGGAGCTGAACTTTTTATTATTTTTACGTGGAAAAATTCTAGTCAGCTTGCTGTTAGTTGCAAGTGATGCATTTTAATGTGTTTCTTTCAGCTCGTGTTGCTGAAGAGAATTATGTCCAATACAGAGAATCCTCTTTATCTTGCCACTTTGTCCAGAAGAAGGGGTTGAGCAGTTGATCTAGTTCATGTTAAAATCCCTTAGCTCTCTTTCTGGCCAGGCAGAAAGCACAGAAAAATGAGAGCGCAGCAGCAAGATCCTTTGCAGTGCCAGGACAAGGGATGCTCAGTGCTGCAGGAAAGTGAGTACGTGAAATGAGTAATGAAGTCCAGCCCCTGTCAGCCCCTCTGACAGCCAGTCCGGTGCTGTGTAGTAATACAAGTCGTTTATGTCAAGGTGGCAAAACAGGGTGTCCCTATTGCACTGTGAGTTGACATAAGGAGAGATGTTGAAGCAGATCCTCTTATGTAGCACAGGCTAAAGGAAGCTAATGAGATGTGCACTCAGCATTGCTTCTCAGCATTAAAGCCAAGGGGGACAGCAAAGCCTGATTTCTCCAGGGTTTTTTTTCCTCTTTCACATGTTTTTGCTGGGTAGTTGTGAAAATACAGCTCATGAGTATGAGTGCTGGCACTGGACTTGTTTAAAAGGAGAAAAAAAAAAATGTCATTCCCTTCTGATTAACCTCTTATTTCTGTCTTCTGCATCATCATTGCTTAATTATTGCTAATGATTATCAGAGAAGCTAAAGGAGAGGCATTAATAGAGTCTGTAATGAAATCTGTAGTTGGACAATAGAGGAATAAAATCTCTAATTATCCAGGCTGGGAATTTAGCTGTGATAGTGTAGCTGTGTATTCAGCAGTGATTATATGCAAGATTACGTGTCCTTCTGGACAGATCTTTAGCTTAACTGGCTCTGTGGGAGGCGTCTGGGATCAAGCTAGAATCCCATAATATGTAGAGTAAGTCATGCTAGGAATTGTACATGCAACTTCTAACCACTTTAAAGGGGCTTTTTCTGAAGCATTTTGTGGGTGGGAATGTTTCAGCTGATGGTCAGCAAGGAAATAGCATAGCAGGGAATTTCACTAAGTCTCTTATATATACGAGGCACATACATAAAATATTGTTAGTGTATAAAATATAGCTTGTATGTGGGTTCTAGCATGTGTGCTTTGAAAGGCTTATGGTCCTGGAAGCTGCATCTCATCTTCTTGAGAGTATAAATTTTCAGCACTTCTTCTTCCAGTAAAAAATCAGGTGAGTAGTCTAGACAGAGGTGACGGAGGATTTCCCTCTGAACAGGAACCCAGCAGAAGCTAGAAACTAGAGTGAGTCTAATGTGAGAGGACAGGGCTTGGGCCTCTTCTTTTCTTATTTCTCTCTTTTTTGTTTTTCTTTTTTTTTTTTTTTAAATACTGTAGTTAGCTGGCAGTCCATCCAAAAACAGTTGGCTGTATTAATTCTTCCTAAGTGAAAGCTTTACATGGGTGTAACTCTTTCTTTTCTTTGGCAGCCAAAACATTTTTATTTCCAAAGGCAGAAAAGTCTGGGGTTTTCTTCTTCTGGTGCCGCTTCAGCTAACCAAGCACTTACAAACATTTTTCATGAAATTTAAAAAAAAAAATTGGGGGAAAAGGGACACGAGTGCAAACTGGGAAAGTGGGACAAGGGCAGCGCTGCAGCTGGCTGCTCAGCCGAACAGCACGGAAAGGGCATGGTGGGAGGCATTGTCATAATGTTTGAGAAGAAACACATTTTAGAACTTCCAAGGGCATGCTTTTAATGTAGTGCCCATTAACCCCTAAACTTTGTTGCTGCAGCATGCTCATATGCCAAAGCCCTCCACGGGGTTAGGAAGGATTGTGGCCAGATACCAGTATTAGCCTTAGTAGCCATGTTACAGCAAAAAAATGTGCATTGGTTGTGAGCTTTCCTGTGCCAGGGAATAAGTTAATGAGTAAGTAGGCTTGAGAGTGACTTCTTTCAGCACAGGGATGATGCTGAGTGGAAGTGTCCATTCTTGGGAATCCGGGATCCAAGAGGATCTGGACCTGACCACTGCTTGATGCTCCAGGTCGGACTTGAGGAGCTGGCAGGGGAGGGAAATGTTGCTGATCCCAGTGTCTGTTGAGAGCTGGAAAGCAAGTTTAGTGCGTGGGGGAATAAGGGGCATCACAGGAGATGCTGGTTCAGTGCAAGCTCATGATCGACACAGAGACTGCGCAGAAAGCAGCTCACCGAGATCAGCTATGTAATGAGCAGGTACACGTGTCCCATCACTGCCTGCACGGCAGCAGCACAGTGGGGAAATCGTTCACATGGGCTCCTCCTGTTTCTTTTTTCCCCCCTGATTTCTCTCCGAGAGCTCTTCTGGGGCAGAAGAGGCTTTGATATTAAGTCATCTCTTCAGATCATGTTTTTCTCCTTGCCAGGGTGACTGGCAAGGGATTTTTGTCTCCTTTTAGTAATGCTGCTGAGGCTTCTGCATTGAATCTTTCCTGGCACCTTCCTCACAGTGTTGCTGGGGACACTGCTCAGGTTTATGGATCCCTACCCAGATTTCCAGAAACTGGCACTCTCCTCCTCAGCTGTGAGATACAAAAGCCTGGAGTCCCAAGGCAGTGCCAAAACAGCAGATCTCTTCTGAGCAGCCTTCTGTGTCCCGGGGGGACAGGTTGGTTTGGTCTGTTAAAAATAAGGTTGTGCCAGCTCTGTGGGGAGTGAAACGTCTGGGTGTACAAGCTCTCACGTGGAACAGCTCATATACAATGTGCTTTTTAAGCTGCAGTGTCCTGTATTTCTCCTGTCCCTTGATCTAAAAACATCCTATGGGCTCAGCAGGGTGCTTCCTTGTAAAAAAGGACTGAGCGTTTGAATGAGACCTCACAGTTACGAGGAGGGAGTTGCTGCAGGTTTTGTGTGTTCAACATGTGATTTTTGTATTTTATAAAAGCACCTAGAGGTTTTTTTAATGCAGGGACCATTTCCCCCTCCTTGATGTCCCTGGAAGCTGCGGTGATTTTCTGCAAGGACTCAGCCTGTCCACTGGCTCTGCAGGGTTTCGCTGCTCTTTCTGCGAGGGTTATTGTGTGTGGTCGGCATGTCTGAGATCTGAGAGCTGAAGGAAGTAAAGTCTGTGTTTGCGAGTTGAAATACTTGAGGAGAAATAATTGACCATAATCTGACAGCAGATCTAGCTATGCAGAGGACAGCTCATCACCATGTTAACAGAAATGGGCTTTCTAACGGAAATGGAGCTGATGGATGTTTTCTAATTATTCCCTTGTGTTGCAAATGTTAGAGAGCCAGCTTGAAATCTCTGCCCAGAATTCAGAGCCTTAATTTGTTTGACCTTTCCACTGCTGCAGACACAAGGCTCTATGAATTGCAGTCATCTCTGTTAATTTCTCTATTGTTCTGGGGATGCAAATGAGCGTGTTCTTCTGCAAATGCTGTATGGAAGATGGCTGATACAGTTCGGTGCAATACTTTGCAGTGTGTTTGAGGGGGATGCTGAGCCATGCCTTACTGCAGGGTTCATATTCCAGCCAGGTTGAGGGACATCCTGGCTGGCTGGAGCTGGAGTTTTGTTTAAATACACTGATGCCGGAGGGGTTTCTCTTCGTTTCCATGTCTTTCTTAAACCAAGTATTCTGGCAGGTATATTTCTCATAGAAGTGGCTTGATTTTTGCCTCTGGACAGATCCATTTTGACAAAGAATGGTACATTTCAGATAACATATCTCAAGGATGTATAATGCTCCAGTATCATCTTCTTGCCTTGAAAATATTATTTCAAGTAATCAGCTTAAACCCCCTTTGAAAGTGCATGTGTGTTTTCCACTAGTTTATCAGGGAGACTTTTTAGGCTGGCTTGCTTGCTTGTTTTAATGAAGGAAAGATAGAGCTGCCAGGCTTCTGCTAGTTCAGATGGATGTCCTGGTACTAAACATGTGTGCACGTGTGTCGCGCTCGGTCTGTGAATCACCAGTGGGTGCAGCAGTAATTTTTGGTAACTAGGAGGCAGACAAAATTGCTAGTTATGATTTGATGTCTTGCCCACAGCAGAGCAAAGAAAATGGATGAATTAGAGACAGGAATAGTAGCACAGCCTTTTTTTCTTTTTGTGTGCAGGAAACCTCAAAGCATATAATAAACCATTGCCATTTTGATTACCGAAAAAAAACCCACCCCATAAAAATGAATGCAAAGATAAAATAGGAAAACCTCAAGCTTAATGGTTTTGCCAGTAATAAAAATACATCACAGAACAAAAGGCTGCAGAGGGTTTTTTTATATCTTGTATTCAGTATGCTGGATTGAAAAGAAATTGGCAAAAGTATATTTTTAAAGTCCCCACCTCGCTGGTAGTTTCTTTTTCTTGCCTGGGAGGAGTGCCTTCGTGGCTGCACAAGTCAGCAGCCAGCAAGAGTGGTGGCAAGTATGGGAAAAGACATAATTAGGATAGCATTAGTTGCTCTTATCAGAGGATTTATTTTACAACAGCCTTTTAATTCAAGCTGCTCCACCATATTTCAGGGCACTCTCCAGCAGTGCCTGTTTTAGTCCTGGAAGCCGTGCAGGGCCTGGCCAGGGACTCACTGAAATCCACCACTGCTTTTTGACTTCAGTGAACAAAGAGCCATTAAATCACACAAACGCAAAGCTCCTTCGGGCTGTTCTGCACCGGTGGGACTTGTTTGAATCCTTATAAATACATTGAACTGACGTTGGCACTTTTAAGTAAAGCCTTTCATCTCCTTTCTATATAATGAGTATATCCTTGGCCACAGCCAGTAATCTGCTTCCTTCTCTCATCCCTTCTCTCCCCCCCACCCCGTTCTGAACCTGCTGCTTCTCATTTATTGAGGCTCATCCCGCTGTCTGCCGAGCTTCCCTGCATCGCAGTGCAGCTGAGGCATCATGCGCTGCTGGCAGGTCTTGCAAGAGGGAAAGAAAATTGTAGAAAATGTTGTTTTTCTCTGGACGCACATTGCGCTGCATTGTTATGACAGTTTGTTGAGTTTTGGTGCATTGCATGGATACAGATTCTCACTGAGCATCTTCCGCTATCTGTTGGAAGAGCCCAAAGAATTATTTTTTCCTTATCCTCTTGCTTGGGTGTGGGAGCACAGCAGCTTTCTAGCACTACTGGGATGTGGAGGGGCATCAGGGGAAAAGGTAAAATCCTGAGTCAGCATTCCCTATCCATTGCTTTTTCAAAACCAAACTAGGATTTTTTTTGGTTTCCAGCAGTGACGAAACTCAGAGGATACAGCTGTACTGCACCGCAAAGTGCCTTTCAGGGATATCTGGACCAGCTGCTGTGCTCCACCCAGGGTAATAGTCTAAGCAAAGCAAAATGCTACTTAATCCCAAGTTACTTTTTGTGCCCACAGCTTAACTTGGAGTTCCTGCTCTCAAATACTTATCCTTTGGGGCTGAGGCTTGGATTGCTTCAAACCGGTGTCATTACCAAAGCGGCATAAAATGTGCAACTGGACTTGGTGGTGTCTGGAGGAATATTGTGTCCTTGCAGGTTCATGGGAGTCGCCTGTCCACGTTGATGGGGAGACTGCGACTGCTTTCAGTCAATTCTTGGCAGCATTTAACTAACTGGCTTTGCACAGCATTTGACAATGTTTTTTCCACGAGGTGCGGCATATGGCAGTGCCCGGAGCTGGCTGCTGCCGTGCTGTTACTCGTTATGAAATTGGATGCTTGCGGTTGGCACCGCCACGCCATGCTTCCTGCAGTGGGGAGAGAGGCAGAGCAATACTGCAGCAGATACAGATCCACCGTGCTGCAGCCGTGGAACCACAGCTCTAAATCCACTTTTTCTGTGTGGAGCGTAAGCAATTGGAAAAGCAGGTGGTGCTTGTGCGTTAGAGTTGTAGCTTGTAGAGCACTAGAGTCATGTCCCCTCCTGGACTTTGCTCAGTTCATCTTGTGTGCATCGCTGACTGTTAAGTTTCACCCAGGTATCTCTGTATTAACTCAAGAATTTCAGCCTAATCCAATTTTGCTCAGGAGAGACAAAAGAGAGGTTAATTCCCGAGTTTCTCCACAGACAGATGATTGATTAGGTGAGAGGTACTTAGGTGGTCCGAAGAGAGAGAGGAAGAGAGAGAGGCATATCCCACATTGCAGTAGGAGAGCACTCTGGGGGAAGGATTTATTCTCCCATCTGTCCCGGGGTAGGAATTATTCCTGACACCAGCTCTGGTGACCAACACTGACCTTCAGTATGGCTAACTAGCCAGACCTCTTAGAAAAAAGGACTGTATCTTACATCGGACTTGGTCTGGTTCGAGATACTCAACAACTTTTCAGAGCAAAACACCCGTGCCCCTCTCATCTCCTCCACCAATATCTTTTGCTACCACAAATAATTTAACAACACCAAATCTTCCCTGATCCTAGTGGGCAACTGCTGAAGGTCCAAAATATCAGATCTAGTAATAAAGGTTTATAAACTTAGGGCTGTGAGTGGTAGGAACAAGCTGAGCAAGATACAGGCAATTGTGTAAAGTAATGAGCTATATGGAGAATTTGCGGGTACTGGTCCTGATGGGATGGTCGCCTCTAAGCAGCCAGGTACACAGAGGCCATGCAACAGCTCCCAGAAACTTTATTTAAAGCATATTTAATTAAAAAAAAAAAAGGTTTTTTGAAATCTAATTTTGAAGTCTGAGTAGTTGGGCAGTAATGTATTATCTTGCCCACCTCCCCCATTTTGGTGAAGCTGTTCAAAAGTTTAGCCACTTTGACAGTGTGGTGCCCCTGCTTTCAGCTCTTGGATCTCATTACACCTTCAAATCAATAATGAAACCCCATTTCCTTGTTGTCAGGTAGTAACTACCCACATCTAGTGTTCAAATTGTGGCTTGGCCTTTGTAAATACCTTTTCTTCTTAAGCTAATGCCCATTCAGTTAAAGAAAATAAAGCAAATCCCAGCAGTCTTGCTTGCAACCCTCTCTTTCCCATTCCTGTGCTTTTTAAGAACATCCCACCCAGTTACTCCAGCTTCATAATCATAAACCACCCTACAATGGGCAATACATGTGGTGACAGTTCTTTTGTGTGCCAGACGCTGAAGTAATGTTGGTCTGTCTAAACGTGCCTTTTGAATTTGCTTTGCCCAAGAGAAGTAGGTGTCAACAGCTCCTGTTTCAGTTTCTGATTGTTAGAGTTGTTATATCGACTAGTTTGTCCTGGCAGTCCCTTGGGTAGTGGAGGCTAATTCTGCCCTCGGGGCCTGTTCTGAGGTAGAAAAAGTGGCATGTTTCTACTGCTGATTCAACAAAACAGTGACACACAGCAGCGCCGCTCTGCTTTATGGTCCAAAGAGCATTTGAAATGGAATAAATCTTGCAATCCTGTTAAAAATCATGCCAGAACACTTTTCAGACTGGGTAAATATTAATAGCAGGCTGACATGAGTTTCTTGTAGGCTGTCGTCTCTAGCTTTAGCCACCTTGGGCAGGAGTATCTGTGGCAGGTATCTGGCCAAACTCATGAGGCTCCTTCTCTCCTTAGGGGGAAAAGGAACCGATGGTCAGATCTCAAAGATTATGTTTAATATGGTCCCTGTTTAAGCCACCGATCCAGGAGCAGAAAGTCGGTGTTCCCAGATCTTTTAGAAGAGTCACTCTTACAGGATGAGGTTGCCAAGTCTTTGAAGACTTTAATTATCATGCTGTAATTCCATCTATGACCTTAATAAAGATGATGTCTTGCGGGGGGGTGATCTGCTTTCATCCTCCTTTTGCATACTGTGGGCTGATACACGCATATTTGCATTTTTGGCATTCTTGATTTTTAGGTTTTTCTCTTAAAACGAGAAGAGAGACTGTATGAAAGTCAAAGGAAGTACAGTCAGTCGTCAATGCAGTCCGGGTAGAATTTGCACAGCTGCCAAAATGAGGTTCAGATATTTTACTGGCTGATACAAAATAAATGTTTAATTCATAGTGCATAACACTTTAAATAAATATCACTTGGCCACCCTCTAATGAGGATATGCTTGACCATTGACACCTCGTATTCTGGATGTAGTTTCTCTGACTAGTTTTTATGACAGACCGTACATTTTTAGAAAAATAACATTCAAAATATAATTCATTCAATCTTGTCTATAATGAGTCTTCAGTTTTGTAACATCACATTTGAAACCCTACATTTAAATTGCTGCTTGAAGATAGCCTTCAGGATTAAAACTGGCTTTTATGCAATGTCATATACTAGATGGCAGCAACAAATAGCTACTGTGTACTTTTAACTAAAGACCTTGATGTTTCTCCTCCATTTTCCTTTCTTGTGAGATGTTTGCTTATTCCCTGCATCCCACACCATGCTGGATCCGCCTGTACACAGGTTCCGTAGAGGTTTACCCTGTGCTTGAGGAAGGGAGCAGTTATTTAATTTTTGAGTCTGGCTGCACAAAGGAAACAGAAGTTTATTTAGTGATTATTCTTTCCTTCAACAGACAGAGACTAAGGCCTATGTCCCTGCTTTTTGTCCAATTTTTGATCCATTTCTTGGACTAAGCAGCCAGAGAATGAAGGGGAAAGGGAAGTAGCTGTGAATAATGGAGCGGCTGCAGGAGGGCTCCTGCTGCTTCTTGTTGTAACAGGTGGGAGGGAAAAGAGAGCAGAAGGAAAACATAGCCGCAGCCATTGTAAATACGGATTTCCTAGGTAAACAGGGATTTGTGTAGCGCAAATCTCATCCAGTGAAGTATGTTATTTGTTGCAGGTGTAGGGCATCCCTTCTGTTATGTCCACAGTTGCTGTTTCTAATTGTGCTTTTTACCTTTTCTTAAGAGTTAAATATCTCTAATTTTGGGCAACCTTAGTTCTTAAGACATTATCACATTAATACTGTGCCCTCTCTTTCTGGGAAGATAAGAAGTTAGGATCAAATGAAGGAAGACAAGGGGGGGAGGCAGTTCTCGACCACCGGCGTGTGTGCTCTGTGGGCCTTCCAACAGCTTTTCGTATCAGCCCCCCCCCAGTTTTATGTCTGCAGTGGGACCCATGCAATTCCGATAACTGTTTGGCTATTTCAGTTTTGCTAAGGAGGGCTTGGCAAGTGATCACACACACCTCTCTCAGCCTTTTCCTGGACTGCATTTACAAAGGACCTGTAGGTCTTCCACGTAGTTCTTGGATGGAAAGCATTGCCCGTTCTGCCGAGGAAACCTGCTCCAGAAGCTTGCTAGCACCACTCTCCCGTCTTCGGGCACGGTTTTTTCTGCTGCTTGTGTTGATGCCAGGACTTAAACATCAGGGAAACCAGAATGTTTGCACTGTGAGCTAATCTACTCTTTAAAGATGTTAGATAATGTAATAAAATAGCTCAGCGGTGCACTGCAATTACCTTTCACATTTCGTCATGCTTCTAAAATTTTTGTCTTCTGAAACTAGAACTATATTTTTAGTACAGTGCAATCAAAAATGTCTGGCCAAGAACCTGATATAGTACCTAGGAAAATGGAAATGTTCCTTTAAATGTCTTCCAGAGCTGTGGTTTCCTCTGAGTATTAAACTCCATTTGTTATGTCCTGATTACATACTTTGGTCTGGGTTATATACGGCTTGGATTTATAATTCCATATATATGGACAGTTTGATCTCTTCCTTGTTTTTTTAATAGCAGAAAGCACAACCTAGACTTTTATTTTAGCATGATGTAAGCATAATTATTTAGTGGGCAAGAGAATAAAGATTACATTCTTTTGTTTGCCACTGAGGCTTACAGATTTTTTTTTTTTTCTTCATGGTTATGACCAAAAGATTCATGCTATTAAAACCCTAACCATTATGTCAGGCTAATGGTTTCTGTAACTTGCCAGTGAAGAAAGCAAGCTAATATAGAGCCTGCTAACTCACCGGTGGAGCGGATTTGACATTTGGATTTGACATCGTTCAGCAATGACATGAATTGGTGCATCTCTTACAAACCTGCACCTTGGTGAGTTCATGTAGTTCACTCTTAATGGCATTTTGCAGCATTCAGGGCACAAATTATTAGCACTAGTTCCAACTGCTTTCATAAACTATGACCCCTTGCTGTCTTCTGCTCTTTTCAAGTCTTCAGTGTATCTCTTTTCTTGTAAGGAAATTTCCAGGCTGGCATTTATCACCCAACTTCCTATCTAACATGGTATCTGCGCAGAACTGCTGTATGATCCCCTGCAGCTCATAAAGCTCCAGCTGCCACCTTGAGCAAGTCATCAGCTATCGTTACTGCACACTTTCTTATGCCTGTGAACCATCTGATGCCTGTCTAGTTGCTCTCCTATAAAACATAAAGCAAAACCAGAGCAGACCAGCTCAGGTAAATGTCCTTTCAAGACAATTTCCCGTCTCAGTACCGAGTGGGAGTTGTGTGAAGGATGAAGATGAGAAGGGTGTTTTGGATAGGGTTGTTTTTTGATGTGTGCTTTTTGATGTTGTGGGGTTGTTTTGCTTTCCCGATGTATTTTAGCCCTTTGACGAAATGAAGAAGCTGATGTGTAATGAGTCAGGTGGTTTCTTTCCCTTTCAAAGTGGACAGGAGGGCACAGAAAAACCCGACCTATGAGGAACCCAGGAAGCTGTGCTTTTGGGATGAGAAAGGTGTGCTTTGACCTACTTCTTGACTCGTTGCAAATAACATGCTACATCTGCTAAGATGACGCTGTTACTCTGCTAGCGGGTCACAAAACCTGGACACTCGTCCTTGCTGCCAAAGAGGACAGTGCTTTGCGTAACAGGAAGGCAGCAGCAGGCAGGTGCCAAGTGTGCTGGCTCTACAGGTTTGGGCTGCATCACTTCGGTTCCAGCCATAAAACCTTTTCCTTCAAAATCTTCTGGAGTGTGAAATCCCAGACTTGAAGAACAGGCAGTACTTTTGTTGAAAATCAACATAAAGCAATGAGCAATACAACATATTGTGTAAATCACATGTGACTGTCTCCTTATCTGTCCTAAGGAAGGCATAGAAGTATCCTTTCTGAGTTGATGGATTTAGTGGAATTTGTATGTGATTTCTTTTAATGTGCTTCAAATTAGTCATGGTGCTTTATTTCCTAGGCTTCATTAAGCTTGTGGTCTGACCATATTGTGGTAGTCACTCCTAGCACTTTACTGAATACTAGTTTTAATATCCGGATATAGATTTCTTCAATATCCTGCAATGCATTTTTCAGTGCTTTTCTGGATAATGCTAATACTAAACAGTCTGTGATGCACCAGGCCCCCGAGCTACGTTTTAAGGTTAGCATAATGCTTTCCATCTTTCATCTTTGCGCAACACAGTCTGCTGTTATGTTTTGGGGTTTTTTTAGGACATAAAGTACCCAAAAGAAGCATCTTGCTTAAAAAGTACTGTAAGACAACACAGTGGTGCTGTAAGCTTGCCTTTTCTGGTCTGATGTTGTGCCTTCTCCCTTCTACTCTCCCTCCATCTTTGCCCATCCTTTGCTCCTCTCTTTTTTATTTGTGGGAAATATCATAATGGTGCACTGTTTCTATGGAGAACAAAATGCCCAGGAGATCATCTCTGTATTCTTCTGCCTTAAAGACCTGTAGAAACAAACGTCCTACCAGAGGGGAAAATAAAAGTTCTCTTTTGACAGTTTACTGAACAAAAAGATGGCACACTGAATAGATTGGGCTCAATTTGTCACCTGTGTTCCTGTGGTACCACTGAATTAGCTGTTAAAATTTCTGTGAAGGTAGAAAACAACTATTTTGCAAGTCAAGAGGTCAAACTGCCCTCAGAGACAGAGGGTTGTTATTCACTGGTGTGTATTGAAGCAGTTCTGGACCAGGTGTAGATTTGCCTTCTCCAAACAGAAAAAAAGCCTTTGAACATATCACCATTGCCTTAAAAAATAAAAAAGAAAACTATCCCCACGGGCATTTGACAGGAGGCCAGACCTCAGAGGACAGCTGAAGAGAGAGAGACAGGTTTCTAACATCTGTTTTGGGTGGGTGGATTATATTTGACTTTGGCCTTCGCATCAAGGCGAAGCAAAGGCAGCAGAGGCATGGCTTGATGAAAAGCGTGGTCCAGCACCCTGCACACTGCCGCGCTGGCTCTTTGATTTAAAAAAACCCAAACAGTGGTGGTCAAAACAGCTATGAAATGAAGGGTGAGAATCCTGGGGTACATGCATAGCTCTTTCTGTAGGCTTTAGAGAAAAATACTGATAACATTGGATTTGGCATCTAAAATCAGGTTGTTGCTATAGAGTACGTCCTTGACAGATGTCCTTGAGCGGAGTGAGAACCTTCCTCCCACCCTGAGCTCTCTGGGTGCCTCCAGGCCCTGCCAGATGAGCTGTGTTGAATGGTACTGCTATTTTAAGATGCAAATAGTGTGTCAGTGCCCACCTTGCTTTCTGACACAAAGTGCTACCCTCAGGCTGAGTCAGCAATGGGGAACGTGTCCCTCTGCCGCCAGCTGAGCCGGTTTCCAAAAACTTGCTCTCAGTAGTGGTTTTAAAGCCAGCTGTGAGTTGGGAGCGCACCTATTTGCCCATAGGCTTCACGTCAGAGCCCTTATTAGCTCCAGCTCAAAACCGCACTGAACTTGGGAACAACCTGCAGTTCAGATGATACAAGTATATCTCAGAAGACTACTAAGGAAAATGCAGCAGAAAGTAGTCCTGTGTGTCCCTCTGAAAGCCCCATTGAAGGGCTCTGGCTCCCTCATGGATGTGCCGTCATGGGACAGCAGAAGAACACAGTCCCCATCCATGCACCCTGCCCTCCTGGGCTGGTGGCCCGCCTGCGTCTGAACCGCGGCGATTTATAACGCCCTGAGGAAATGAGTACCCATTTCAATGCAGCTTTAAGCTGTCAGGCTGTAAATTGTCTTGGTTTAGGAGCTACTTCAAAGCAGCTCTGCCTTCCTGCAGCAAGGAGAAGGCTTTTTGGCAAACTGAGCGCAAGTCATTTGCTATTCATGAGTCAAATCCCTGAAATGTCCTCGATCAACAACTAAAAATGGGTCATAAGAAGACAAGGCATCGCTGTTTGGTGAAGGAAGCTGCTAACTCCACCAGCCTTGTCCATCTGTTGGCTAAAGCTGCTTCTGCTTTCTCAGCAATGGCTTTTCCTCCCTCCCTGCCTTTCTCCGTTGTGCTCAGCAGTGTCAAGCACCTACAAGGTTTCCCAAAACAATGGGACTTCAACAAACCCATCTAGAAGATCTCCATGTTTCCCTGCTTCTCCCATGGCCCCTGTCTGCCAGATGAGTGAAAAGTGTCAATGGGTAAGGGAAAGTCAGTAATGAAAATGTTAAAATATCTCCAAGCTGACCAGTTTCCAAATCCAGAGGGGCTGCAGCCTTCAAGGGGGAGGGAAGAGAAAGCAACCACTAGCTGGTATGAGCAGAGACTTGGGCGCTGCTGGAGGGGTGGAGGGACCAAGCAGCAGTAGCTGCAGGTAATGGGCACAAGTTTTGGAGCCAGGTCCGCTCTCCTGAAACTGCACCTGTGGCAGCTTGGTGACAACCAGCAGAACGAAGGGTCCTCCAGGTTGGAAGCAGAGGAACAAAGAAAACCCTAGGAAAGGACCAAAAAGCTCTTCATGTGTGCATGGCTAATATTCAAAATGGAGTTCAGCATGTTGTGTGAATAGCAAATCCTTCACCACGCTGGGAAATATTCGAGGCAATGTTTAATTTATTTTTTTCCTTTACATTTCCAATGGTGGCATTTACATTCAGCATAGCTGGGTTTATCGGTATCCACATCTTCAGCTTTAATTTAGGGCATTACAAAACCAGCAGTTGAATATTCTTTTTGCCAAAGCTAGATGATGGATGGTGTACATCAGTGAAGCTTAAACACACCCGCTCGGAGGTGAGCCCCGTGGTTTGACAGACTGTGTGTAATGCAAGAGGCACTTGGTTACAGAGCGCTGCAGAGTTACACAGCTTGTTCCTTTTCCAAACTGTGCCAGATAGCAAACTTCCAGAAAACCTCAGACCATATACAGTTAGCCAGCAACACTATGTGAAATCTTTAACCATATTTGAACGAACGGGCTAACTTGGACACCGCGAGGAGGGAAATGCCAGTCTGCCTGACAGCTCGTTTTAATAATGAGAAAGTTGTTCCACTGACAGGAGGACAATAAAAGCTGTGGCTGCGTAGAAAGATGTTGCCTTTCTTCTAGTTTAGAGCCTACATGAAACTGCAGAGGAATGGACTGGTCCCAAACCTGTGCACGTGCAGCTATGTTTTTCCCCTCTTTCACTGCTTTTCCCCTCTTTCACTGCTTTTCTCTTCTTTCACTGCTTTTCTCTTCTTTCCAGGGTGTTGAATCTGCACCCACCCTGCCAGCCCTATCCAAATGAGGCTCCAGTTTGCATTAGTAAATGGCTACTTTCTCCTAAAACATGCCTTATTTTAAATATATTATCCCTTGTGCTTCAGTGAAGCAAGTAATAAAAATAGGTGACCTTTGTAGTTAGAGCTATTAATGCACAATATATGGGGCTTTTGGTTGTACAGGGCATGAAGGTCAAATTCTTGAGAGATCATCAGCCCTTTGAATGGGCAGACTTCCTCTGCTGATCTCCCCATTGATCAAGGAGCTGTAGCTTTATAACCAAACTACTATGTATTGCACGTATTTTAGATGGCAGAACTTTTTGAGGCAGAGACCTTGTCATTGTATGGTTTTGGCAGTGCCCCTTCTACGCTGGACAGTGTACGTATGTTTTCCAACGATGAGACAAAGGGTAGATTTTGCTTTTAAACTCAGCACAGAATAGTGGGCAGGCTTTAAGTCCTGCGTGGTAATGATACGAGCTCAAGAAAAACACTTTCGCAATCATGGCATCTCACTGTGGAAACTGTGTCTGCAGCAGTGGCGTTACTGCACGATGCTCTTTGCCATCGCAGCCTTCTGAAGCTGCGTTATCCCAGGGCCAGAGCTCAGCTGTAGGATCCTCATGGACTGACTGAAACATGTGGCTTCTCCACATAGACCAAAGGTCTGTGGCTTTATTTTCCTCCCCTCCTCTGAGCAACTATTAAACAATTCTTTTGGCAAAAAAAAAATGTGCACGCGTTTAAAACGCACACTTCAGAACAATGCTGTACAGCTTTAGTGAACCCTGGAAGCTGTCATCCTGCGCTGCTCCCCGTGTGAAACAAGCTGGTGATTGAGTCCAGGCCTTTGTAGACAGTCTTCAAACCAGCTCCAGAAATGGTGGTTCTGGCTGAAAAAACAGATCGAAAATGAAGAACTGATTTGAGCTTGTAGGCTGGTGAAAGAGGATCAGTGAAACCATCTGCCGGTGTCACAAATGTTACATCTGTATTGGGCACCGGTTCTGCGGGAGTTTGTAAGGAACTCCGTAGCTTGTTATTTTCCATCAACAGGAATAAAAGGAGATGTTCTTTTAAATCTAGCTTAATTTAGGAGAAGCAGCCAAAGGATTGTGGAGGTTGCTGGATGCCTTGGAGGGGCGTCCTGCTGACACCAGTCCTGGGCAGGAAACCCAGCGCTGCGTTGTGCTGCCGGCTCCCTCCCGTTCGGAGCAGGCCAGCCTTCAGCAGCGGCCAACAAAGGAAGGCAGCCTTGCTGTGGCAAGCAGAGGGAGATCATGGTCCTTGCTGGGAGGCTTTCTGCTTTTGGGGGGCTGATGCATAGTTAATCGCAGGCCCTGGTGCCTTGTGCTCAGCCACACTGGCTCTTCCTAAGCTTGCTGAACTGGAGGAGTAGCTAGGACACTTGGGATGGCCAGTGGCCTTCAGACTGTGCTGAATTACTAACAGCACTGGCTGGCCCCATGGAGCTCCCCGTCACCTGCAAGCTCAGAGCCGCTGCATGCCCTTTTTGCTCAAGGGCTGCGGGTGTTAAATCACCTTAAATATTGGGTGTCTTTAGCATGACCCTGGAAAAGCACCATGTTGGAGCACTTGTTAAACTCCAGGTCCGGAGGGGAGAGGTGGCTGTGCCACCCGGTTAACATCACAGTGCTTCACCTTGTCCTTTGTGCTGTTGCAAACTAGGTGACACCAGTGAGATACAAGCGGAGCCAAGCATTGGTCCAGTGTGTCCACGTGGATCCAGCGAGGCCAAGTGGATGGAATGAGCCCCCTCTCAGAGTTTATTTAAATGCTGGCTTGCTCTGTGTTTCAGACATCCCCGCCAGCATGAGGCGGTGTGCAGCTGCCACCTCCTACGGACATCACCCCTGATTTGGAAGGGGCTAAGGTTTCAAGAGTGTGTCCTGAACAACGTCCCTTTTTCCAGCTGCTTGCCTGGCAGAGGCACAAGGCAGCAGCACCCACAATAACGAATGTTGGGGGGGTAGCAAGCTGGTAGGAGGGCTCGCTAGCAGAGAAATCAGAAATCTAATATGTTCCCAGTTCTCTGTTAATTTTCATTAGCCAATACTCACACTGTTGGCAGAGAAGTGGTTTTACCATCGGTTGTTAGGAAAGCATAAAGCAGACAGATTTCTAAATGCAGTTATGAAAGATGCTCTGTCACTTTGAGGCTGTTACTGGCACTGCAGGTTCGAAGGGCTGCAGCTTTGACACAGGCAGTTCAGCAGTTGGCCTTGTCTTGGGGATTTTATTCAGCGTTCCCACCTCCCCTCTCACCCTTTTCCAAAAGATCTATTCCTGCCGTGAGTCTTCGCAAGGGATCAGAAACAGCAAGCATGGCCTGTTGCCATAAAGGGAGCTGTGCCTCTCCTCATCTAAAATGGTGCTGCTTAAGCTGGAAGTGCCAAAAGTCTTGAAAATGAATCTGCTTTTTAAAATACACCTCTGCCTTTTTACACCCAGGGAAGAACTGCAACAGTAGCTATTGTGAGGCCAAATTGTTGCCTAATTAAATTCACAATAATCTCCCGTGAAGGCTCAGAGAGATTTAGAGCTTTGCGCTGATGTGACTGCTTCAGTACTGTCCTTCAGTCCAGACCTGTTACTGTGATATTGTCTCCACGTAGGGCACCATGTACCTACTCAGGGGTGGGGCTTCCTGAAACATCATGCGTGAAAAGCAAGCTGTGTTGGTGATGTGGACAAGGATGAAGGGGCTGGATCCTGCAGCCGGATCCACTGGGGCTGATCCTTCCCCCAGCTTGTTGCAGAATCTGGTGTTGGCAGAGACCTGGACACGCAGTCTGGTGTGTGCCACAAAATCACTGCTGTCCCCAGCCAGTCTGGCAGAGAGGCTACACTGCTTTGGCTTTATTTCTGATGTTGGACTGATGTTGAGATGATGTCTGGATGCCTAGGCTGCAGCTGAAGTTTCTCCAAGCAGAGGGTTTCTTCTCCACCCCCCTGTAAGCAGCAGCTCGTGGTGGCCTTGCCAAGTGTTTTGGGACCAAAAAGGCTCATCATCCATCATGGCTTGCAACTCCTACAAAACCACTGGATGTGGAAAGTAGCTCCCAAATAGGAATCTTTGAATTCCATGGACAGAAGTATTTCTAAATGATTACATTACTGCCTCTTGAAAACACATGGTGGAAAATCACACAGCGGTCCAGAAGAGGTCTTCTCTTCTGTAGTCCCTGCTTAGAGGAAACTGCATCCCTCTAACTCTGTTTCCAGCATCCAAAAAGTATTTGCCAGGGTGTCAGAAGCTTTCTGCTCATCATCTCCAAGAAACTACCCTCCACGGGTCATGTGCCGCTCCTCTGGAATCTTAACGCTTTGCATGAGAAAGAGCAGATACAGACTTCCCAGGCTGCAGCTCTTTCTTTCATGGGCCTGTTGAAATTCATAATGAAACCCAAGTTTTTCTTGTACTCTGCCTGTATTGCAGAGTCTGAAAGTGTGGAGTTGACAACAAGGAAAAGAAATCCCAAGACGTGGTATATTCGGTGGGCAAGTAATTTGGCATCATCCCTGAGTCTGGCCTTTAAATGAACAAATCAGCAGCGACTCACTGTATTCCTGGTTTTGTTTGGATCTGGGACAGAGGCAGTCCTTCTCTGCTGGAGAGGGAAAGCTGAATCATTTGCCCTGTGGGTCAAAGCCTTAACTTGAGCAAGGGAGAGGCATGTGCAGAACAGCAGTTTGCACCAGGACTTGCAATTTGAAAATTATGCTAGACACAAATTTTGAGCACACTTTCTCAAGCAATAGCAATTGTAATTAGTCATTAGCACCTATGATGTTCTGCTTCTTTAATAGCCGTAGCATAAAACATTTGTTAATATTTAGTGGTGTTTTATTTGGGTTTGTTTCTTTTAAATCAGAACCTTTTGGAAGAAAACTCTTCAATTGCATCCAGCTCTCCTAAGGTTTGCACAGTTACATCTAAATATCCTAAAATGGTTCATTCTGTTTTATCTGGTTACTCCTAAGGTACAAAATGCTTTCAGGTTATATTCTGGTTTATCTTTAGAAACATACATCTGTGTCTCTAGAGAAGCAATTCCAGGCTTTATGGAGTGCACAGTGGCACCCGTGTAGTTTGTGTGTCAGATACACCCAAGGGGAAGGATGTTTCACTAAATGAGCAACTATCTTCTTTTGAGAGTGTTATGCAATTGCATTAGTCTTTCTTTTCTTTACACAGCAGGTCTGATTAAAACTTGTCCCCCTTATCCAAAATAGGGGAGACCTGAGGAAGGAATCCCCACTTCATGACTAAGAGGAGACCAGGATCTTGTATCCTCATTCAGACCAGGAGGAGGAAGCTCAGTTTAATGCAGGGCCAGGCAGAGGGAAGTTCTCTGCTTCATAGCTGGAGGATCTCAGTTCCCAGCTGTTATGGATTGCTCCCACATGTAGGTTTTGGGTAAAGAGATCGTCAAGCTTAGGGTCAGAGGTGAAGTACATGATGCTGGTTTTGAAGACACATTAATTTTTGCAGGTTTTCTTCTTTCTGTTGCGAAGTTGCAAATACTTTAAAGGCTACTTGATTTGAGAAACTGTGAATGTATAAGTAATTTTTAAGCTCTTCTGCTTGCTTAAACAAGAAAGGATTGGGAGAAGGACAGTTGTTTAGTTAAACAGCTACTTGGTATTGTTAACAAAAGATCGAACTCCAGCAGTAACTTTCCTAATTCACATATTCCTTGGGAATTCAGTGACCTTGAGTTTGCTGTGCTTGAAACATGCCCTAGATACTTGGCTTCCTTTGTCGAATACTTTGGAGAGGAGAGCGGTGCAGAAGGCCCTGTGAGGCTTTTGAGTGAGACAGGCGTTGTTTCGCATAGTATCATATAAGAAGAGGCAATTGTGTTGTACAAAATAAACTTCTTGCTTCAGAGCATGCCTAGAGTTAGTGCACTCAGAGGTCACAGTATATCATAGCTGGATCTGCCTCTGCTTCTCTAGCAGTCTGCTATGGAAACTTTGAATACTGGCTGTTCAGGATGTCCAGCTGATTTTCTTGCCCCTCTTTAATTTATGAAACAAAGCAAATGCAAACCAGTGGTACATGATGGAATTTGTGTGAAAAGTAACTCGTCTGAGGAATCACATCATTTAATCATGCTCCAGAGCTTGGGGCTTCACTTGTCAGCTGAGAGGGAAGTCTGATCTCCCAGTGCCGAGTGGTGTTTCCTGCATCCTTTCCTGTAGTGGCAGCTGGGGAGGTTACAGGGATGAACGAGTGGCCAAGTTCACTGGAAACGAGTGTTTATCCATTACTTCCCCGTGTTTGTCTCCACCATAACAACTCTGCCCAGGACATGTCAGTGGTTAGCTGTGAGATCGCACATAAAGCATCAGGATTTAAAATGGAAAGATCATTGTTAATTAGAACCCTGAATACACAGAGTTGTATCCAGGGAGGTCACTACGGTCTCCCCCTCCACCATAGGCAAGTCAGCAGTAAACAAAGACCCACTGTTCCTTTCCATTGGGTCTACATGCAAAATACTTTATCAATTTAGCTATATCAGTGATTTAAAACACAGAAAACTAGTGATCTGTTTTGGTTAATCACTCCGAAGTGGCAACTGTTTGTTAGTGCAGCTACAATTATTTCATACAGTTACTTGGGACGTGGCTGCAAAACATCTTTCATTTCACTTCACCCAACCAACAGGAACTGCCTCCTTGCACCACTACAGTTGCATCCCTGGAAGGAGGAGCGAGGAGGAGATGGGGGTGAGCATCCTGCATAGTTTTGGCAGCAGAGCTGTGGGGCAGGGTAAGGACTGACCCGGCACCCGTGTTACTCCCGTAGGAGAACAGCTCTGCACCAGCTGTGGAGAGGGACCTGCATGCTCATCTCCTCCCAACTGAGGTGCTCGTGCACTAGGTGATATTAGCCATCTTTTGAGGTTTTAATTAGTTTGGCTTTGTATTTAAAGCACATCTTGGGCATTTTGAAGCCTGCTGTACAACATGTCTTGTCCACGATTGCTTTTCATGAGTCTTGTGGGGCTACGTTTTCTGGGCTGTGGTAGTACAATCTGGAGCTGTGAGAGAAAGCCCTCAGGGGCTAATCCGTGGCTACGGGCCAGTTTCTGCATAAACTGGTCTTATTTTTAAAGTCCATTTTCTCCAGTACACTTTTTCTGGCCTGCAAAAGACTTCTTCATTTAAAACGAAGAACATAACACTCTCTCCTTTCACTTGGTCTTTTGGACATGAGCCAGTAGTGCCCACAACAGCTGTACCACAGTTTAAACATTCAGTCTCTAATGGTTTGGGGAACATTAGGGTTTTTAAGGCTTCAACAGGTCTAGAGTAAATAGTGGTCAATAAAGAGTAGCTCTTCTTTGTATCCCTATGCTCTCAGTGCTCTGCACTAGAATAAAGCATGCTTAGAATATAATCATTGCAAAATTAATATCCATGAAAGGTTCTTTTTTTGAACAGAATCATAGAGAGACCTGTTTCACTGAAAGAAGAGTTTGCAAGAGTTCAACTCGCAAGAGTCTGGTAACAGGCATGGGGAAGTTTGCACGTAATGTCTGTTAGAGATGTGGACATTTTGGGCTTGTGTCGTTCCCCACGTGTGTGTTTAATGGCTGCTACGTGGGAGGAACAAATACATTGCAGGTATTACTTTCTCTGTCATCTTCTCCCACCCACCTATTAATGATGTACACAACAGGTAATTACGATTTTTTGTCTTCCTTATGGCTTTCCAGTATTCTGTGCAGTCAAAAGCCCATGTGTGCTCATAGGTACAATTTAGCATAGTGTTTTGTCCCAAATGAGGTAGAAACTACGTTAACAGTGATGGGCAATAGTTGGGCATTGCTCTTCTTAGGGATTGAACCCAATGCTGAGGACTAGCGCTGCCTTAATGATTTAAGCAAATTAATGTTGGTGGAACTGTCAAACTGTATGGAAGGAAGTGCTCATTTCTTTCAAGTTTTGTAGACACGGGTGAGAAAATGCAATCCACGTGGGACTTCTTATCGTGAAAGAAAGCCCATGGGTATTGCAGTGCTTCTGTGCAGTCGGTGTCCACAGGCGCCTTGGTCCAGGAAGGGTTAAATTGCTATGTTGGCTGCTGGCCACTTGGACTTCATTTACAGCACTTCATGCCACTGTGCAAAAATAGTGTGTAAGTCATTATATTCTCTGTAGGGAATTAATCAACCCCTTCTTATACCCTTCCGTGTCTTTCCTACTGGAGTGGGGTGTACCTTGGTTCCTAGATGGGTGGACCGGGGCTGCAGGATGCTGGCACATCCCGTGCCTGCTGCAGCTTGCTGAATGCGAGGAGACAAGAGCAACGCTGGAGTATGGAAGGGGGAGACTTCATAGGGCAAACAATGAAAGTGCCAGCCTTGCAAGGCATTCTTCTGAAAAAAACAGGATTATATAAAAGCCTGGCTACTGTGGTGCTTCTCATTAGTTGCACTGCAGGGTTGGCCGGAGCACATGAATTGTTACAGTTGTCACCTTTTTGGCTGGAGCAAGGTGGCCGTTAATAGAAGTTTCAGTTGTAAATTGCTTTGCGTTGAAGCACCAGTAAAGTCTTGCTGAGATATGTTTTATTTTCAGTTCAGTTTTCAAAGTTAGCTAGTTTATGGAAGAGACAAATAGTAGTATTAAAAGTTCAGAAGTTAACCAGCCTAGCTGAGAGGTTACTCCTGCATGGCAAGCCAGAGCTTTAAAATACGCTTGTTTATTTTATTTAGGGGTTCATAGCTTTACTTCCATTGGGAAGTTTCATAACATTTTCCTACCCATCGGTATTCTATTAAAACTTTGTTGTGTAATCTAAAAGCCTTTCTGCTTCTCATGGTTTCCTCTTGCAGCTAACTCAGAATGCCCTAGATGGCAGTTTTGGAATAAATGCATTCAGGCTGCATGGTCTTGATTTTGTTTTCTTATAAATTCAAAACAAGATTTGAAATTAAATCCTATTGTCAATTTTCCTTTAAATAACAGTGGCCTAATGACATGCTTTAAGAATTTTTATCTAATGTCACAATACTCCTGGGAAAGCCTGTGCCTATAGTTGTAGTTAAAATGTCAGTGAAATCTGGTACCATACACTTCTAATACTTCTATTTCTATATATATAAATAGTTTTAGAGAGGCTAGATCAGTGGAGTCACTAAAAATATACATGTGGGTCCTGCAGTGTTGGACTGGTCTTGTTCTTGCTGCGTGAACTCTCCATTGAAATAAGTTGTGCTTACAGGACTGACCATAAGTGGGTGTGATCTGAGGCCCTTAACAGAAGCAGCAAGGTTCAAAGTGGACAAAAAATAAAGTGTTATTAGTAGAGGAAACAATATAGGGATACAAATGAAGAACAGTCTTTGGGTGAGTGGAAAAATATGCTTCTTGGGAAAGCATGAGGTTCATTCAATTTTGATACCTCTGCTGAACATAGGATCAGACCAACTACCTCTGCCCGTAGCACTCTCTTAAATCTTGCATGACTTCTAAAGGGATATGCATCTTGACAGGCAGCTCATCTGTGGCTTGCCAAGAGGCCATTGCCGAGATGTTCTCCTTTGGCTGCGTTGCTCTATGGGGTCTGTCTAATAAGAGACAGCCTCTGGCCTGAATTGCTCACAGACAGCGTGAAAGCAGCAGGAATCACTTGGGGGAGAGTGGGCAAGAAGGTGAACTTGAGCAGGAATGGAGGAGGGATGGGGGATTGGTGATGACCCATGAAAAAAATGTCCGTCCTTTCTCGGTCCGGCTGAAATTCCTCCCTCCCTCTTTTGAAATGAATTACATTTGTTCAGATTAAAATCCGTGCGAGCCATTTCAAGTGGATGCAGTTTGCTCCTCTGCTGTCCATAGTGATACACTGAATTTCAGGTTTCAGTATGTGCACATCTGGTGTGTTAAGATAGCGGCAATTAAATCCAGGTGTAGGTTTATCCCTTAGATTCACTGTCTGTCCACAATAATGGGAAAAATGCAACTGGAGGCCTAATAAAACAGGACTTCTGCTGGGTCTGAACAGCTGGTAGAAGCATCACTCGCACTGTCTGTTAAAGATAGGCTTTCTGTGCCTGTGATTTTCCTTTGAGTGCTCCCTTTAATTGCCGTCATATTTGAGTCATTCTCTCTTCTGTTCATCTTTTGGATTTTAGGTCTTTGCTAGTCTTTATAGTAGCCTTTTACAGCAAATTCTGCTGCCAGTAACGTAGATTGGATCCTATATCAAATGAAGCTGTTGTGGCAGGTTGATGACATTTGTGTTGTGACATAGAATCAGCCCGTGGTCTTTTTAAATGTCCATTCTCTAGGCTGGTATATAACTTTGGCCTTGAGGGGGGTTTTTTCCCCATTTTATTTTCCACTTCATCATCATGGTTTCCACATGCCTTTCATTATATCTGCTACTGCCTGACCTACTGAAAACTGTAAAGCTGGTTTGCCTGCTTTTCTTAAGTTGTGGCTTGCCATAAGGCTTCTGAATCTAATCTTAGCTTGCTATCTTCTTGTTTTGAAATAGAAATTTTCACTTTAAGGATGCTTTTATTCTAGCGTACATATGCATCCTTTATTATCTGTCTTCTGGAACTGCTTCTAGGAATCTCAGGTGCATTTTACTTTCTATTGACATTTTAAAATGAGAGGGGAACTGTAGCTTTGCATTGCAGCACTTGAGATAACGTATTTAGCATCTTGACTAAAACATTCAGCAAGCTGGATTTTTAATGCCTGAGCAGCATTTGGGTGTAACGGAAAAGGTGTCGTCATACTTGCTTGTTATGTATATGACATCCTTTTTTATTGTTGTTTATTATTATTACTCTTCAAGCCCATGAGAGGCTGAAGAATAGTAAGAGTTTTGTAGTGAATGCTTCATGGTTGGTTTTTTTCCTGGTGATGCTGTATTGTTGGGAAAAAATGAGCTTACAGTCTAGCTAATGCTCAGTTGTTTGGCCGACGGTGATATCTCTAGAATGGGCTGTAGTAATCCCAAATCCACGGTAGATGTTTCTTTTACCACTTTACAATGAATAATCCTCTTAATTTCCTTGAATAGCAGTTGGTATTGCTACAACCTGTGCCTAAAACCAAGAACAGCTTATTCAGAAAACCGCCGGGCCCTGCAAGCAAGGAGGAAGTTGTGTGAGCTAGCTTCCACAAGGACAGCACTGCCGAGATGCTAACTTCTCCTTTCTCTCTTTTAGATGCAGCAACTGTTTTATGAAAATTATGAGCAGAACAAAAAAGGCTACATCCGAGACCTGAGGAACAGCAAAATACACAGAGCTATAACGCTGCACCCCAATAAGAACCCCCCATACCAGTACAGACTTCACAGCTACATGTTGAGCCGCAAGATAGCAGAGCTGCGCCACCGGACTGTACAGCTGCACCGGGAAATTGTCCTGATGAGCAAATACAGCAATACAGAAATCCACAAAGATGACCTGCAGCTGGGCATGCCACCCTCCTTCATGCGATTCCAGCCCCACCACCGGGAAGAAATCTTGGAGTGGGAGTTTCTTACAGGAAAGTATTTGTATTCGGGTGCCGATGGGCAGCCCCCTCGAAGAGGAATGGACTCTTCGCAGCATGAAGCATTGGATGACATTGTTATGCAGGTCATGGAAATGATCAATGCCAACGCTAAGACCCGGGGGAGGATCATAGATTTCAAGGAAATACAGTACGGCTATCGCAGAGTAAATCCGATGTATGGAGCAGAGTATGTTCTTGACTTGTTGCTTCTGTACAAAAAGCATAAGGGGAAGAAGATGACCGTCCCCGTCAGGAGGCACGCCTACTTGCAGCAGACGTTCAGCAAGATCCAGTTTATGGAGCATGAAGAGATGGACGCCAAAGAGCTGGCCAGCAAAATCAACCAGGATTCCGGATCCTTGTCTTTCCTCTCCAACTCACTGAAGATGTTTGTTCCCTTCCAGCTCAGCAGATCAAAAGTGGAGAGGAAGGAACTCAAAGACAAGAAGATCAACATCCTGATTCCTCTCTCCGGACGTTTTGACATGTTTGCAAGGTTCATGGGGAATTTTGAAAAGACGTGCCTCGTTCCAAACCAGAATGTCAAGCTGGTTGTCCTGCTTTTCAATTCCAACTCCAACCCTGACAAAGTGAAACAGATCGAGCTGATGAGAGATTACCGCTCCAAATACCCCAAGGCTGACATGCAGGTTTTACCAGTGTCTGGGGAGTTCTCGAGGGCGCTGGCTCTGGAAGTCGGATCTTCTCAGTTCCAGAATGAGTCTTTACTTTTCTTCTGCGATGTTGACTTAGTGTTTACCACCGAATTCCTCCAGCGGTGTAGAGCCAATACAGTTTTGGGTCAACAAGTATACTTTCCCATCATTTTTAGCCAGTATGATCCAAAGATTGTTTATAGTGGAAAAGTTCCTAGTGACAATCATTTTGCCTTCACCCAGAAAACAGGTTTCTGGAGGAACTATGGCTTTGGTATTACCTGTATTTACAAAGGTGATCTTCTTCGAGCAGGTGGCTTTGATGTCTCCATCCAAGGTTGGGGCCTTGAAGACGTAGACCTATTTAACAAAGTCATTCAAGCTGGCTTAAAAACTTTCCGAAGCCAAGAAATTGGAGTAGTCCATGTGCATCACCCTGTTTTTTGTGACCCTAATCTTGATCCAAAACAGTATAAAATGTGCTTGGGGTCCAAAGCTTCAACTTATGGGTCCACACAACAGCTGGCTGAAATATGGTTTGAAAAAAATGACCCAAATTTTGGGAAAAGCAGCAATACTAATGGCTCAGTGAGGACAGCCTAATGTCCAGCTATGCTGGAAAAGACCTTTTTTTTAATTATCTAATTTATTTTTGGGAAAATGTTTTTTGATAATTCACTTTTAAAAGACCACACAGGATATATTTTAGAAGTCATCATTGTTTTCTTACAAAGCGCTCGTTTTGCAAAGTACAAGGCCGTTGGTTTTTTTGTTGTTGTGTTTTTGGTTTCGAACAAAACTGTGATCAATATTTGCCTTCAAACAAAAAATTTGTTTAAGAGTTATTTGACTGATCAGCGGAAATCTGACTTGAATTAGAATTTCCTTATGAACAAAAGATTGTTTCCTACCTTTTCCGTTGCTGTCTTCGTTGCTGGGATTCTGTAAATTGGGACCTGAGCGTGCAAGCCAAGTGACGAAACGCTGTATCTAAATGTTTTGTTGTGACTGCTACCGTGCAAAGATTCTGCTGCTTTTCTTAAGGATAGCCATTATTTTTTAAATTGCGCTAGAACAAAACAAATCAGTGTGGTGATGAGAAGGGTATTAATTGCAGGAGGGTTGTTCTTTTTTTCCGAATGGCTGATTATTTCAGTTTAAAAATACACGCCCACTTCTATGGCCAGACAACTTCAAGGGAGGGAAGAAAGTAAGCACAGCCTGCTGTCCAGTTAGTCCTTGTAGAAAGTGTTGTCGTCTGTATTTGGTCCATATTTATGGACTTAACGGTTTAAGAATCCGTGGTGGGTTCTGTATATTATCCTCAACCGCTGTCCTGCCTAGAGCTGAGATGATGTGAGCAAGAAATACCGAATGAGGTGGGGAAAAGGATGGGAAACGCGAATCTCTTGCAGCAAAGCAACAGTACGCAACGAACAATTAGAGATCCCTAACGAGAACTTTGGAAAAATCTTCTATACTGAGTGTACTGCACCTGATTGCATTGATTTTCTTCAGTTGATTACGTGATGTTAATGGGAACAATTATTACATTTGATTACTAGTTTTGTTTTGGGATTATTTTTTTCTGTATCTGATAGACTGTTAATTTATTTAATATCCATTGTTTTAGGTTCTTGACCTTTCCTTGAATATCTGTTAGTCATTTTAATATTTTTTATATATATATATATATGTGTGTGTAAATATATATATATATATTAGGAATGTATTGCATCTTCTCACTGATAAGGTAGTGTACATCATACTTGCAGTAAATGATCTCCAAAGATTACTTTCTAAAATATTTTTTTCATGAATCTTTTTTCCCAAATTTCTTTAACATTTTTGGAATGACTTCAGTAAGCTTAGGAATTTTTTTGGTATTCTAAGAGGAACTGGGGATGGAGAGGCCGAATACAAGGGAAGCATGATCCCGATGAATTAACACCTAGCAAGGTAAGAGATAAATATACAAAATAAAGTGCCTTAAAGTCAGAAAGGGAACCCTTTACACCGAGACTTAGACAGTGAATGGACATTGTCATTGAAGCAGATGATCTCTTGGGACCTACCTACCTGTAAATACCCTGCTCAGCAGAAACAAAAAATAAAAACCAGCGAACAATATATTTTTCTATCGTATCCTCCAGCACCATTTCATTGCTCTCAGTTCCACTTTGCCTACTCTTGGGAAGTGGAGACTAGTGAAGGAACAGAGAAAAACCGATACTTAGGTTGTTGCCGTGTTTGAAGGGATCTTATGGAGTAATTGCTATTCCAGTAGGAGAAATAACCATTGTTTACACGTGTATGGAATATGAACTGCAACTAGCATAGAGTCGATGTCTTATAATGTTCATCGTTTTTTGGTGACAGTCCCAAGGATGTAGGTACTTGGATGGATTCAGTGCATGGAAAATCTTTCTTTTTTTTTTTTAAGACATGCTTCTAAGATGCAATAAAGATTTTTTTATTTGCAATCAGAGCTCCTCATGTCGTCTGCCTCAGTCCGTATCTTTTCACGCAGCGTAGGCACAGCTGCAAAGGTAAAGCAGTTTTGGGAAGTAAGTCCAGGTAAAAGGATCTCCCTCTTACAAAGGGTTTTCACCTCTGTGTTGTGTTTTGGCCCGGAATAAACTTAATGCCACGTACATTGGCTTTGGGGAAAGGGAAGACACCCGTTCATCAGACTCCGGTGTCCGCTCCCATTGCTGCCCACCCTGAGGAACTCCGTGATTCCCTGGGGCAGCTGGTCGTCTCTAACGGAGGGCTTTGACTTTTTCCTCCTGCAAAGATTAAAAGTGCTTTTGCTGTCTGAAAACATCCATAACGATACATTCAAAATGCACACGATGACAAGGCTGAACAATTGAGTAATGCTTTATGTATTCTAAACACAGTAAAAATAATATTAAGTGTGTCGAGCACTTAATAGCTCTGCCAGTTTTATCACTGTTGTTCAATATTGGCTTTTTTATGTAAAACTTAAATCCCAAAGCAAAAATCTTAGGGATTACAGAAGTGTTTCTTCACACTAGGGAAAGGGAAGAAAACCCAACAACTGATATTTGTGGCTGCAGAAAAGAGCTTGAAGAATATGAACCCTAAAGAACTGTACCAAAAGGTGATGGGGGAGAATAGGCCCTGTACTTATACTGTATTTATTAACATTTATGATTATGTAGGACTTTTTTTAGCCCATAACAGCTGGTAAAAGCAGAATGCATGTAAATGGAAAAGCCGTTTAATGAAAAGCACCCATCTGGTATTGGGGTGGGTTTTTTTTGCTCGGTTGCTGCAGTTGTGATTCAGTTCCCAAATCGCTCCAAGCAGCATTAAAAGCAAGTTCTACACTGAGCTTGCAGGCAGCTCTTGTGGCCCCACATCTTAATTGACCACATATTTTATGGACTCACAGCTTAAAAGTAATCCATTTTAAAGTTAAAGTTCGAATTGTAACTGTCTATGATAAAGTCTATCTTTATAAAACCCATTTTACACCAAAATAAGCTGTATTTGCTACCCGAGTTGTAAGGAGCTTGCCCAGGTGGAAGTCATCGGCTGGCACCCAGCCTCTGACAAAAATCCCTTCTGGGGCAGGAAGATTTCACTTGCAGGTTACCCTGGCTGGTTGGTTTGCAGGGAAGTTTACTTCACGCTGAGAGGCCAGTTAGTGTTGGAAAATCCACGAGGGTTTGTCTCCAATCCTGTAAGAAGACCAAGGTATGAGAAAACGAGATGGTGTCATCCTGGAACTGAAGAACGTGGTGACCAAGAGTCGTTTGCTGAGGTTTGCTCTATACCGAGATGCTTCTTCATTAAAACAATTAAAAATGCGAGATGCTTCTTCCCCTTGTTCTTCCAAACCCGTGTCAGATGCCGTGCTGGTTGCGGGCGTGCTCACTGCAGCAGAACTCTGGCCCAAGCGGAGCTTTGCAGCCCTTCAGCACTGGGGTTTCAACCCTTCCACCGTTTCTGGCCACCCGTGGGGGCAAGTTCTGTCCCGCACATCCCCGCGGAGGATGAAGTTGCGAGTCAAAGCTCAGAAACACTTTGCCATTCTCGTCTTCCAGGGGCTGACGGTGAGGGACGGGGTCAGACGGGTTTCTCGCCCACGCTGACTCTGCTCACCCCTGGCCCATGGCTCGTGCTGGGCAGGTGGGTGTCCCTGGAAGGGCTTTGGGGGCCCCTTGTGTCTGCTGAGCCGTGGGAGCGACCATCTCCCACCAGTGATGGGTGAGGGACCAGGTTTTGAAGCGCAGACGGGATGACCCATCACCATCCTCGCCCCTCAGGTATCTTCTCTCCCCGGCCCCACGTTGCTTGCCACGGGCTCGGTGTCCCCACCGCGGTGCTCCCTGGGTCTGGTCTCTGGCAGTGACCGTCCGCAGGGGTTGTCCTCTGGCAGCCTGACCCCTGCTCAGCTTTGGGCTGGGTTATCACCTGCGGGAGATGGAGCTGATGAACAGGAGGGGCTGAGGTGAACGTCGGAGGGGAACCTACAAAGTACCCTAAAGCCCAGCCTTGGTCCTTCCGGTAGGAACATTTGTGGGGTGGTGAGGAGATCCTGCTGTCGGGGGGGAATGGCCAAAATTCACTGTGAGCCTTGAGCTGGGGCGTCTTGGGGCTGCGCTTGGGTCTTTGTTCAGGAACGTTCATCAGTCGCTGGAGTTCAGCTGACTTCAGGGAGAGGCAGCGGGGGGGGGGCAGCTGGGTTTATTACCGCTGGTCTCTAAGGGCACTTCTCTCCCAGCAGCTCATTTCTTTGCTCAAGGATCAAGGACAGCAAGAAGAGGCAAAGGACACGGGGAAAGTACGGCTCCGGGAAAGCTGTCACGCTGCTTTCGGTGACCGTCATGCTCGGTGTGACTATTTACAGGTTAAATATTTATATGTAACTGCAAAGTCACGGTCCATGGAAGGATTTCAAGTTTTGGACCCTTAGGCGCAGTGGTGGGGTTTTAGTGCCCTGAAAAATCAGTGACCAGCTCCAGCATCCGCGCAGCTTCCCTGGACGTGCCGTACCGATCCTTTCAGCACGATCAGCAAGAAAATCCCGCTGACCCAAAATCTGCTTAGTCTGAGTTTTTGTTGAAGCTCTAACTTTACATTGCAAATTATTACCCTAAGTCATTTTGCATGAATACTTGCTAAAAATACTCCTCTTGCACAGCCAGCCTCGCTCGAGAGCTTTTTGGAAAGAAAAATCTTTCGGAGGCTTTAAAGCTGGGGAGCAGGTTACCCCTTGCCAGGGGCAGATGCTTCCAGGTTCCACCAGGTTCCTCCTCTGCTCTGGGACGTGGTGATTCCTGCGCCGGTGGGACGCTGCCCGCGGTAGGGTCTACTTTAAACAAACGGTTTTGTACCCAGATCTGCGCTCTGTCAATGTGAGTTACTGCACCGACTGGAGCAAATTCAGGGGGGTTTTTTGTGCCAAATGGGACTCAAATGCCATCTCCTCCGTGGGGCATGGGCAGCCTTGGAGACTTCCTAGACTCCCTGGCCGAGGCACATTTGGGCTGCAGTGCAGCCGCATCCCACGAGGTTTCTTTCCCTGACTCTTTTATGGGATTTCACCTGGCTGCTGCTGCCAGAAGCGCTTTTATTCCTCACATCCAAACTGCTACTTTCCCGGGGGCAAAAAAACCTGGCACGTCCTTTCCAAGCTCCAAAACCCATCTCCTGGCTCTCCTCCGGCCCAGGAATCTCTACCACCTTTTAAATCACATTTATGAACAGGGTGAAAAAAATTGAATTAACATCAAAAAAATGACAGGCCAAATACTGGGCTGGCTGTATTTATTTTCACACTTTAATTCAATAAAAAAATCTTGACTTTAATTGACCTGAATCAGCTCCAACATTTCCAGCGCACTGGGCTCAAGTGTCTTGGAAATCGGGGGTCCCCACCGCACGGCTGGGGGTGCCGGGAGGACTTTGCCCAGGTCTTGCTATGACTCTCGCCAATGGTTTCTTTAGAAAATGAACGCAAAAAACATAACGACACCTTTGTGCTTTATTGACTTTTCAATAAAAGGGCTCGGTTTAAAGTAATTTTGCGATAAAACAAGCTTTGAAAGAACAAGTGCTGAGATACAGGGCAGATAAAGGCTGTTTGCTCTTTTGACTTTGGCTCCACAGGCAGCATTTGGCCCTGGGGAACCTGAATTGCTGCAGAGACGCAGCTCCGTGGGGCGGGTACGTGCCCTGGCCGGCTGCCCACTGCCAAAAATCACTTTTCTGTGATTCCCCTGGTGCTGAGCTCCTGTCCCAGGCAAGCTCAGCCCCCAGCACCACCCATGGCCCCATCCTCATCCCCATCCTCATTGTCATCCCCATCCCTGCCCTGGCGCCAGCCCCATCCAGGGCAGCTCTACACTTGGGCCGCAGGAGCAAACCCAGAGAGCGAGGGACGGCTTCGGCCGGTCCCCAGCAGACTCAGTGACATCTCTGCAAACTGGGCGGGGAGTTCTTCTATTTGCTGCGCTGCTCGTCAGAGCCCAAATCTGCAAAATACCCTGGTCTGCCCAAAAAAACCCACCGTTTCTCTGGCACTGGGGCTTCCCCGAGGGGCGGCCGAGAGGGCACCAAGAGAGATGCTCGCCTGTAGCTTCTGTCGGTCCCCGCTGCGGGCGCTCGCTGTGGGGCCAGCAAAGTCCTTGTAAGGGGACGGCAGCACCCTCCGTACCCTGGGAAAGCAAACGGATTTGGACACATGCCAGGGCTCCCTCCCGAGCCGTGCCCACATCCGGATGGCAGCAAGCAGTATGCCACCAAAGCTGGGGGTGCCGAAAGCCCCCCAAATCCCTCCAGCAGCACTGAAGCGTTGCCCCTAAATTAAAGGGATTTAAAGAAAAGGGGAAAAGCTCCAGAGCACTGAAAGGCTCCTTCCCTCCTGCCGACTCTCATGCCACCTCCCCACTTCCTGACGCGGCAAAGGTAATTAATGTCCACATGCAAACGGTGGTTTGAAGTGTGAGCCTTGGTGGGAAGAACTTTTCTTTAAAAAAAAAAAACAATTAAAAAATGGAATTTTTCTAATTGCTTTTTCTCCAAGCAGCCTTGAGCTATGTCAGGAGCCTGCGCTGGAGCCACCCCAGCCCTTGGTGCCGCGGGACCTTTGGGCTTCGGCTTCCCTTTGGGTTTGTCCTGGGAGCAGGAGGGTGTTGGGGGGGGGGGGGCACGTGCTGCCCCTGGACGTGGCAGCGGGGCGGGGGGCAGCAACGTTTGGGCACCTCCGGGGCCTGGCCCTGCTCCCCGCCACAGCTCTCCCAGGGCATTGCTCCGTTCCTGGGTTCAGCTGAGGTGCTCAGGGTAGTTTTTGGGCAAAGCTGAACTGGTTTTCACACCGCTATTGTTCTCCACCGCTATGGCGTGTGTGCGGGGCCGTCTGATGGCTACTGCTGCCTCCCAAGACATCCAAACCTGGGCAGAAACAGAGCTGGGCAGTGTTTGCACCAGGAGACTGCATGTTTGAGGGGGTTTTTTTTTTGGAAAAATTTGGCACAATTTTTAAAGTCTTGTTCTTGCATGAGGCCCCGCTCGCTGCAGCCATAAGGGTTAGAGCATCAGCGCGGGGGAAAGCAAAGGGAAACCCCCTTTTCCAGAGGTCAGACCAACACGTCCCCAGAGGAAGATTTATTAGGGCTGAAAGATCATACTGAAGTGTTTAATAGCGTGGAAACCGGCCCAAATCGCCGCTGGTGCAATAACCAGACCCGGGAGTGATGGTGTGCGGGGTTGGGATCCCTGTCCCTGGGCTGGGGGCTCAGCCCCAGAGCTGTGGCCCTGAAGCCAGGACCCCACCGGCAGCTGGCGGGGGGCTTTGTGCCCTGTGAAACCCCTTCCTCAGACGTGCTGTGTAAAAGACGCTATTGTCAAAAAAAAAAAAAAAAAAAAAAAAAAAACCAAAAAAAACCCCCACCAACCACCCTACCAAAAAACCACGACTAAATTGTGGAGAGGAGCCTCCAACATGCAGCATTTTTCATAGGAAGCACGGCCCCGTGGACGAACGTGGCACGGTGCGACCTTAATGCTCCTTTCAGCCTGCGCGGCCCCATAAAGTTCCGGCGGCACCTCGGGGTGAACGGGGACCTGCAGCCGCGCTGGAAGGGCCATGCCCCAAACCTCCACCCAGCCCCAAGTGCCGGCATGGTGGAATGGGTCTTTCCTAGGGGTTTTTTGAAAAGCTGGGTGTCATTTTGTTAGGCATCGGTGACGAAGAGCAGCCGCCCGCCCTGGCAGCGCAGCAGCCTTCTCCTGCCCGCAGAAAAGCAAAGCCGGGGCCACGGTGCCGGCACCGAAGCCCAGCGGTGCTGCCCATCCCACCGCCACGGCCTGGGGTAAGCTGAGGACAGGCTGGCAGCCCGAAATAGCCACAATATTTCCTGTCCTTTTAAAGTTTGCTTAAAGAAAACTAATTTCCTCTGTCCTTTCTGTAGCAGAATACAAAACAGCCAGAGCTGCCCCTTTCTCCATGTCCCTTAAAAAAAAAAAAAATTTAAAAAGCAAAAAAAAAAAAAAATCACCTTATTGTTTCCTTACGGTGACACCAAGAGCCCCTGGTGCAGGGCGGGCTGGAGGAGCGTCCAGCTCGCGCTTAAATGCCCACCTGCCCCCCCCACCCCGCTTGTCACTGGGGCATCTCTAATATAGTAAATTATGATAATTTTTTTTTTTTTCTGCATGTTGAAGATAACAGAGAAGGGAAGGAAAAAAACCCAGAACAAACCACAACCAAAACCCAACATCTGAGTCACCCAGCTCTTGGAAAAATGAAGCTGAAAAATGGCATTTTTAAGCCTCAAAAGTGCAAAGAGCCGCCCGGGCCATCAGTCAGGGTGAGCGCAGGCCATGGGGGTGGGTTTAATGCTTGTGCTGGTTTTTGGTGGCAGCGTGGTGTCACGGCAAGCGCGAAGGGGAGTGGGAACCAGCCTGGGCAGCAGCCCCGGCACCTTCACCGCTCCAGCCGGCTCAAGCCCTGGCTGCGCTGCTGGGATGCCGGCCGGGACAGACGCCGCACTGGAGCTGCAGAAGAGCCGGTCTGTTCAAGAGGTGGGGAAATAAAGTCCTGCTTTTCCTTTCTAATCATATTGCAATGTTAGAAAATAAAATTGGATTTGTTATCCTGCTTACCCAGCTGTCTGATGCCCAGCCGCGACGCTGGAGCATCCTGGCTCGTCCCTGGAGCATCCCGGCTCCTGCAGAGCTGCTGCTTTTGGGTACGGTGGGAGGCGCAGCCCCAGGGATGCTTTGGGGCTGGGACCCAGGCAGCACCGCGCAGGACACCTATTATCTGCTGAGGTTATTTTATCTGGGCAGGACTGCGGAAAATTTTAATACCATTAAATTGCCCTTTCCATGGTTTTCTTCACAGGCAACGCCTGGATTAGCCGGAGGGATGTGGCCAGTGATGAGACCCGCAGGGAGTGATCCCATCAGCTGGGTCTGCAAGCAGCGGGAGGGGACCACGGTGCTGGGCTGCTCTGGGAGCTGTCACAGGCATTTGGGCCCAATCCTGCACCACTGCCCAGGGCAGTGTGAGCAGTGGGGCAAAGAACTGGCCATTCTTTTCTTGTCTAGCAGAACTATCTTTAACGCTGCTCATTTTCCAGGGGAGCCAGTTGGTTTTGGACAGCCCTGGGCTGGCAGGGTTGATGCATCCGCAGTGCTGGGGGTGGGGGGGTGGGGGGGGGGTGGTGTGCTGGGTCCCCAAAATGTCCCAAGTGAGCACCAGGACATGGGGCCTCAGGGATCGGGTATGATCAGCAGTTTGCATCCCCCTCATGCTTGCTTCCCACTCTCCCCCAAGAAAAAAATGTTCAGGCTGTGCCCTGAGCCCCACCGGGACCCGGGTGTTCTCCAGTCCTTCTCCAGGCCGGGGTCTGACCCTGCAAAGAAACAGCCAAAAGCAGGAACAGTAATCAGTGTCCAGCTGGTCATTATTTTTATTTCTTTTAAAGTAGGTAAAGGACAGTTTTTCAGGGAAAACCCCGAGGTGCAGCGAGCGGCTCTCTGCTTGCAGGAGTTGAAGCTGGGGGTCTGGGCAGCTGCGCCTGAGCGGGGGCTTCAGCGCTGCCAGTGCTGTTAATCCCGGTGGCAGCAGGTCCTGTGCGTCTCACCGCTTCCTCAGCAAGTAATTAATGGCCTCAGCACCCGCCTCCCTCCCGCTGCCCGTGCGGGGGGGGGGTTAATCTCATCTGAGAGCATCCGTTTCCCTCCCAGCGCTGAGCCCTTTCCACGCGCTCCCGCTGCTCCGGGATGGGCTGGGGGAAACCTGGCACTGACAAGCCAAACCTGAGCTGTTCGCTCGTCTATCTGCCATCAGCTGAAGGAATAAACCCTTCCAGGCCCTGGCTCGGGCTTATTTTTAGAAGCTGAAATAAAATAGCAAGGACTGACATACGCAGCTATCCTGGGACCTTTATCAGCAGCGTCTGGGGCTCAGGCAGCCCCTGCTCCTGTGCTCTTGGGGCTTTTCCTGCCTTTGGCCTTGACCCCATCCCTTTCCCCAGGGATGGACGGATGGATGACAGGGGACGGATGACGCCCCCTCACCCGTACCTGCCCTCAGTCCCACTGGGAGCAGAACAGGCTTCCCTGGTGGGAAGGCTGCGAAAGAGCATTGAAATCTCACCTTAACTGTTGGAACTGGTGGGTTGTTTTTTTTTTTTGGATTTTGTTTTTAATTTCTGTTTATTTTTGCCCTTGGGGATTTATTCAGGCAGCACGTGCATTGCTGACTTAATGGAGCCTTGTGCTAAGGAGGTTTCAGATTTGCTTAAGGGGGGGATTTTGTCCTGACTCCAGGGTAGCAGCATTCAGGCTCTCAGTGGTTTTTTTTGGGAACTAACCCCCTGTTCCCAGGAGGTTTTGGGACACACACTCCTGTCCCTGCAGCAAGGACCTCTCATGCTTCTCCGCCGCTCCCACACAACCTGGCTGCCATCCTCCCGCTGCAGCACTTGCAGCCTCTCGTCCCCGCAGCTGCCCATCCCAAGGTTGGGTTTTCAGAGCCTGGGGAGGGTATGCACAACGGCTGCACAGCTCTGGAGTGCGGCGGTGAGCAGAACAAAGCCCCTTTTGTGGCGGGGCCTCGGCCGGTGCCCACCGAAGGTTTGGGAGAGGCTCTGGCTGACCCCTGTGGGGGCTGGGGACCTCATGGGGGGGGCATGACCCCATGCTGGCTTTGGGAGCAGCGCAGTGCCCACGATGTTCTGCTCGACAGGGATGACAAGGAACTGCTGTGACTATTCCAGACAGTGTGTTCTCAAAGAAAACCTGCAAGGCGGAATGAAAGTACAAACTGTTTTACAGCCTGTGTTAGGGCTTGAAGGGTTATGAAATAGTATGTGTGTGTGTACAAGGGGTCTGGCAACCGGAGGAGGCGATCGTGAGATGGTTGAACTCCCACTCAGGGGAGGGGTGTGTGCGGCAGCACGTGCAGGCTTCGGGCTGTGCAGCGGGACGGGCGGTAGGTGACACAGATTCAGGGAAATGCAGTTAATTAGCCCTGACACAGATACAGCTATTTCACAGCTAAGCTTGAGTCAGGCTGAGCTCTTGGGGAAGCTGTGACAAACCCGTCAAACTGCAGCAGCAGCGAAGAGCTGAGCCGCCTCTTCCCCCTCTCTGCGACAACAGGCGGGAGAACTTGTCCTGGCGGGGGACAGCAACCCGGGGTGCAGTGGTGCGGCCGGACCCGCTCCATGAGCCGCTGGAAGCAGCCGCAGGGGGACGGAGACAGGTAAGGCCGGGTAAGGAGCCAGACTGTACTTGTAAACCCGATCCTCTGCTCATCAGGAGGACGTGCGTTTTAACCAGACGCTGCAGACCCTGAACACCCTGCAGCTGACGCGGGCATGGGCTGCCTATAAAAAGTGCCACCAACGCAGTGTCATTGTGGGGAGAAATCTGTTTATTTTAAGATACGCTCTGTTTGTGAAGAAGGATATTCTAGCAGCCTGCAACAGAAATGTGAACCAGAGGGTTAACCTGCCCGTTCGGCCTTGGCCAGCCTTGCCGATGCTCACACAAGTTTCTTGGGATAGAAAAAAAAAAAAAAAAAAAAAAAGAGGTCCAAAATTCAAACTGTACACCTTTTTACAGGGTGCTTAGTCAGACTCACTTTTTACACTGCTGTACATGCTTGGGATAACTAAGTGCAATTGTATTCAGAGCAATACATCATCCCAGGCCACTAATGAAGATAAAATAAAAGCTGCGGTGAGCAGAAGCTGCACAGATACACAGGCAAATTAAGCTTACTGTGTTCCTGATACTCCAGAGTGTATTTACCAAGAGAAAAAGGAGACGAGTAAAAACCTTCCTGGTCTCGGGGCTCCCTTCTCTTACACCAGGAAGTATCTGTCAAACTGAGTAGCTTTGCTTTGTATCAGCTCTACAACTGACATTGCAACAGTGCAGTTAAATAGCTTGCTCGCTCACTGAGCTTGTGCAGTATTATTGGCAGATTATTTTAGGCTCTCTCACAGTAACACTATACCACAATAGGTTTTAGGAACCAGAAAGGCAGTGGCCAGCCAAAGCTTATTGCTGGTTCTTACACCTGGATGTCTCTACACAGCAGTCACAACAGGGGCTACACCTGAAGTAGCCTCTAACAAACTCGCAGGGACGTGGGTAGCAGCCCCGCAGCACTTCCAGCAGGTGCATTTCCCCTGGAGCAGGGTGAATTAGCCCACAGTGAACCGCACCGCCGGCCAGCAGGCAGTGGGGACTGTAACGTGCTCAGGCTCCCCAGAAAGAGCCCGTTGGGGTTAATGGAGCTGTCCCGGCTGACAACAGACACTATAAAAGCAGCAGCAGCAGCCAGGGCATGCTGAAGGTGAGGAAGGAGTTTAAAATGGGGAAGAAACTGGAAAGAGAGGCATGAGCAGAACTGCAGCCACCTCCACATTCTGCTCTCGACTACTGCAGGGGAGTGTGTGATGGAGCAAGAGAGCGGGGAGACGGCCCAGCTCCTGGGCTCATCCCTGCCCGGCTCACACCATCAGGTTTCTTCAGTCCCCGAAAGCTCTGCTGGGGCTCCAGCCACAGTAACCCCGCAGTGCTCGTTAGCAGCAAACCAGAATCACGCTCCCCCCACGCACCCTGCGTCCCCTCCCTCTCCAGGGCTGTGTCTCGGAGTCCAGGCGCGCTCAGAGCAGGACGCTTCCGTCTTTCGTCGAGCCTCAGTTCCCAGCGCCACAAGCACTACCTTCTTTTTCGCATGCAGGTTTCAAGCCTTCCCAGCTCTTCGTAGGCCTGGTAGAAAACGTCAAAGTCTTTGGCACTCCAACCCCTCCAGACAGCCAGGCACCACTCCATGTTTTCATTCTCAAAGCAGCACACAACTGTGTCCTTTGCTATGAGAGCAGCATCCACCAGTGTCCTGGGAAAGGAAGAACAGAGCAGAGACGGGCATTACAGCGGAGAGCAGCTCTGCTAACACAGCACACGGCCACTCATCTGGGAGGCACTGACTCACGAGCTTTCCTTTCCAGCTACTGAATCTCTTTTTATAAGCTGTAAATCCTTGAGAAAGGGGAATGTAACAAAGAGAGGGTTCAGAAACTATGTCACGGCAAAAGCAAGCGGCTCAGGGACACGGGAAAAGATTTTTGAAGGGATTCAGGTGCCTAAACATGCAGGTGGGTGCTTAAGTCTGCCGTGACATTTTGAAGTTGCTGTTAATCTCCCCATTTGCTAAATCCACAGACTCTTTTGCCTGCTGCCAGCTGGGCATTTTCAAAACAGCCGGCATCATGCCACAGCTAGCGCAGGCTGCCGGGAGTCTCCGCAGCCTGAAATGCAGCGTGGAAGTGGGATGGAGCCCAGCTCTGCCAGCTCAGGGTACGAGCCCCAAGTCCAGACCAGCAGGCACGGCTACGGCAACAGCCCAGAGACTCACAAAGGTCCTGCGTGACAGCATCGTGTTGCGCGTGCTTCCCTTCCTGATCTCTGAGCACATTAGCTGATCAAACAGGATGGTTGAATCCAGCCCTGCAGATACCCAGAGGGAGGTGGCCGGGCAGATGACATGAGTGTCCTTGCAGGGTTCCAGGGAACCTTGCTGGGCTCTTTCTACTACTCCAACAGCAGACGGGGGAAGACCAGCCCCAAACCGTTTCCCCAGAAAGGCCCCTAGATGGGAAGCACTGACAGCGAGGGCTGGCCTTGGCAGCTGGTTTTCATCACAAACTGCCCCTAAGAAGCCACCTCCTTTCCCTCACCTCCCTATCCTGCTCTGCACTTGGGGGGGCACGGAGGACGCAGGCACTATTGGCTGGTTTTTATCCTGCCAGTAAAACAGGGCGAGTCAACGGACACCATGCCCGAACCAGCCAGGCTTAAAGACAGCAAAGCACAAGCCTGAGCAAGCATGTCACCCCTCCGTAACTCCATGCTAATCTGAGTAAAGCAAAATCAACCTAAGAGTACTGTGAACAATAAAGATAATACTCCACTCCTGACTAACTGATAAAGACACTCAGTTAGCAAATAGAGGGAATGGCAGGAGCACTTTGATCTCTTGTTGTGTTTGCTCAGTGGTAATAAATGATCATTTATAATCTTTAGCACTGCTTAACCTCCATTTGTTTGGACGTAAATAGTACAATCCCTGACTGGTATTTAAGTGATCAGCAGAAACACCCCCATCTAGCAGCTATTTATTTACTTGGACTCTCGTTCACTGTATGAAACATTTTAAATTAACGTATATAACTGCTCTCCCCTGTGCTCCAGGAGCCTTGCCCCAGCCCATCACTGCCGACAGCACAAAGGTGCTCATTTAGAGCCAGGACGTCAACCTGATCCACGTGAATGCAGCCACAGACAAGCGCTGCGCTCTGCATAAATACACCTCTTGTTCTTCATGCAGGGCCTGAGTCTGCCAAGCTCCAGCGATCTTCTGCCAGGTGCCCTGAGAGCACTGGGAGTCAGCACCAGGCAGGATCAGACTGACGTTTATCGCACTGTGCAAGACGGTCCTGCCTGTCTCATTACGGGGGCACTCGGTCTCTGTGGCTTTTGGAGACCAGGCCGTGGTCGCAATGCCTTCCCCTCACCATCTGCCATGCTGTAAGAGTATGCACATGCCTCAATGTGCAACCAGCAACCACGTCTTCTCTGGCTAGGAGCTTCCCAGATGCTGCTGGAAGCCAAGAGGAAGCTCCTGACAGCCCCCAGAGCCTGCAGAGCCTCCCTCTGCTACCCATTCCCCCTGCACCCCCAGAAACTGTGTGGCAGGCGCTGCCCAATTCAGCCTCACCCGTAGGGAGCCAGTTCCCCAGCCTTCAGCACAGCGATCACTCTGCCCCGCTGGGTGCCGGACTCCTTCTCCAGTCCGATAACGATGATATCCCCTCCTCTCCTAGAAGAGAAACGAGGGAGACATCACATGTACTCTGCAGCAGAGACTGGTGACAGCTGAGGAAGATCCATGCTGGATATCCATCCTCTCTGCTGCAATGCCTCCTGCAGTTACACGACCTTCTGCACTGCGATGCCACCGAGGGGCATCCTGAATCCACTACAGTGTGAGCCCCCATGACAGGCAAAAATCAGATTCCCAGCAGTTTCCATCAGCTCAACAGGAGACAAAAGGATTTGCCAGGGTTGTGTTTGAGCGAGGAAGCTGCCTGCTGTTCTTTGTTTCCTCAGTATCTGGGGAAACAGGGCTTTGAGTCTTACCACCCACATTTCTCTTCTCTTGAAATCAATCCTGCAAGACCTTAGATCCTTAGATGCGGTCATTCTGCCCAAGACTACAGATCTTTAAAAAGGGGTAGAAAAATTGATGTACCATTGTACTGGGAACAAAGTTTCTTAATGACAACTTGACTTTCTGGGGAGGTGAATCATACTGGGAATGCCAAAGTTCCTGAATTAGCCTGAGCTAATCTCACACTTAGCCCAGGAGAGATTTTGACAAAGTGGTTTTAATAAGTTACCAACTTACCTGGGGATCCATATGAGGTCTTTTACCGGAAGAATCTTGACAGCTTGGAGATGCTGCATGTTGTCACCTGCAGGCACAGCATCATGATCCAGGGAAGGCTTCAGCTCATTAAATTTGTCAGACTCCTCAAAATCTGTGGAGAGCGGTGCACTGGAAGAGCTCGTGGGTGAGCTGGGTAGGCTGGAGGGGCACCGGGTTATCCTGTTAGGAGGCGAAGAGGAGTAGGAAGACACAGAGCAATAATCTGTGAGTGAGTCCTGGTGGTTTAGTATCTGGGTGCCAACCTCTGGGCTGTAGATAATGCTCATGTCCACCAGTGGGTTACTCTCCATTGCTTTGTGGTTTATAGGTGCAGTAGCTGGGATGGCTGCCGAAGGCTGCTGGATTGTAAACATGTCTCTGAGGGGGCTGCAGTCTCCGCAGAAGTAGCGTGCACAGAGCTGGTAGGTAGTAACGTGATACATCACCAGGAAGTTGCTTTTATCATCCAGACACCACAGCACCTCCTCCCCGTGACACTCCGAGTTGCAGGCGATGGATGTGATCACCGACGGTGGGCTGAAGGGCTCCAGCCTCCTACTGATCTCCATCGTGGCACAGTCTATGATGAGGATGCCAGGGCCGTTGCTGTACCAGACCTCCGCTCCGCTGTTGGTGATCTCCATGGCCTTCACGGGGTACGGATTCTGCCGGGGGTCGTCATCAGAGATGTTGAATTTGGACCTGTTTGCCGTGTGGGAGCACAGGTAGGAGCAGCTGTCGCCTGGGATGCCCTGGGACACTGAAAACACTGCTACAAGTCCATCCGACAAGCCAGCCAGCACCATGTAGGAGTTCTGCAAGAAAGAGACAGCAGATTCGCTATCTGGACTGTTTACTTCTCTGCAGTACGAGAGCTTTCAATCCCAGAGGCTCTGGCTGCCTCTCACAATTCTGCAAGTACACTAGTAACTTACCCCAAATCACTCAGTGATAACAGCAACATAAAAAGAAGTCATTACATGGAAGCTGCTGCAGAGCCATACTCCTCTCACCCAGTATTACCTCTCTCTTTATTGGCAAGGGAGGACAGACAGACCTGGCAGCCTGCCCCGAAGGTTAACAAATTCAAGCTGGAGTATGTTCAGACACAGCCATCACGATCCTAGGAATCCAGCTGTAGAAACCCGGCTCATTTCCAAAAAGGAGTACAGCTATTGCTATCAGTGTAGGTAAGAGAGGAATGGAAGAAATGCAGTAAAAACAGAAAGAGAGGGAGACAATCCTCTTGCAAAAAAGAGCATACAGTGATCGCTCCATCTCCAACGTCTGGTGCTTTAACAGCACTGCTCCTCCCAGGGACGTGCTCTGGGTCTGGGATCCCTGGCAGCTCACAGACATCCCAGTGGAGGGCACAGAAGCAGCAGCAGTTCAGCAAAGCAGCTGCCAAGTGCCACGAACAATTCTGCAGGTAGTTAAAAACTTGCCCCTAAATATACAGATGTGTTGGCTGCGGGAGCCACGGCCGGGTCAAGCTCTGGTGCAGCGCTCTGCGTCACTGCTGCGATGAATACCATCACGTTCCGTGGACGGGAGCCGGTGAGAAGGCCATGGCTTGCCGGGTCTCCGACTCCTCCAGCTCATCACAGCGGTGCAAAACGCTGTTAAACAGACTGGGAAATGGATCTCTCGGGAACAAAACTCCCTGTGACCTTGGGTCTGTACCAGAAACTCCCCCATCTGTGAAGCAGATAAAACAATACTTACCTCAAAGGCCTTTCTATTTCCTCCCCATGGAGCAAAAAATTCTAAAAAAGACCCTTTGCCCAGGGCTTTTTTTGCTGTTGTTACAAACTTGCCGGATTAAAGCAAAGAAAAGTGAACCAGAACCAGCCAGAGCCCCGCCAGCTGAACCATCACAACCTCACCCCTCCGCAGCCCTGCCGTGCCCAGAACGCCAGCGATGCTGCCAGCCTCTGTGAGATGGGACGGGGACTCGGCATCACCCCTTGCTGCTCATAAATCAAGGGAAAGCCTGTGCCCTTCCAGGGATCTTGGCCAGCCCTGGAAGATAGCTCCCAGGTTGCTTAAACCCATAGAGGCCAAAATCAGTATCTTGAATTGCTCTCAGATATCACGGGGGCAGATAGCATAGGGGTAAGTATTAGTTTAATTGATAGCACTGTTTGCAGGGCTCATTAAGAGTCTTGGACAAAGAGACACTATCTGCATACAAAGTATGAGTAAAACCATGAGTGTGCTGAGCCTGTATGACTAATCCAAATCACAGCAGAATTTTACTGTAATGGGAAAAACTAGGGAAGCAAGTGGAAAGTTGTGAAACGGGACTTGGACTTTAACTCAGTCCAGTCCCAATTCTCTAACCACTAATTAAAAGAAACCCAAATGGCCTGCAGTGTTCGGTGCCCTGTCCCTGCTGCCATGTGGATCTGGTGTAAAGGCTCCTGGATGTGGATTCGCCAGGGAGTTGCCTCAATAGGTTGGAACATGGCAGGATGCTTTGCACAAGCTGGGTTTTGGGTTACTTTTTCTTTGGAAAGGAGTTCAATTATTTAAAACAGAACAAAACAAAGCAGAACAGCCCACATTTCTCTGGTGAAAATAGTCCAACTTCTTTCAGTCCAAAGGACCCTGCACAATAGGTATTTCTTACTAAAAATGGAAAATTTAAATTGAAATGGGAACATCTGAAATTAACTGTAATGTGAGTACGTCAACCTGAACTGCTCCTAGCGTGACACAGGACGCTATTAAAGTCTTCAGAGATCTCTATAATTTTGTCTCATTTGATTTGGAAATGCTGAATTATCCAAGCATAGTCTTCATAAAAAATATTTTGATTTCTTTGATTAGTGTCAGCTACTGCAGAACAGAATCCAGATTCCCTTTTGGGTTCCACAGGCCAAATTTCCCTGGCACTGAGCAATCGGCACCGTAACAGGGCAGAGCTGCGTCAGTGATCCCCACCCAGCTTTACCAGTAATACCAACTCTGCCAAATTATAGCCTGTCTGGAATAGCACAATGGTGGAAGCAAATCTGGAAGATATTTTATGCTTTGGGGCATTTATTACTCACTGCCTTGGCTAGCGGGACCTGTTTCTATCCAGCCACTGTTATCTCTTTGTTTAAGAAATGAGGAGTAGGAACTCAAATGCTGAGAAACGCCCTCAACCTGCCATCCCTTGCCTGACCAAGATGAGGAAGGGACCCATTTCACAGAAGAACACGGTAAAGGCCACCCACCCCTGGGTGCCACCGACTCACCAGACTTTATTAGATGCCAGTGCAGCCAGGCAGAGGGGCAAAACTCTCCAAATCAGGGTATTACGACAGTGACCAAAGACAGGCAGGGCAGCAGCCTCCAGAAACCTTAAGTAACTTTCTCAGAATTCATTTTCAACATTTGGGCTCCACAAAGAGCCAACAAAAACACACAGCAACAAAACTGCATTTGAAGTCTCCGTCCTGCCAGAAGTCCCGCTGTGCCAGGGAGGAAGGCCTCTGAGCGGGGCTGTGACGGTATGTGATGTGCAGGAGATGAGCTGGCTCCAGACGTCCTGTCCTCACAGCTAAGGACAGTACAAGGCTCGGAGCTGTCGGGACGGACGCTGCGAGCAGGTTAAAAAAAAAAAAAAAATACAGCCCCCGACATTATGGCCTCGGTCACCTCCTCCTCTCTTCCCCGCAGGGTCTGGCACTGCTGGCAGTGAACACTGTGGCAGGCTGCAGCCTTTAAATGCAGCTTTTGTTTTCGTGTGTTCCAGGTTTTTGCAAGAGGCCAGAGGGTTGCACCAGTTTAGATTTTTTCTCCTTCAGCACCTCTTTGTAAGAATGCTGCAAACCAATTCAGAAAGCATCTTGTTTTGCTCTTTTTAACCTGTTTGTTTGCTTATTTGTTGGTTTGGGTTTTTTCTGAAAGGAAATTTACTGAAAATTTTATTGTTTGCCAAATACAATGATACTGGTGACAGAGAGCATGCAACAAAAAAGCTTAAATTGTACAAGACTTTTCCTTGGCGGGCAAGTTTTGGATTCTGGGCCCCTCTCCGCTGCTTTTAAATTTCCATGATGCTTCCTTTGGATGAGAAACCAAGTTTTGGAAACTATTTCTTTTGGATCAGTCTTCCCAAGGCGGTCGTAAAGAATTCCCCTTCCCAGCAACATCCCTTGGCAATTCTCTGACTGCTAGTTACCTCACATCTCATCAGCTAAAGGCTTTCTTCCCAGGGAAATGCGAGCAATTCTCTTCGCCAGTGGACAATAATGACTATGCGATAACTCTGATACAGCTTGCTGCGCTGCACAGTGAGTTTGACAAGTGTAAGCTTTCCACTTAGCTTTGTTGGAACTGGCTGTTTCAAAAAACGGTTTAGTTTCATGCCAACCTGGTCTGCACATCCCTATGGCTGCTGCTCTGGCTATTTCATTGCCAAACTCATTCATAGAAAGGAGAGAGGAAAAAGTAAGTCCAATAAACTAAGGAGGAGTGTGCCGAAGGGATGTGGATTTCTGGAAGGTTGGGTAGGGTCGGGGGAGGAAAGGAGGTGTCTAGACTCAATATTACTATTGTAGGGCCTGGCATTATTTATGACATTTTCTAGGCAAGCCACAAACTGAAAATAGAAACCAGGAGACATAAAGCCACTCGTAACCCCTGAGGAATGGCTTTGCAAGCTGTATGACAGTGGAAAAGCTGAAGGTGAAAGACTCCTTCGACTGTCCTGGACAAAACCTCAGGCAGCATGAAAAAGAAATTTGCCCTACCCATCAGAAATGAAACTCCACGGCAGAGAAACGCTGCATGTCTGGGAGCCAAAGCAAGCCGACAGATGCAGCCTCCAGGCGGGTGAAATTCATCCCTGTGCCAGCTTCAGATCTATGCCCTACTTTAGTCCGCCTTACACCATGTTTGGAAGCGAAGCAGTACACCTTACACTAACCATCTGCCTCAGATTCAGCAGTCTGAGCAAACGAGCCAGAAATGGACAATAACGCAGAATGGGCATGTGGTATAAAACAGCTCCACTGTCGCTCCGAGCACTGCTCCATATTGAGCTTTTAGACACATACCAGTCTGCTGGCATTTGCAAAAACTACACAGCTACCAATAATGTTGGAACATAATTATATGTTTTTACTTGAGGTGGCTGTAAGCAAACCGGAGGTAATTTAGCCTGAAAACAGTTTTTATACATCTCCCAAGACTTGCCCGCAATAGGCAGTCATGTCAGAGTTCTCTTGCCAGTAACTGGATGTTAGCAGTTGCAAAACTAGATAGATAGTATATAACTTTTGTTATTACCCAGAAGGGGCAGTTCTTGGACTGCCTGTATTATCTAAGTGTTCTCATTCAAAACCAAAAAGAAGCATGGCTGAGCCTAGATAATATTTAAAGGTGATTGTGTACACAAATGACAGCATGCACACACACACCAGGAAAAGAATGGGTACAAGGGCTAGGATATACCCAAGCCCTGCATTAGCAGTTAACAAATCTCTTTTCTAATTATTGTTTCATGTCCCCTCTACTTTGCTTGATCAGCCTAAACTCTGTCTTCCAGTGATGTGGAAACACAGCTGGAAAACTTCCTTGCAGAGGAATTTGATCTATTTTGACTATTTTCCCAGCAGGCTTGGAAGTGCCAGCTTTGGTCCCCTGACTCAGGTTCTTGCCCACACCTCTGTCTTCTGGCAGAGGCACAAAGACCTGGAAACTTTCTCCTTGCACTGCCAAAATGTTCCTGGGCATTGCAAAGTCCTTCAACACTAGCTAGGGACAAGCTGCACAAACTCTTGGCAGCTTGGCCCGGCAACAGACGGCTTAGTCTCACTAACGTCCCTTTTCCTTTAGGTTCCTCCTTACCTTTTTGACAACAGGCATTACTAGAAAGCAGCTCACAGTAGCAGGAGTGTCTAAACTCTTCTGTGGAGTCTTTAGAGGACACATGCCCTGCAACCCATACACAGAAATCTTCTGGTCCTGTGAAAAAGCAAATAAAACTCTATAAATTTCAATCATTTTCCATGCTTTTCATATTTTGATACCTAAACAAGATCAAATTGGCTCCAAACCCAGTTTTTACTTGTATTTTTCGAAATCCAAAGCCTCTTTGTTTTCCCTGGAGAGCAGTTGCTTTGTCTGCGGATAGAAAGCAGGTACTGCCTTCCCCAGAATGAGCTGTGGGCAATATATGCACTATCCAAAAGCCACCAAAATTCCCCCTATAGGTGTTTTATCACCACATCTAAAAGTAGCATTTGACAACCCTGACTCTGCACAAATCCCAAACGCGTCAGGACAATTGAAACGTATTGTATGTTATTTTGCATTAATCCGTCAATTCAAGGAAAGCCAGCATTACATCGTACGTGGAATTACACCTGCTCTACACCTCATAAATCTACTGTACTGACATAGAGCACCCAGTTCAGGGAACAGCAACACATTTTATGTTGATCAAAAAGGTAGAAATAAAATGCTTTAAGATTTCTGAATTTTAATTTTTCTATACTTCTTGTTATAAAAAGAAATAGGAATATTTGAACTTCGTGTCTATCTGGGAACAGAAAAAGTAAAAATATCTTATTTTCCTATGGGGAAAAAAGATCTATATTCTCACTCAGTTACAGCATCCATGCTAGGGTGGAGTGAATTAACCAACACAAATTATTTATTCAGCAAGCATGGCCTTTTTCCCCCTCTCTGAAACACTGAACTTCAGGACCATTTCAATTTGTTTCAGCTATTTTTTGTTTGGTTTGTGTCAAACTATTGTGTCAGAACTGTCTGACACTTAACACAGCCCCTTTTGATGGGTGGACAGGGGCTCTGATGGATAAATCAGCCATACTCTCTCACTCTTATCTTTTTAGCTGCAATTTTCCACAGTGAACACAAAACTTGGGTACCCATTTCCCACCAACTTTTAAATCCCTCGGGCCTCTTTCAAAACCCCACCCTTAAACGCATGGTTTCTTTCACTGCTTCCCTTTATCGCTTACAGATAAGGACATTTCCCAGATGAAACCCTGGGTACAGATATGCTACAATCTGGAGAGTTTTGCCTCGGAAAGTCAAGGTTCCCACGATCGCTTTGAACACCAGGAGGCACGATTTTGATCTAGGTATCAGCTAAATAATAGGCAGAAACAATACACCCGGAGACAGCAAAGTCACGCTGCTCATCTGAGACGCCCATTGTCTCAAATACTCTTAGCTTTACTAATTTAATAGGCCCTTTCTCTTCATTTGTGTCTCGTCTAACGAGGCCCCTCTTGAGTGGGGCACTGAAGCGCAGGCAATGCTCACCTCGGTGGCAGCCCAGAGGGCGTTCTGAAATTTTAGTTGGCAGCATAGCTTCATTCCTGGGCAGCTCATCCTCTCCACTTCTATGACTCCTTTCTCCGGATTCACCACCGTGTAGTTTCTGAAAGGAGCAAATAACAATTTCCTATAGCCAACATTTAGCCTGCAAACTGCTACAGGACGGTACTCGGCACTTTTGGCCAAGCCATAACACAACTGTCCAGATGTGGACAATGCTGCAAGGCTCTCCATCCCTCAGACGGTCTTCGTAAAGGAAGAGAAATACAGATGCGCCACGGCTCTTCCTCAGGGGGCAGATATGCAATTGCTTCTGTGAAGATTTAAACTCAGCTATCTGACTTTGCATGGAAATGGATTAGGAGAACTTATGTGGTCTGTTACTATAATTCAGCTGTGAGACAAATAACTCCAGCTGAATAGCAGTAATTAATAGCTGGGAGGTCTTAGCCCGTCTTGCCCATTAGGTTCTCAAGAGAATATCTGCTCGTTCTCCAAGTTCACTGCCTCAGTATTATCTGGCTTCATTACTTATTCTAGTACATAAACAGAAGAGCATGATTCTTCCAAATGAGAGCAAAGATCTGTAGCCTGATAAAATATTTTATAAATATGACTAATTAGTAGTTTTGTAACTAAAAGGATTTTTTTTGCTTGGGGAAGTTTATTGGGTATGGGCATTTGAACAATAACTGGATATTCACAACCACATCTGTGAGCCCCAGATGTTTTACCAACTGTGGCACAAGCAATTACACATCCTGAAATCTGTCACATATAAGTAATTTGTTATTCAGCAGTTTCCAGCAAGTGGATTGTCCAGTCAGGAAGCAGATTTACTGAGATATATTGCTGTGAATATTTGGACAACATCCATGTATTCAAAATACATCTGTGAGTCCCATGTGTTTCACCAGTTTTCGCAGGAATAGTTATACTGTCTGCACTGAACGACTGACCAGGCACCACAAATAGCAAAGCAAACGGTTCATGAACAAATCATGTACCTTTCCCATTAGGTTAATGGTTACAACTAATGAACACATTAATATAAAATTCAGATCAGTTTGTGAATGTTTCCAAATAAGATTGGGGCTATAAAAATCAGTAATATCCATAAAAATAAACCTAACTAGCCATGGGTCACATGTGGCTGAGCAGAAATACCATCATCTCAGTCACAATTTAATAACATTTAAATCACATACCTATTCCGTATAGCACACATTTTGCTGGCAGTATACACTTGGATGCACACACAGCTTCAGGCATGTGGTTAACTCCTGATGATTTCAATAGGATTTAAGCATGTGCTTAATTGCTTTGCAGAACAGAGATGGAACTGCAGTCTCAATTAGGAAAGGTTTAGTGTTAAATGGCCTCATTAGGAAAGGCAGAACACGTCTGTTCTCATGTGCAAATGCTTCATCCTGTGTGTGTGAATCATTACACTGCCCTAATCTTCTCCTCATATTAACTGAAGCAGAGTTAAGCTCATTAAATATCCTTTATAAAGCAACCACTGTTCCCAATTAAAAGAGTTTGGGAAAACAGTGTTCACCATATCCTTGGCATTCGCCCAAATTCGCTTTCACCTTCTTTACCTCCCTCCCAGAGGCATAAGTGAAGACACTGAAGGATTTTTACTTAAAAAGAAAAAAGAACAAAAGCAAGAAATTACTAATATGAGCTGTCTCACCTGGTGCCTTCCTTCCCATTCCAGAACACCACAGTGTACTCCTGTCCTTGGGAGCAGAAGAAGGAAGACTGCTTCCCACAGGATAGCAGGTACATAAATGTTGCAAAGGCAGGATCTTTCATCTGTCCTACCACAGAAATGGCCAGTGGACGCTGTGAGGAAAGAAAAGAGAAAGACATATGTCACACAAGACAGCTGGAGGTCCAGATGAAGTAAAAGAATCTTAATAATCATTATTTATTAAAGCTAGAGAGCCAAGAAGTAGGACTTCTTTAATAAATGCTTCTGCTACTTTCTCAAACCTACACCAAATTAGCCTTATAAATCTCACCTGATTGGTTCTTAGCATCCTCCACTGAAGCCAAACCTCTTCCATACTTCCATGGTTTGCTCTGTGTTTCTTTTACAGATTTTATTGATTAATTTCTCCAGGTTTATGAATTTTGGAAGCTGACCCACTGTCATGACAGCTTCTAGCTGTTTGTGAGTAAAACTGACCTTTGTTTGAAGGACAGCAGCTCTGAAAGGCCAACTTGCAATTAATGAAAAACATAATGCAGCATAATCCTTTTCAACCCTTTTCTTCTTCATACTGCCTTTTATAATCTTGGAGTTTTTGAAGTCTTTGTAGTTACACTCACAGCATGATACTGTAGCTGTTTCTAGAAATTACGGGTAATGTCTTGCCCTGGTGAAATCAATAGCCTAACTGCTATTGACATCAAGGGACCTTTATGTCACTGCCGTTGTCTAAGGCCACCAATCTGCCATCGTTTCATTCAAAAAACTCCCATTTAAGTCAATAGAAGTTCTGGGCCATATCGACAGCAGGGGTAAATGGGCAACAGAGCTGTTCTGCTGTACTGAAAGCTAGCCTAGCTCTCCTGCATGAATAGGGCTCCCGGATCCCTGGAGCTACACGATCAGAAAACACTGGTCATGAAGGTTCTCTTGTACCTTTTCTGGCTTAGTGTCCCAACACTCCATCATGAGTGCCTGCATCCTATATAGCTGCACCTCTTCCGGCTGCCCAAGAACAGGACGGATCCCTTTAGACAGCTTCTTTGCAATCTGAAGCTGGTGTTGTCCTAGCACAGGCCGCTGACCAGACAGCAGCTCATACAGGACCATCCCATATGAGAACATGTCGACCTAGAGCCAGAAACGGAGAGAAAAAAACAGGGTAAACCTCCCTTGGTGGGTGGAGAGGAGAGCAAGGAAGGCCACAGTGGGAAAGCTAGTGCTGCACACCGTGTATGTGTAAGGGACTTCAGCCCCATGCATGAAGCCAGCCACCCACTGCTGCCACACACGGCTGCGCCCACAGATACACCACAGTTACCTTCTCATCGTAGACTATGCGAGGCCTGATCTCAGGAGCTTGGTAGCCTGGCGTGCCTTCCACACCCAGTGCGCCTTCGTGGAACGACTGCCGGGAGATGCCGTAGTCGGAGAGTTTGATATTGATGTGCTCTTTGACGTCCAGGGACCACACCAAAATATTGTCTGACTTCAGGTCGCAGAAGATGATGTTCTTCTTATGCAGGTAGGCGAGGCCTGTTACAATCTGATATGCTATTTTGTGTGTCAGCATGTGCCCCAGCGGCACAAAGGAAGACCCTGGCACAAAGGAACAGCCTGTCTTCAGTTCTTGTAATTGCAATAACTGCCTTTTTCCCCCCCTTCTCTTTCTCTTTTAAACTCCACAGCAATAACTAACAACCTTTTAAAACATCACTCAATGTCGTGATTTGAAATGACACTGTTCATGTTACTATACATGTCTGACAGTTCTATTAGATTCTTTTTTTAAACTCTTTCACTTCTAGACCCCTAAATCTTCTGGTGAAAATTAGTGTTTGATTGAAAGTTGACATAAAGCCAAGGTGCCAAAAGGGTCAGATGGCCTCAACCTGTCTTAGAATTAGTGTCGTTTACTTGACAGCGACAGAAATACAGATAATTATGAGAGAATTTAGAGTGCCAGACACCCATCTGCAGGGGGAAGAACACAGCATTACCCATGCAGCACTGAAGTGAGACGCACTTATTAATTTGCAGAGAAATTGAGAATCCAGGTCTCCAAAGTAGTTTTGAAAATCCTGAGCATCAAATTTTACTGGGTTCCCAAAGGTACAGTTTAAGAGCAATTCCATCCCTCCCACTCCCCTTAGTCTGGGAAAAAAATCCCCTTCAGTAAATCAAGCAGTAATTTAAATGCTGTTGACCATGAGTGAGCTCTCCCAGGAGAGAGACCTTGCTTTTACCTTTGGAGTTTTCAGACAATACAGTGGTAAGGCTGCCCAGAGGGGCCAGCTCTAGGGCAAAGCAGAGAGGATGGATGCTGATGCCAATGAGGGAGACGATGCAGGGGTGTTGCAGTGAGTGGAGCATGCTGGCCTCCTGGCGAAACTCAGAGAAGTTCTTCATGGCGTCCATGGCTCTCAGGTGTTTCAGCATGGTATCTGGCAAGACACACAAAACCCTTCTCACTTCCCAGCTGAGAGACCAAGTCAGAAACTCTTTGGAAGGTGCTAATCACTGAGCAAATGCTGCAGGAAGAATGCAGCTAATGGGGTTAACACCAACAGCAGGACTTTAAGTTGCATCCTCGTGATGATGCATGAGCCACTAACAGACACTGGCTATAAGCAGGATATATACGGCTGCCTCAGGAAGCAAGTGGTCCCTTGGTCCTTCAACATCAACCTTGACTGTGTCTGGCACACAGTGTTCTCATATATCATCTGGATAATTTTGGAAAACTCATGCTGTGCTTTTTAAGGCAGGGGCTCTGAGTGTGGATGTCACATTGCAGACCCTTTGGTGGACGGAGTCTTCCTCACCCTTTCTCAGCTGCCCTGCCGGAAGAGGGACCCTTCACAGTAATTGTCCTTCTGCCATGGGACACCACAGGCTGCTCAGGCAGGTCTGGTCATTCCAAAGGTTACTTGTCACTGGGACAGCAGCTCAGGGGTTCGCTGCATCCCTCCCTGACAAACACGAGGAAAGTGAGGCACTTTCCCCTTTCCTTTATCCATGGACTGAGGCTCTGCTGGAAACCTGTGCTCAACAGCCAGCATGTGCAGTACGAGAGCCTGTCCCTGCCTGAGGAGCTGGCAGGCTGAGAATTTGCTTTCTGTAGCTGCTGGCACAGATGGAGTAAAAGACTCATTCAAAAGGTGGAGACCCACAAGTCCTTAGCGCAAACCCATGCAAACCCATGCAAATCCACACTTTTCATTGCCAAATAGCTTGGGAACAGGAGATGAAATCTTGCTTCCCACCCCAATCAAGAGCCTTGGCACCCTCTGAGTCCACCCATTGACTTGTAGGAGAGAAGCTTCCTGCAGTGCCAGTGACCTTCATCGCTACAAGTGCTTTCGTGAAGGACTCTTTAAGAGACATCCTCCTCCTCCATGGAAATGCATCAATTCTGCTATATATTTCAAAGCTGTATTTAAACAGGTGCTGCCAGCACTTCGGAGAGCGAAGGCTCTTTGGTCTTTGGTTGGGATTAAGAGCCGATTCCCAACACCGATTCTGTGTACTGTACCTGCAGCTGAAGTGGGAGAACCCTTGCATTTTTTAATCTGAAATCTCTTCACAGCCACTGGTTTTCCTTGGTATCGTGCCCGATATATAACGGTCCCACTTCCACCCTGGCCAAGAACGTTGTTTTCATTTTCACTGCATTCCAGTTTGCTATTTTCCAGGAACAGTCTGCCAAAAAGAGATTGGGGCCTTTTAATTAAAAGGAAAGTTTCAAAGACACCACAAATTAATGTTTTCAATGTGGTTTCCATTTTCACAAATGACTAATAGGTTCTTGTCTTATCTACTGAGGACTGGATCACCTAAATTACTCTGGTCATCTTAATGTACTCTATGCTGGCTCATGTACAACAGATTTCTTGCCATGAAAAGTAACTTGGGCAAATAAGCAAAAAAGGCTTTTTACTGCAGCAATTTATCCCGCAGGAATCAAATAGATCTTAGATGGAAAGCACATAAGCTCCTTTTCCAACCAGATGACACAGGTACAGATATTTGTACCATTTATCTGTATTAACGATTTTCTTGCTTTGTTTACCTCCTGTTCCTCTTTTCTCCACTGAGGCAGGACAGGATGTTTATGAACAGCCCCACACTCTGAAACCTGATTATTCAAATCAGCTTACTGTTCCCAGGCTGCAATTCATCATTTCCCCACTCTTCCAGAGACTACTTTCACAGCTGTTCACACTTCAAACCTCTACTCGCCTTGCACCAGTCAAATAAATCTCCAGGAGATAGCACTGCAAGGAGGGCCATCATGACGGGCCGATGGGGTGTTTGCCCAGAATACCCTGTAAAATGACCCCAAGAAAGGAACAGGGTCCAGTGGGATCACAGAAAGCTCTGACAGCGGCCAACAGGTCACAGTTTGGTCTATACGTCTCATGGCTCTGCTTCGTGCACAGAAAGGTCTGAGAGAGTGTGAACAGGTCTCCTGTCCTGCCTGCTGTCAGGAGGTCTCTTGCTCTACACGCTAAATAATAAGGGGTATAAGACTGAACCCATCTGGGAATGCAGTTAAGCAGCTTAAAGATCTGGCAGTGCTGCTATGGGTAGGGAAGAGCTGTTTCAGCTGTTCAGGACTGCCACACTACTACAACACGTCTAACAGCCCTCAGCCGAGCAGGAGCCTCGACTCAATGTGAATTCTCTAGTGGTATCTATACAAATTCACTCACCTACAGGCTCTTCAAAACTAAAGGCAATTTCAGTGCCAATCTTGCAATGCAGCAGCACTTCCTGTTGGTTTTGCCATATTAAAATTTCCTTTCTGGGATGCCAGAAAGGCTCCAACTACAGAGAGCTCTGGCCAGAGTACGAGGCAATGCAGGACAGCTGTGGCTTTAAAAAGGGACTTTCACATTCTATCACAGTGATCTCAAAGGACTCTCTGAAGTGATGACTCGGGTCAGCATACGGTGATTGTCTAAGCAAGTGTGCTGACCACCAAGAGTGCAGTTTAGGATGAATTGCCAGAGCAGGGATTGAGAGTGGATGAATTTGTTTCCTGTGGTCAGTGTGTTCCTCTAGCAGAGATGACTTAGGGAAAAAATCCAACTGAAATACATTGCTACACTGAAACTTAACCAAAGGCTGTCAAATAACATTACCTGGCAGGAAAATCAGTCATGAAAAGCTCCGGGACCAGCTCTTGGAGAGAAACGGGGATATCAGGGTGGTTAGGACACGTGATGTAGTCCAGTTCAATGGCAGTCAGCACACAGTCCTCCATGTTAAAGTACTGCGCGTCCTCTGCCTTCTCGCCATACTCATTCTCCTCTGGCTTGGAAGCTGCACAGATGTGGCAGGGCACATACTGCTCCATCAGCAACGTGCCATCACTCTCAGTGGCTGTGAGTGCTTCAAAGCAAGCAAGCAAAGAGAAAACAACATAACCCACACAAACTGAGAAGGAACAACAGCTCCTAGCACATTCAAATGTCTACAGTCACTACCTGGTCCACTGGCTGAAAAATGGTCATTCTCATGAAAGCAGCAGTTTATAAGAAAATAGCTTTTTGCAAATTATACAAAGATAGCAGGGACAGTACTGAGGAGACAGGACTGTTGACATAACATAACAGCTATTCTGCTTTGGTCGCAGGTACCACAGAGGCTTGTGAAGAAAATAGATTTAGCACCAGTAGAAACTAGAAGTATATGAATAAAGCCTTGGAGAGAACCTCCTACTTGCTGGGTGTCTCTGTGTGAACTGCATATAGGGATCACTGAGTATGCTAAAGAGCATGACCGTGCAGTAGAAGGATGGCAGCTGCAGGGCTGCCCAGGAAGCCCAGCCATGTCTGCTTTGCAGACTGCGAGCTGCCAGATGGCTTCAGACAGAGAGCAGGCATGGGAATGGGAACGGGAGTGGACTGGGAGGCACAGCATGCTGCGCGCTTCAGGTGCAGGCTAGGAGTAGGCCCTCACCTGCAGCACCCAAGATGGGAACATGGTCACTGTGGGCTCCCTCACAGACAAGGTTTTCGGACCCTCTGGGGGAAACGTGGATTCTACCAAGACTAAACCTTTGGGAGGTTCACACCTCTCCCACTGACTACAGAGGGATTTTGTGGTGACAGGCTCCAGTAAATGCCTACAGTTAGGCAGGGTGAATACAGGCCATAGCTTTTGAAGTCATGACTCTTCTCAATCTTCAGTGATTAACATTATCATTATTTTAATCCAAAGGCAAATAAAATCTTCTTTTATCTTCATAACACGCAGAACATGAATATGTGAGAGTGCACAACTGTTTCCTCCAGAGAGCCTCCAATTAAGATATTTTGGCACTGCTTTCTAGACCAGTGTGGGACAACAAAGAACACTTTAGATTTTGTTTTGGTTTTAAACAAAGCATATTGGGGTTGCAAACAGCCCGCTGGGTAACAGCAGGATCTGTGCTGATCAGAGGAAAAACAACTGCTGGAGTCAAGGAAGTTACCTTGGCACAGAGTCCTTGGTATCATATTCACTCATGCCTCTCACATCACAATTTTATAAATTAGAAATGGTGGGCAAATGCTGATCCCAGCTGATGCCAAAATGAGTTCTGCCATCAAGGGACAGTGCCAAGCAGCTTGGGCCAAATCCTGTCCCTGCTATAAGCACTGAGTCTCTTGAAAGAGAAGAGTCTCTTGAACTACAGAAGCAGGTCCTGTTTGAACCGTAACGTTTCACTCATGCTTGCTGTGACTGATGGACTGAAAGACACAATGTCTAGACCAAGGTGTGCTGGCAAAGAATCTTGATCTGTCTGCAGGTTATCAGCTTTTCTCAGACTTTATTGGCTGGAAACTGTCAGAGCCTGAGGGGTCTTAACACACAATATTGTGCACCTGGGGAGCTCTGTCAAAGAACTTTCTGTTAAAAAGACATAATACTGCACAGAAAATTACAGTAGTTCTCTTACCAGGGAACCACTGGTCTATCAAAGAGTTGACATGATCTGTGATGAACGCCATTGCTGAAAAGTCTCTCACTTCTGACTGGCAAATGATTTTAATTCCACCACTTTTTTTCTTTTTCCAGTTCACATCAGAAGACTCGACACTGTGTAAGAAAGCCAAAAGACAGCAGCATGAAGCTTTTGTGAAGTATTGCTGTCAACAAACTTTCTTTCTCACAGGAAACCTGAGTTACATAATAACACATGGTTCATAAGTAAGCAAAATAAAAAGCAATTTAGCTTTGAGAATGATTTTCAATCCAATCTGTTCTGCAAATGACTTTCAGAAGAGAATTCTTGCACAGGAATGCCAGTTGCTCACAATGGGTAAATGCTACCGAAGGTCAGACCCAGAGAAAACTCCAGCCTAACTCAACTAAGCATGATGGAGAGTTTTGACAGAAATGCTCCACACAGAATGATGGAGGGTTAGGAGTTTTAAAAATTGGTAATAAAACTCCAGTAGTCTAATAATATTAATGATGATGATGATGATGGTAATACAACTTCAAAAAAACATTTGGAGAAGTTTATGGACATAAAAATTTCTGTGCAATTCCCACCAAAAAAAAAAAAAAAGCTTTACTACAAAGAGCGGAGTTCTGTAACTCCCTGGAGTACATGCAGAAATTAGAGTATGACCACCATGATGGTCCAGAATTAAGGATTCCAGCCTGTGATTTGCAATGTCTGGGTCCAAGTCTCTACTCAGGTGCAGGCTGCCTAGATGAGCTCAGGAAAGTCACAATGCCTTTCTGGTCTCCCACCATGCAACAGCACCAATGGTTCCTCCCTGTCTTGCCAAGGATGGGAAGAGCAAATGCATCTGCAGATACTACCGAGATGAAAGTCTTTAAGTGGCCACCTACTCTCTGCATTTGGGAAAGAACATGGACGGCAGGTTTCCTCCAGGCTTGCAGCCTGCAGGCACTCTGCCTTGGCCAGCTTAAACCAGTTGTCCATAGTCCCTGTTGCAGGCAGTCTGATAGCAGAGAAGCACCTCCGTTGATCTGGATTGCTGCCACACAGTGGTGAAGTTTTAAGATTCAGTGGAAAACTCATTGACGTAAGGAAATCTCTGCATGTGAAAATGCATGATTTTACCCTGGCGAAGAGTTCTGCTCTGAATATTGCTTTCTGCCTCTTTAAATCTTGGCTGCAATAACACATAAGGTTGATATATTCAGAACTGCCAAACAATCAGTTATTCATCATCGTTGTCACCAGGTGAGTTATGTCTATTAGAAGAGCCTCCTCTTCTACTGATGAGTGAGCATATAGGCCCATTCATCTCCATTCAGATGATGTGTTTCATACAGTCCATTAGTCCCCTGTCACGCATGCTGCATTACGAACACAAATTACCTAAGATAGCCTCCATCAAAGGTAACGAACAGACCTTCCTGCCAGTAAACAGTGTGAGTCCTTTTGACTCGGAATGTGCTGCAGCGGTTCCTTTGGGTGCCTGTGAAGCTGTAGATGGTCACCTTTTTATTTCTCGTCTTGGTGTTCTTCTTGTTTTCAAAAAGCTGAAACAAGAAGCAAAGCATGAAAATCATTAAATTATTGAAATTTCTCATACGGATGTTGTTTTAATTGAGCAATAAGGTGACTTCTTTTTTTGGCCTTCACAGGTGCTAGCATACCTTTTCCATTAAAGAGCAACTTGTGCTCATAAAAAAATTTTGTGATGGAATGAAAATACACACAGTAAAAGTTGGTTTTGCAGGAATGGCAATATTTTTCATGCCACTCAAAAAGGAACAATTTCATATCAGTGAATAAAGTTAATTCTGTAACTGTGACATTTGTTATATGAAGTCTGAATTTGCAAGTGTCTTATAAACCTAAAGAAGAGCTAAATGTTCTAGTGAATTATTAAATCTGCCCTCAATGTAGAGAGTTAACTTTTCCACCTGTTTCAGTGGGAGGAAGATGGCTTTTCTCCAAGACACTTCAAACCAGCACTTAGAGCAAAATGTATTTTTGCTTTAAAACCAGAGACTTAATGTGCAGAACTCCACTGTACTCATTGCTCTAATGCTTATTTGAGTGCAGATGGGTCTGATGCCTGGGATCCTTTCCCTTCACTGGATGAGGTCCCTTATGTAGCGCCCATGAAGATGTAAGCAAGGGGTTGCCAAGACAGCCCGTTAAAACAGGTAAAGTTATTACATGGTTTGTAAAGCCTGGAACACAGAGGACCTTCCAAAAACAGGTATCATGTTTTCCATGTTCTGTACATCAATGACAGAACATAATTTAAATGGATAGCTGTGAAGAAGATATCACAGTAGTACTAAAATATTTTGCAGGTATTATGGTTTCCAGCAGGGCTATATTTTCAGATATAAGCTGCTGCAAAAATATGGCTGTAACAACATCAAAATTCACTTGGCTTTCAGAACCTCACAAACACTACTTTAATGATATGCATACCACTTGCACTAATAAGGTGCCTGCTTGCACTCATTATCCCATTAAGGCAACAGTCCTGTAATTTTCTTCTCATTTAAACCCACATAGATTCAGATAGGTGACTCTGGTGGAGCTATTCCAGATCTCCACTGGCAAATGACGCGAGCAGAGTCTGGCCCAGTGGAACAGTCATGGACAAGAGCCGCAGGCAGAACTCCAATTACTTGTAATTGGAAGACACTGGGAGTACTGAGACCTTCCAGGGAATTGTGTTATAAAGAGGCTATGGAGAACACAGGCATTCTTCCCCAGCGCCAATCTGTTGTTCTAAATGACACCTACTGTGCAAACAGAATCAGATTTTGATCACAGAGTCTCATCTCTCCCTATTTACTCAAATGATGTTATTGAAGTCTGTGACTGAAGCAAGCTGGATGTGAAGAGACACCCACTTACACTTACATTGAACAATAACTGTAGCTGTCATCTTTTGCTTGCAAAGAAATACAGTAACCTACCTGGAGGTCCATCTCTGCCAGGCTAATTAACATTCGGGCTATGAACCTTTGCCAAAAGCCAACTGGGACAAAACTCATCTTGAAGACCCTTTGGACTGTGTTTGTTGTCTGGTGGCAGAGCCCGTGGATATCTAATGCTGGCTTGGTAGGAAGCAGATGAGGGAGGAGGTAGCTGAAACACATCAAATTCAACAGCTCACATTTTAGCTACAGCTTGTAACAGTGAGTACATTGTTACTGGATAATAAGGCGATTCAGTCTCCAAAGAGATTTTTAATGGCACAGCCTACTGCATATAAAAAAGCTTTTAGACTAAAGGCGCTGCAGCAATACATGGAGAAATTCATTTACACTATGGAAGCAAGCAGAGGCAAAACAGACATTACATAATTCAGCCAGGGCTATTGGACAGGGCTAAAATTGATGTAATGAGCAGGACATTTGTGTAATCACAAATTAAATGCATTAAAATATAAGAGTCATTAGAACAGCTGTGATGTTGGGACTCATTTTTTGGTATCTTTACTACTCTGCCCTGGTAGTAAGCAGAGAATTACAGCTGTGCTCCTGTGTGGAACAGAAGATAAATGCAAAAACAACCTACAGCAGCTCAGCTCCAGTAAACCCAGAAGGTGGGGACAGGAGGTGTGGTGGGAGGTGGCAATGAGGCATTACAGGCTGCAGGGACTGGACTGCTCTGGCCCTCATCCCAGTCCCAGAATGAAAGCATCTTCTGGGTCAACATGACAGGGTTTCCTGCTGCACCATACTGCAGCTGATGGACTCCTTACCACAACGCCGACAAACTCCTAGGGCAAGAGCTCAATTTGCCAGACTGATGCCAGCAGAGGTATCACTTGTCTTGCTCAGTCTCCTCCTGCAATCAGGTTATTAGGTTCTTTGTGCAAGTGTGGAGGAGACTCAGTGCTATCTGAGTCTGATGGGTCAGAAGTAACAGGCATGCTGACGTAGAGGAATACAAAGGTTTTAAATTATTTTCAGATCTCCCAGTAAGCACAGAATATTAATTTGTCCCAATCTTTAGTATCTGGGAAGCTAAAACCTTTTGGAAGACTAGAACTGTTTTGAAAACTATGAGCTTACGGCTTTCAATACCTGCCAATAAATCTCCTGACAGTGATACTCTTCTGTACCCAATACATTCCAAGATGCCTATATGATCAAAAATCTTATTTGCTTATAAGCAGAAACACAGCTGTTTTATCAGCATCAAGCCTGAGAAAATGTGTCGGCATCTGGGGCTCATCATTGACGGGCATAATGACAGCAATGAGGCAAATAGCCAAGAGACTTGGCCAAAATAACAGTGGCAGGGACTAGACACACAACTAGAACTAATACTGGGTTCAAATCCAATGCTTTAAGCCCATCACGTTTTCTCTCCAGCAGCTGCAGTATTCTGTAAAACCTGAAATATCAGCTCAGAAAAACCAGCCATCACTAGACAACAGCTCTCTCCATATGTCACAGACCATAACATCTGATGATATTTTACATGATCGAATGATCCATTCCATGAAACATCTGTGGAATGTAAAACTGATGAAAATTTCTCTTCACTTATAAATTCCAGTAAGAATGGTCATACTTTCAATCCTATTTTAACAAGCAGAACAAAGTTAATTACATGCACCTTAGGCAGAAAAGTGGAGAGCATCAAACTAAAAGTTCTTGCTCTATAAAGGCAGTGAATGCATCATGTGACAGCCAATAAATTTTCCTCAGCACATCCAAGAAAGGGTCTAGGAGCATAAGAAGGCCAGTGAGGCCCTTCTGCACCACAACTACATAGTGGATTATAATACAGATGGTGATTCGATGCTCTTGAACAACAGCCAATGCAAATTTTGAAAATATGTGAAACATGCCCCCATCCACCCTTTCAGAACAGAAACTGGCAGCTGCTTTCTCTACTGACTGCACAGAAACCCTATCTGGCAATCTAGACAATAATTGCAGAAGCACAGTAACAAATAACTGCTCTGTGTCTGGCTAGTACATTAAATTAATCCAACCTGCTACAGCTACAGTCCATCAGTGGGAAGAATATTCTGCTAATGTGGCTTGGATCGCTCTAAAAAAGATTGGGCAGGCCATGAAAAAGCAGTTTCCTTGTTCCTGAGGCACAGACAATGTAATTGCCTTGGAGAAAAATGGCAGAGAGTGACAAGGAGTCCAAAAGGCATTTTGGACTAAGCAGAAACATTGCTGCTTTATCTGTGTTAAGCCTGAGAAAATTTGTTGGCATCCGGGACTGGATAAGTGACAGGCATAATGACAGCACAGAGAATGCTGCACTTGTGCTGGCATTCAGAGCTCCCGAGAGGCTCAGGGCGATGCAGCCGTGCTGTCCTGGAAGGGCAAGGAAGTGAAATGCAAATGCCACATCAAAAGTGCAATACAACCATGGTTTCACCGTTAATGCAACAACAGGCTGTCGCCAAGCAGATGGGAGAGAGAAAAATAGCAGGGAACTCTGCCCAGTGGACAAGAGATCGGGGGGGCAAGGGGGAGGAGGACTCATTAACGTTTAAAGAGAATGAGGTTTCCTAGACCATTTCTAGAAAAATTATTGATTAATACCTATTGAGGCTAAAAATTAAGAAAATCACATTGCTACTGAAGCTACACTTTCATGATTTCACTAGAAATAAAATACTACTACTTTCAGGGCTGATATAATTATTGATTACCCAAAGTTTTCTGCAATACTCTGGCATGAGGATCTTTCACTGGAAACAGATGACTCCAGCCCATCTATATTTCAGGCCTGGCAGCCACGAGCCTCGCATCCTCTCTCAGCCGCAGCTGTGCCAGCTGAGCGCTTACAGCTTCCACCTGCTCATCACCACATCCCTGGCGGTGTCACTGCCCCTCCGTGCTGGTGCCTGAGCCTGTCACCAGCCTCAATGCACCAAGTGGACAAAGACCTGCTTTGGAAAGTTTTCAAGCTAACTTCTTTGGACCAAAGGGTGCTCATGCCAGGAAATACAGCCCAAATGGATGGGTGCCTTCCATTACACTGTTTAACACACACAAATATTTTCTCACAGCAGATCCTTGTCAAGACAACCACTTGTAGCAACAAAGCCTGTTAATATCCACTGATTAAAAGACCATTTTTCTCCAACCTGGCTAAGCCTCTCTAATTATCAACATACCTGTTATTGGCCACAGGCAATGCAATTTCAAACTTGGCCAAGAACTGGAAGTATTGCTCTTCAGTTTGCTCAGTGAAGCCTGTCCCAACCAGCAGCATCCTGAGATCCTCTGCTCTGATGACTCCATTCTTAGCTACAGACTTGGAGCTCTTGATGTTGAAAATCCTCTGTAGACACTCCGAGAGCCAGACGGGGTCAAGGAAGTAGAGGTTTCTCAGGCCATGGCTTGTGTCTGGGAAGTGCAGTAGTGTACCTGTCTCTATGAGAAAATTAATCGCTGCAAAAAATAAAGAATTGTAGATTAGCAATAGACCAGCACTGGGAAACCACAGTGCAGATGAACGAGATTATGAGGCAGTCTGTGCAGTTTTATGCATACCAGATATAGCCAGCACGTAGTCAAGCCAAGAGATTTATCTGAGGAGTGCTGCTATCTGGCACTCCACTTGTAAAACCCACCTCTCACCGCTTTACAGTCAGTATTTCTGTCCCCATCACACCTCCCCTTTACCCTCCTCCTGCCATCCTCACAGGGAAGGGCTCTCCCTGGCTCCTGCAGAGCAAGGCCTCTGTAAAGATCACAGGACTGGGGCCCTGCAGAGAAGACAGCCTTGAAACTGTGGCAACCCTCATTCTTCACAGAGCAGGAATAAAATCAGACAAAGCTTGTTTAAAAAATAAAAAAAGTAGCAGCCTCAGACTATCCTAGAAACTTCCCAGCCCTCTCCCCAAAGCCACATTACTGATTTTATATCTTACCAATTTCCAAAGTGACCTCTACACAAATGTAGAGCACTCTCCAACTGTTTGTTTGCACAGCAATTATCTGCTGGGCTTCCCCTCCCCCCCCATTTTTGTTATTCATGGAATATTTCAATTGGTCACACATAGTGATTTCCAAGAAATTACTGGTCTGCTCTGACCTACCAGTTTGCAAGTCTTCGTAGTCTTTGATATCATTTCCAGGTGTTTGCTCAATGATCAGTTCTATTTGTCTGTCTGTTAAATACTGTACATCATCGTTCTGACTTCTTCTATGCTGCTCTGCAAGGACAGCTTCTTGAAGACTAAGGTAACTTCTTGGTATCTAGAAGCCATACAAGAAAAACAGCAGGATCAATATCAGACAGTAATCACTCTGCTGGAGATGAACTGGCTAAATCATCTCCCCTTTACAGGGATCTTATAGTGCTGTCTTTTCCCAAAGCCAGATAGCCATCTTATATATTTCACATGCCTCCTGCATGAACAATGACTCCTAAAGTTCATCTCCCAATCCAAAACTAAGCTCCCAAAAGAGCCCCCCTTTGGAAAGGACTACCACTACAGAGCACAGTTCTCACCAATCTCCCTGCAAGTTTCTGTGAGCAAATTGAGCTGCCGACGTCCTTCATGTTGCAAGTGACATGAAAAATCAGCTGTCGGAGTCCATCGAGGCCTTCCAGAGTCTTACATGAGAGCTCACTGCAAAAGTCATGCAAGGGTGAAGATTATCAAACCTTATCAGCACACTGGCTTCCTTTCCAGGCTCACTTTCTCTTATCAGTGACTTTAAATTTCCTGTGTCAGATGAATGGGAGGAAGGCTGTCAGTGAGCATTTTTAGCTTTGGAGAAAAATACAAAGAAGCCTGGAATAGATATATTTGGCCAACCTCTGCTCTGCCTGCTTCATTCACTGCACACTGCTCTTCTATCGCCTATGGACCGTGATGTCTGGGGACTTCCCTGGCAGACTGTCCGAAGTCATCGCCCTCTTTCCCTTCAGTGCTGCACACATCCTGGAAGGACTGCAGGAAGGAGGAAAACACTGTGCTCTGGCAATCACTGGAGACAAGTCGAGTTCTCCCCGCCTCAGATCAAAGAGACACGATGATGACTACCAGACACCTTTTCCCACCCTCATTCCGGCCCTCACTCAGCTGGATCCTGTGATCTGGGAATTGATGCTTAGATCCTAAAAGCTGGCCTTCATCATCTCTTTCACAGCTAAAAACCTGCTCTTTCCAGCTCCTACTATTTTTGGTCTTTTTGTGGGCTGGATAAAAACGGTTCTCCTCCACTTTCCCCAACAAAGGGTCTTTCTAACTGATCCTACACATGTTCCCATGGCAGAAAAAAAATCCTTTTCTAAATATGCTTTATCTTAAACTTCAGCCATTGGTAGCACTGGTAAGCGTACACTCACTGGGATGCTGGAGGATCAGCTGGGCTCACCCACATAAGGCTTTCACAACACACACTCCTCACGCTCCTCTGGCTGCCCAGAGCACTGCTCAGAGGAGCCCCATCCAGGGGGACAATGGGATGTGAAGGAGAGGCACGGGAGGCAGGAGGTAGGAAATTAGGCACAACTTTGACTGGAGGAAATGCAGGGGAAAGGAAGGTGAAGAAGGGGAACAAGCAGGATGTGTGGCAGGGCGAAAGTAAGTCCCATTGAGAAAGAATAACTGAGATTGTTAGGATGCTCTGTGGTGACAGAAAAAGAGGTTTGAGGAGACTGAACCACAAAGCTTTCTCTTTCTCACTGTGAGTCTCTGTGCTCACATCAGGTCCCTGGTACTCCTCCTAACAGGAAAGAGCCAGCTGGGATGCCCAGCGCAACGATAGCGTGTGCAGAACAGAGCGTGGGAGGTCTCCTGATGACTTTGCCAGGCAGCAGATGCAAAGGGGATATTGCAGCACCCTTCTTTACTTGCCAGCTGCCACCTGCTCTTGCCCCAGGCGTTGGCAATTTCACACTGTTTGGTGCCAGCCTGCTGCATGCACACTCCCACCGTGCTGTGCACTCCCTTGGCTGACAGACCTGCTTCTTTCCCAGATGGAGAAGCCTCCTCTCCCCACGGGCATTCTCTGTCAGCTGAAGGCAGGGAGCAGCGTCAGACTCCATGGCCTGACACCGATCCTCCAGACAGCACAGCCCCTCCGTTATCACACCCGGAGAACTCAAATGGCACAGGTTTGGGCTGCCACGGGCTCACAGGACTGACCCGCTCCTCACCCTGCCAACACTGCCATGTGAGCTGCATTCTCACGTCAGGTAGCAAGAGGTTCCCGCAAACCTCATGGCACCCACCCTGTAACAGTCATGCTTTCAAGCTTTGCAGCATTAATTACTCAATCTGTACCTTCTCTCCTTGTTACTAATAAACTGTATCACCACTTAATGGTGAGAAACCTGAGTGGAGCAGGAGCATTAAAACAGGCTGGCCAAGGTCATGACTTTGGAGCTTCCAGCTCTCAGACCCATGATCAGACCCCTGAGCAACACTGAAATTCTCTCCTATTATATTACATTATCTCAGTCAAAAATAGATGAAATGCAACGCTGACGAGTCTTCAAATCAGTTCCGTTGCCAAGGAGATCAAGTAAAAATTGTTTAAAGTGACATAAAATAGAGCGACTGAGCTTCATAAAGGCACAAGTACTTACTGCAGGTGCTTGAATGTGATATCTGGGAAGCCAGTTGCTCTGGATCCAGAGGGAGACCGACAGAGAGCCAAGACATATGCCCTCAGAGTTGCTATCCTCTCAACCCGGAATTTAGTTTCAATTAAATCAAGGTGTGTTCCTACCACTAACACCACTGAATTTGGAGCTTTGGCCTGTAAGAGAAAACACTGACAATGATCTCATCCAGATTACGCTGTGGTAAATTCAGTGAGGACACATGAAAAGTACAATATTTAAGAGGGGATAGTCATGTACATTAATAAAATGGAATATATATAAAATGGAGGGAACCTGTCATGGCAGCTTGACAACAGCAACAAGTGATCTGGGTATTACAGAAGTTCTCCTGCAGAACACGGCTTAATCATCTGCTGCTACTGCAGAGCAGGAAACTGTCAGTTTGGGTTTATTACATCAGGGCTTAACATAAAGGAAGTTGCCTTGTGTTATTAAGTTGCTACAAGTCAGCTAAACGATGGGAATCATGTCCACCCAGACATAGGAAAACAAGTTAGCTTAACCTTTAGCTAGAAGATCTAACTTGGATATCCTGAAAAAGGCTAGTTACACTCCAGAATGGATACCTGGGGAAGTTATGCAAACTTTTTCACTGGAGGTATACGGAGAGGTGAGATAAACTCTTAGAAATGTCTAAATCTGCTTAACCCTGAATCAGTGCAAAGGAGTAGGTCAGACGATCTTGTGGTTTCTTCCAGCCCTTCCATGATTCTATTACAGGACTGGAACATATCCAGATTTCAGGAACATGCTGCCAAATACAATGGGATTGCACAGCCTTAAGCAGGGATCAGCCTGCCGATCCAAATGACTTCGACCACAGAAGAAAATTCAGATGCAGAAATATATGGTTATTTGCAGTCAATCCATGTGTCTCTTACGATGCCCACTGAAGTCTCCTAACCCAAATGACACCAAACTCGAACCCTGTGCAGACATGGGAGCAATGGCTGTACCAAGTCAGACCAAAGGACCCACTTGGCCCAATATTCTGCCTGGAGGCTAATGAGAAGCACAGGCACAGGGTAAGCATATAGAGATTTGCCCTGGTGTGTTCTCCCAGTATCCAGCAGTCCACAGTTCACCAACTTCCTGAGCATAACATGGTATCTCTGAATTAATAGCACTTGATGGATTTTTCTTCCACTAGTCTGTTTTTTTGACTTCTGACACCCACAGCACATTGTAGTTCCAATAAATTCCACAGGTTAGCTATCTGTTGTGTTTAGGATACTTCCTCTTGTTTGTTTCAAAGCTACCATCTCATTATTTAATTTGATCTCCCCTAATTCTTCTGCTGCAGAAGATCATGAACAAAGACTCCCCTGTGGTTTTCTCCTTACCCCTGGTAAGTCTACATGCAGCCCTCCACACTTGCCTCTTTCCCAAGCTGATGAGGCCTAATCTATTTAATTGCTGTGCACTCAGAAAGTTTTCATACTTTTAACCATCATGTTGATCTTTCTCTGTATCTTTTCTGATGCTACTGTGTGCTTGCTGGGATGTATTAAGGACACAGGCACATCATACATTTTTGAAGTATCATAATTATGCTTTCAGCTTTGTTACCTAGTTTGTGTTTTTGATTGCTGCTGACCATTAAGCTAATACTTTTCTAATGTTAAGATGTTTCTTTTTTGACAGGCGCTACCTTAGAGCCCATTTTTGTGTGTGTAATGTTAAGAGAGATATCAAATAATAAACATGTAAAAAAATCATGAATGTAGTATTATAAAAAAATCAATCAACACCAATGAATTCACTGCAGCTCTGAGTCTCAGCTGAGAGCTGTCTGGGAGATACTCTGCAGCTTACCTGAAACTAAAGTGTTAAAAATCTAACCTCAAGACTAATATGTGTCTAACCCACACAAGAAATAAAATGCTTCAAGCCCCCCTTGGAGCACAGTGTGGTCAAACACTAATTCCAAAATAAGTATGTTCAGCCTTACTTAGCAAGGGTTTATAAATCAGCTTTTGTTTCATTCTCTGATGTGTGTGAGGGAGAACAAAGCAAATGATAAATTTAAACCATTAAATATAGCGATACGCCTACAGCGTAATGGAAAATTAATTCCAAAAGCTATGCAAAATTCATAGCTTGCAGAGTTTTTAAAAGCAGACCAAAAAGAATCTGTAATATCACATATCTGTGTGCTGAGCTACTACATGATAAATAGATACCCCAGAGTCCACCAGTGACTTCTTACCTCAATGTTCAGCAACCAGAACTGTAAGTTTGCCACAGCTTCTTCCCCCAGTGCCAAGTTCCATACCACTATGTACAATGCTTTGTCTGTGAAGAAACACTGATTGACTGTAGACATGCTTGCTGGGCCTCCGATATCCCAGACATTGAACTCCACTGAATCAACCTACTTAGACAAAGAGAAGTGTTCAAATCAAACGGTTGCAGTAAATCACAGAGAGATAATAGCTGAAGTATAAACCTATGCCTGCATAATGTATGACACAAGAAGGGTTTCAATGTCCTAATTGTGCCTCCAGGAAAGAAAAATCAACAAGCAATTGTTAAGCATGGCTACCACTTCCCCACAGGAAATCAAGACTAATTACTTGCTGCTAAAACGATAGAGGTGCCCTTGATGCTGGTAAATCTCCAGTTAATGCTGTGGATTCTCCAGTACAAACAAGGGTCTCATTCTGAGCCCTGTTATTTCACTGCATCTTGAATAGAAACTGTTTCATCCTTGTCTGCACCACGGTCGACAGGACCATTGAAGCTACTTATCTGCCACTGCTATGGGGAACAGGAAACCCCCTGCTGAAATCACTTCCACTGAGCTCAGTCCTAACTGACCTAAACAGAATGTAGATGCTCAGGAGATGGGAAACTTCTCAAGCCTTTCATAAACACCTCCTGCATGTTACTTAGAGGCTTCTAATGTGTGTGTCACACCACACATGAGCCAGAATTACAGCCACTGTAAATCAGACTCAGTAATTTTCGGGGGAATGTGTGAATGGAGGCCTCTCTAGCTCACTCAGTCTTCCAAGTATCTCAGCATCTATTCCTCTGTGAAGCCCCAAAACAGCACTAAGAGGGAGCACGGCTCTCTGCTTAAATGGTATTCAGGCTCTCTAAATAGTATTCAGGCTCCCAGGTGCAGTAGGGAGCACCTATGGAGGCTCTGTCCCTAAATCACTTGGCCCTCCCTGTGACTGAGCAGGAAACCAAATCGTGCTCCAGCCACTGTCCTCAGAGCATCATGTAACACTGAGTGGGCTCTGTTTCCTGGTCCAGGTCCAAGTGCTGACTGATCCCACATGAGAAGTTATCCTATGAGATTTCAGCAAGGAGCTAAGTGTCACAGTAGGGCTCTGATCTCCTAGCATAGTCTCAGTTTGAATTCTCCCAGAAACAGCTGGAAGAACTTCCATATTGTTTAAACCAAGCCCTAACTAGCACCAGGACTGCTTTGTTAATCTAAAAGACCTTCAGCTGTGGGTACTTGTATGGAGAGAATCAGAGGTAGGGACAAAAGCCTGTTCTGTATCTTGATCTCACTTCAGGTCTCTGATGCTGTCTAGGTTTTTATTTTATTCAATTGCTCTTCAACGCAAAATGCACAAATCCCTTCTCCCACCAAAGTCTTCTCTTTGAAGAGTCAGGCCATGCTTGCTCTTTTTCTGTCTGTCTCGGGCCTGGCACTCTTCACTGTAAAATAGCTGAACTCAGCAGGCTTCTCCACTCCTTCCAAAACAGTCTGGTGGTCATGGCTCTCATTCGGGAAGGGAGAGACACGCATTTGCACACCCTCAGCTCCGACAAGACCTCAGGATCGATTCTGCATGCTCTAATCCCTGTGTTACCACGCAGGCGGTGGACATAGCCACCTACAAATGCTTGAATGAATTCAGTGCTGTCCAAATGAGTTCAGTATGGGTTGACACACTCCCTGAATAAGCCATCTGATATTTGGGTGTTTAAGGTATGCCTTACATCCCTGGATCACACCAGAGGTCAGGCATCCTACCACGCACCCACTTTCCCCACCTAGGACAGTTCTGATATCAAGGGAGTCCAGCTTTACGTACTGATGTCCCATTTTCTGGCCCCAAATGAAAGGACAAGCTGCTTTAGAGAAGCTGATTTAAAATATTCTCTTAGAATCAGTGTGCAAATACCACTCAAGCTGGGAGAGCCAGAATTCAGGCACTCTACACATGGCTCGCTCTCTTTAGGATACAAAGTTGAGTACTCAGGAAGAGAGAACTGTCCTCTAGTACCAACTGGAAATGAAACACAGGAATTGTGATGGGTCTAAAACCATGTCACTTGCCAGGTCTGGCTCACAGGTAACAGTAACAGTTCTTTGGAAAAGGCCAGGCAGTATCAGCCCAAAAGGGACACTGCAGGGCTCAAACATCCCACTGGCGCTAAGGATCTTCGACAGTTTTTCACCTTTGCCTTGTGCCCCACTGGCTTGGGGAGCTCCCATTTTGTTGTACGTATGGTGGCATCGCTGTGCATCATCTGAGGGACTTTTCCTGTCTGTAGGATCTCAATCAGCGTCGACTTTCCCTGTCGTGGAGGACCGATGATGATCATCTTCATTAGCTTACACTTTTCTGCTTTGCGTAGCTGTGCTCGTAAGTATGCCAGCACTGTTTTAGGGCCTATGGAGGGGAAGTGAACAGGCTTTACCTGTGGTTAGCAGTTACAAATGTACATATGTACAGCAGGACTGCACAAAACCTACTGCTGCAGATACATCAGCTGAATTAATATTTTCCCTGCAGTTTTGCTGTGGGCTGAGACAACCCAGAGAATAAACAAAGAAACCTCTAGTGGACAAACCTGAGACAGACACCCCAGAAAAAGGTCACTGCTCTGAGACTCTACAATGGAGCACTGTAAGAAGAAACAAATGCTGTGGCTCTTATGCTTCAGAAGCTCAAAGGAAACATAAAATACTAATTTAGTATTGGAAAATACTCAGTTTTTCCTTCTACTTTTATGTTTCCAGTTAAAATTAGATTTAGGCTTCAACAGTGTGCTCGAGAAGGAATAATTCCTAATAACTTTGTTCCCACAGGATTTTCTTATTAAAACACACAAAAAAGAAAACAGTATTGTAATAGATCCAAAACCCTAGCAGCATACAATAAAGTCACTTCAATGTGACTGTGACTGCTGATCCTAAAGACTTGAGTCTTTAGAAAGATCGTCTAAATACCCTAAAATATACACATTCAGAAGGCAAGCCATGGAATTCATCCGGCATGCATACTGCAAATGAAATATTGCATTTTTAAGTCATCATTTTAACATGTGATCTATCTTAAAGTGAACATATAGCCAGAGCTTAGCACTGATTATCAAACTTGCAAATATGAATAGGAGGTTTCCCTATGCAATTCCAGCTAACTGCAACAAGGGCTTGGGTGCACACTGTCTGTTCCTGTTCAGGACCATTAAAAGGAAGTAATTTTCATTATATGTTCACTCAATTTAATAAAGAACACGCAGAATCAGCCTTACCCTCTTTTCTGATCTCTGCAGGAACATTACTGATACTTAGTTCCTCGATATCCAGCTGCCAGAGATTAGCCAGCTGTCCAAGTTCTGGAGGAAGCTCTCGGATACCAGGGTTACTGTACAAAAACAAATAAATCTACCAACAACCAGGCTTTGTGTGTAAGTAGCTGCTCTCACAGACTCTCAGATTACACTATTCTCTCCTTGCAGAAATCTTCCATTAACATTTTAATAAGACTACTCAGCACTTTAATAGTAATTTTCATCCTAAAAGTGATGTATAACCTCAATTTATCCTCTGGGGCAGACAAGCATAATCTTCTATACTGGATAGTGGAGGAAATAAAGGCAAAAATGATGAGTTATTGACTCTAATGGTATAGAAGCTGACAGCAAAAAGCCAGAATGAACTAGAGGCACATTATATTACCAGGCCTGTGTTCAAAGCATTAGATCATCTTCCCTAATTCAAAAGGCTGGTCTCCTCCTTATCTAAAGCAAATGATAGGCACAGTTCTAACAAGGGGCTGACTATTTCCAGCTTTTTGACTTCAAAAGCACTGGACATCTGGGGTGGGGCTCCACAGAAGACTGGTCACTAAAACAACATGGAAATAATGCTGCATAGCTTTTCCAGGACACGGACTTACTTTCCTAAATAAAGTTCTGTTAAACCTTTCAGAAGGCAAACGGACTGCGGAACAGAGTCCAGCTGATTGTCGTTCAGATAAAGGACTTCCAGAGAATCACTCAGAAATGCTGGAAACTCCAAAAAAGGACCTGGAACAAGACAGGAAACAAATGCACCTTTAAAACAGAACAGGCACCAAGGCTCTGAACCAAGAGCCTTCACCTTTACTCTGTAGGCAGGACATGAAGTCATGTTCCTTGGCAGGAACCACCACGAAGCAACAAAAGAAAAGCGAACGGGCTTCAATGGCTAACAAACATCAACGCTCACATTTCAATTTTTTAAAATCATGGTGATGCGCATGTTTGAATATGATGGTCTTCAAGACTTCTGGGATGCTGAGGGAGGAACTTCAGGCCTGTCAAGATGACTATACATCAGAGGACGAGTGGCATTGTGTTTCCTGCCGTTGAATAGCTGGTCATACCTTGTGAACTGCCCCTATTCCAGCCCAATAGGTGGCAGTGAAAGGGCATACAAGTGCTTCTCAACATGTTTTTTCCACGTTGCCTGAGAAAAGCCAGAAGCCAAGTCAGAATTTGTGTTCAGACCCCCACGTTGCATCCTGGAGCAATTTATGGTGGATCAAAGTCAATAACAACAGAGAAGAAAACCCAAACTGCAGTTGATAGACTGCTAACCTATGCTGCCTCTAAAACACGGCTCACATTTGCCCCTCTGTCCTGTTTTAGACCGCAAGGTCTCAGGGCACTTCAGACTTCCTACATGTCTGAGCAGCAACTAGCGTATTTTGGGAGCAACCCAAGCAATAATAGCAACAACTGCATGGCTGAGTTGCTGCTGCTGTTGGAGAGGTTCAAACAAAGGGAAATTCAGCTGGTTCCAAAGAGCATAATTTCACTCCACAAATTACTCCCAGGATAGTAGCATGAAAAGCTGCCATGAATTGTGTTGCTGTCTTAAGAGTGTCACATGTATCTACCAAGAAGCATCCTGAAGTCAAGGAAAACTAGGCCACACAGGGACAAGCAGATTCTGAGTCTCTGATTAGGAAAGTACAACCAGCATCATCTGCTGCCTCCACGGGCAATAAAAGCAACTCCCTGAGACGTGAGACAGACCCTTCCTCAAGGACAGGACAGTTGCACTTCCACCAAGATCTTGTTCCCTGACAAAGAAGACTTGAGAAACTGTAACTAGAGGTTTTCTCAGGAGAAAATTCCCCAGTTCTAATATTAACAGCATTTCAAGTCTGAGCTATGATCAGAAAAGGAGTAAGATAGAGTCCCACTGTCTGCAGGGGTGTTTTATATACGTGACAGGACTGTCTGGTGTGGGCAGGGTGTCACAGTCCGCCTTTGAGTTTTCAAATAAAAAATCATCTTTGGGATTATTTTAGGAGAACAGCAGGCTTATTCATGGATTCAATTCACTTCCTTTCTGGCTCATCACTGGACTTAAATTTTTCATTGTTCCTCTTCAGTACGCACCTAGGCACAGACAGATTTAGTCCCTCTTGGACACATGGGAGCAAACACCTAAAATAGTCGCAATACTCTCAATTCACCAGAGTGTCCCAGGTGGAAAGGAGTGTACTATATTGGAAGCAAGCTCGAGGTGTTTATGAATTGTAATTATTTATTCATGAGTTAGTTATGATTTCTCTGGCTTGAGCTCAAATTTTCTTTTAAAGAACTGTAGAAAAATTAAAACAAATCCCATCTTGAAAATTTATTTTTGGATGAGTAAACGCTACCAACACCACATTCATGTGCAAGAAGTTATTCTGAGATTTATCGATCAAGTATAGTGAGCATCCATAAATTATTTTCTTTAAATAATCTAGACTTAAGTAAATAGTTTTGTTAGTAAAATCATACAAAAACCTGCCCCCCACCTCGCTAGGAGACTTCTGTGAGCAGCTGATGTACTCCAGCTTCTGTTTTCTCATGATGATGTTTAAATTCTTGGCCACATTCTCTAGTCCCACCAAGCTATACTTGGCAGAGGAACACAGAGAAAAAGATGAGCTGGCTTTGCTCTGTCTCTGTGGCTCTTCAACCGTGGCACCAGCTAGGTGGGCTACTCAGTGCCCTCCTGCAATCTGAGGCAACCTCAGACAGCTCGAAGTTGCACCAGGGTAGTATGTGCCAAGGCTTTTCAAATGGTACTAATGCATAGTCCATCTTCTCCTCCTTTATGTAGAGGGGTTACGCTGCGTTTCCATTAGGACAGCAATACCCTTTTATAGCTGGTTTTAGCTACCTTTGCCCACTGCTCCTGCCCTTTTCTCCCCACTGGGAAATGCTGCTGCAGCACTTCACAGAGCTCTGAGGATATGTCAGACTCCACAGATTCGCAAGATTCAATGTCCTTTTCCAGTTCTTCCATGTTCAGGATTTCACCGATATCACAGGATTTCTATTTCCATCTCTTACTTGAAAAACAGTGCAGCCCAGTCCTTTCTCCTCCTTAGGGTGCACATACAGCAGCCTCTACTTCCATGGACAGAAAAATGAGGTAGGATTAGCCTTGCCTGGAGGTCCAGGTAGAGTCTCTGCCTCCCAGATCAGTAGACTCTAGCTGTGGCTGTACTTTTACATTTACCAATGTAAATGCATTTATCATTTATCAATTTTACCTATTCACGTTGACCTGAGATCATGCACAATTTTCAGGGGAACTGAGGAAAGCATTTACTGCAGAAGGGCCTCTCTCTCCCGCAAGCAGCTGAGGGCTGCTTGGATGTGCGTCATGAAGACGCCAGCTCTATTCCACTCTGCGATTTGCAAAGAATGCTTTAGAGCAAGCCATTCTTCAGGCAGCCGAGAATGAGAAAGCTCTCCAAGTGCTTTAAAATAAAACAAACAAACAAAAAGAAATGCAGATGAATCCCACAGAGAGCAGGAAGCAGAGGAAATATCTTCAGATATTCCTTTGTTCTCTCTGGGATTTCACGTGCACTAATCCAGAGAATCTCTTCTGCTCTGCCCCAAACTGCGGGTGCAAATCACAGAGATGGGGGAAAACATGCAATTTACAATTCAGCAACAGAAAAAATCCTAAGAGTAATAAGACTAATTATGGGTTAATTTCCCTTCAACATACCAGCTAGTACTCAGGCTAAAAAGAATAACCTTCATCAAAAGAAAAAAAGCTCAGTGAAAGAAACAGGTTTTACTCATTTTTCATCTATTCTATATTGATGGTATCAACCAGCTGCACCATTTCTTTAGCAACATTTTTATCCAAACATATTTCCTCCTAATTTAAATGCTGTGCACTTAAAATTGCAGATGAATTTACACTTATTTCCCTCCAGCCAAACTCCACAGACTGCTGCTGCTTCACAGCTCACCTGGCATTCTCAGCACTCGCTTCCCCGCATTTGCACTGCTGTGTACCTTACCTGCCTCTGGGCCACAGCGCACCCTGCTCTTCGTGGTGAAAAAGGGAATCCGCTTTGTTTTAAATCCCTCGTCACTCCTGCGGGCCAAACAAAATGGTGACATGTGGAGAAAAGAGCTTGGATGCAGCAGTTGAGAACTGTGCTGGAGCTGTGTGCCCAGGACACTGCGCGGTGCAGAATCTGGCCCCACTCAAGGTTGTGGGATTCACAGCACAGTTCTTATGGGTTCCTGTCTACTTTGGAGAGATAGGACTGAAACCCACTGTGCAATCACAGAGCTAGACTCCACCAACACTTGTCCAGGCCCAATGGTTTTCTTCTGGCAAATTAACAGAGCTCTACAAGGCAGCGCTTTCAGCTCCCAGGGTGAGAGCACTTGACCCCTGGCTTTATGGGTGTTAGGGTTAAGTAGGCTGTCAAACAGCAAATTGAACAAGCTTCATGAGAAATGCTGGAGAACCCACCTGCTGCCATTCCCTGCTCTCAACAGAGAACCTCTGACAAGATGACCCAACAACATGACTCTGGAAATGCACTGAGACATTAAAAAACCCCATAATTTGTCTTTAACAACTGAGTCAGCAACTCATAAGGACTCCAGAAAATTTGCTGGACAGGCACCCAAAAGAGCAGACAGAAGTATGACACCATTCAATGCAGCTCTGGAGAAGATAAGGGACTTTTAACTCCTTCTGTTAAACATCCCTATTGTAATTTACAAAGAGAAGAACATCACACTTTTATTGGATGACCTTATTAACAGCAGTCTTCTCTATGAACTTGCAGCTGGTTACACTTCCATTTAAAAACCAAAGATTTTTCATTTTTTCCAAAACAATACTCCCACGCTAACTACAAACTGCAGACCAGCCAGATGGTTTTTGGTTAAGATATGTTCCCCACAAACTAGTATTTGTAGTGATGAACCACACACTGGGTTAAAGAAATTTCTACATGCTCTGAAATTAAACTGCCATTATCAGTAATCTAGCCACTTAGTAAATGATATCGTGTGCTAAATGCCCAGAGAATCAGTAAGGGATAATTCATCACTGTCACAGACACACAATATACTTAGAGACATGGTATGTGGATATCAATGCCTTCTATGCAGGTAATTAATTCACTGCTGACACCCCTTGTATTACACGAGGGATCGGGTTTGCTATTATTTCTTCAGCTTTTGTTTTCTCAGACAAAATTTGAAAGAAACACTTACTTTCCAAGTTGGTTTTTTGAAAGATCCAGTGATTTAAGTTGTTTGCAATTCCACTTATCTTGTGAAGGCAATGAAACTAACTGATTTCCCAGCAGCTTCAGGGACACCAAAGCCTAAAAAAAGGAATAGCCTAGAGTTAGAAGACAGAGTCCATCAAACACACAGAAAGAGGTTTTCTAGCATGGCTATTAAATAACAGAAACATGAAGAAAGTACATCTTATTCATCAGAACATCCTGTCCGTGCTGCCTAGCATGCAAACATTTCCTTCTTGTCTCCAGCAAGTATATTTTCTGCACGAAGCAACACCACTATTAGTTCTGGGAGATTATTAGTCTACTTGCTGACAGATGCAATTGGAAACAACCCATACAAGAGAACATTTTACTTTTAGTGAGGAAACCTTTCCAAATGGGAAAGAACAGTATGATTTACCTACACAGTACGCCACATACAGATGAGAAGTCTTCTACGTGTGTGCAAGCTAGTGTCAGAGTGGGCTTAACACCTGCTGTGCATGCATAAAATCAAGGTGTAAAATGTGAACTCTCTCACACAAGGAAAATTTTTAATTGCTTTGTTATGACATGTCTATTAAAATGGTAAGGATTTATATTAACTTTCCAAGACTTATACAAGCTACCTACCTACTTTTTTTTTTCCCTCACGCCAGAGACAGAAATTTTAAAAACAAGAAGTGAAGCTGATTAACACCACACAGTTAACATCATACAGATGCAAATACTGTGAGTAAAGTTAAACACAACCTCTCCCTTAAATTTAACTGAAATATAAAAGAAAATAATGTAGTTCCCATTCAGATTTGTAAAGTTCATGTTCTTCCATCTGCCCTTAAAAAGAATGTCGAGGCTCGAATGATCATTTTCATTTGGTTGAAAATCCAATTTTCCACTTAAAAACAGTCTTCTGTGTGGAGGTTCCAACCAGGTTTATTCTGCAAGTCCCCCCAGTGAAAACTGAGATAAGCTGAATGCCAGCCGAATTATCTCGTGCCACAGGTACAGCAGTATTAATGAATTATACCCCATGGAAATCATGTTTTACCAGCAGAGACCTCAGCTTCAAGAGTGTTAAATGTTTTATGAGCTCCACATAATATAAAAGGTTTATGCCTCTTTTCATCAAGCAGGATTAACAATGTCTCACGAAGCCAGTCTGTTGGCCTTCCTCTCCTTTTCTCAGATTGGAAAAATATGAGGTATCCATGTGCCATAAGTGATGGACAACCAGCAGTTGCTGGAACGGCAATTATCATGCAAAACGCTCCCTCTAGTGATAAGAGAGGGGGCAGCACTGGGCCTTGGTGGGACTTGGGGAAGGTAAAGTAAAATATAAAACTGCAGACATACAGAGCGAACCACTAGAGGAAAGGGTTAAAAAACCATGCAAACTATAAAATTCTCCTTGCCACTCGAGTCTTGACAGCCAATGCTTTTACCATCATTAGTCTTCCACTGGCTCGAACCTCCTGTTGGAAGGAAGACCCAGTCCTCCCTTGGCGCCTGGTGTCGAATTCTCTCCAAGTATCAGCATGGGGCTGTTCAATGACAATGCTTCAAACTTCTCCCCCGAAATATCCCTGAGCAGGGGGCGGGAGGAAAGGGAGCCTACACGTTCCAGAATTAGCACAGACTTTGTTCTGTGTGGTCTAGCTGGGGTGCTTCATTTTCAGTCAACTGTATCCACGTTACATGTCCCCCACAAACGCTGACAAAGGCCACTCTCCAGGAGAGCTGAGTGCCTAGTGAGATTATATGCAATGCTTATGTGCCTGCTCCATAGGGGAAAAACTAGTGACTTTCAACTGGCTGTGCCTCTTCGTGACTGTAATTCTGGAGATCACTAGTACTTGTTTTGCAATTGCCTCTTGTCTCTCATCTCTAACTTCTCCATTTTTGCTGCCTTTCAGGAAGAGAAGGGGTGCCTCCAGAAGTGAGACAAAGGCAGCAGCAGACAACTTCCTTCAAACCTACTGCCATAGCACGCGAAAAGGGCTCTGGTGCCTTAGATTATACCAGGGGGAAGGAACTGCAGCATCCAGAGTAGGGTGCCTCAGTCAGCTCGTGGTGTGGAAAAGCTGACCAGAGTCTTACCTGAATACCTACACCCAGAGAGGGTCAGGTCTCTTCAAGAGAAGAAAACTAGTCTAGAGAACTAAGACATGGCTTGGAACATGTATGGTTGGTTCCTTTAGAAGGCAACAGAAAGGAAAGCTGAGAAGGCCTCTCCTTCTCTTAACACCACATTTCTAGTAGATACATCATATCTACTAGACCCCTCCACAAACCAGGCAAAGGCCAGTGATAAACTACATGTCCCACCAGCCTAGGTCAGAGACATGCTTTCAAGTCACAGGCCTCCTCTGCTTTCAGCTTTTCCTAAGGAGAAGACAGTTCACTGATGCTCTTACATAATAATATATGTAGGAACACATTACTGCCTATTTCTCGCCCTTCCCACATCTACTTCTGGAGAGGGCTGGAGAGTGAGTGCAGCCCTATTCACTAACATAAACTCTACAACCATGGAGCAGCCCAAGCCAGGGCTGATCTAGGCATGGGCTTTCACGTTCTGTTTGCTCACCACACTCTAGCCCTTGGGGGACTGAAAATATCTGCTATTTATTTCTTTTATGAAGGTAAGGCTGAAGAGATATAGATAAGAACTGGCACTTTCTAAAGTGCCAAAGCTCGCTAACTTTGAAGCAGCAGAGACTGATTGCACTGAGGTCTTCTCTGATGCCTTGTACTGGTGACTTCACATCCCTCTGCAGCCTCTGAGCAGTGGCACCCAAAGAAATGTGCCCTGAAGCACCATCTAGTGTTTAATATCGGTCATGGTAGCTCCCACCCACTGGGCTTATTCTTAATGCATTCAGAAAAAACAAGTTTCAGAGACAATAGTCCATAGGATTCATTCTATTTCAGGAGACATATGCCAATTGAAAACAAATGGTTACCAGAAAGCAAAGCCAAATCTTCAGGGATCATTAAAAACAATTGAGGGAGCCAATGACCCTCAGCACTCTTCTTCCAGGCCGGAACAAGAGGCACCTTTGCCGCAGACTCCCAAAATCCAAATTTGACGTGGAAATGAACCATCACTTCTGCATCCTTCCCACAGAGACCAGCAGTGAAAATCATGAAACTTCCACACAAAGTTTGACCTCTGTTTCTATGTCCATGACCCTGAGTTTCATAATCTGGAAGGGAAGCTTGGAGGAAACCCCCAAGTTCTGCTTAGTTTCATGTCACAACCATGTGAAGCCAAAAATTCTGAAGAACTTTGATGTAAAACTATGGATCTCTGATGTCCACTGGCAAGAATTATTTAATCTACGAGCTTAAAGATAAGAGAAATGTCAACTAGCATTGCTTAGGGCATTCAAACACACTATTTTCAGCATAGAAAGACTAATCCTTAATTACACAACACTGGCGTGCCAACTTAAGAAAAAACACAACTATTTGTGAGTACACTTAAGTACATCTGTATTTGGTTGGAGCTGCTCAGAGGCTCTGTGCAATTTCTGTGTTCATCAACTCAAAACAGCAGGTAGTCTCCTACCTTAACCAGGCAGCCACTGCTATGACTTCAGTCTGAGTAGGTATTAAGTACTGTGAAGTAGGAAGAAATGACACTTACTTCAAGCTGGAAGAGTCCCGGTGGAACCTCTTTTAGTGAGTTCTCAGAAAAATCCACTTCTCTGAGGTGATTTTTCCAGAAAATAGTCAACGCGTCAGGTAGGAATTCCAGTGAGTTTCTAGATGCTTTACAACATTTCTGGAAAACATAAAAGGAAAAAACATCCACAGAGTAGTAATCATCTCTTTAAATAATGAGGTAGATCAGCTGCCACATGTTCAAAGCATTCATAAATTCATTCCAGGTGATCTCTTTAGATATTTTGATCTACATAAATTATTGTGCATGCAGGCACATAGGAGTTACTAAGGAGATGTGGTATCTTAATTGATGGGCAAATTCTTTGGTGGGCAAAAAATATTTCAAAAGTTATTTTGAAAATTATCCCCATTTGCTTTTCAACCATAAACAAACACTTCACCAAAGCACACTGTTCTCCTGCTATCCCTGTAATAACAAGGAATAAAGTCACAGTGATGGGTGGATATAGATGCCCTGGGTTTGGCCAAAGTTAACTCTGAATGAAGCCTGAGTGTTCTGTAAAATGATCCTAACAATACTTCTGCTCATATGAACTACAGAGAAAATGAATGCATCCATCTAAGACGTGTTTCTAGAAGTTTTCCACCAATGCCCTCAACATGGTGAGAACAGGGTAGAACCTCAGAAAGACTTGATCTGAGACCCATAAACCGAATCAGGCAGGGGCATCCCTACAGAAACAGAGCAGCCTTTTAGCCTAAGACATCTGACAGCTTTTTAAGCATCACAGTATATTTTTTGCATTGTTTCAACAGCTTTTTCAGCCTCTGACTCTGTCAGAGCAGTTTGACTTACCAAGGGGCAGGCCCAGGGATCTGGAAACACTTTCAGCTGATTTCTGGAAACATTCAGTATGTTTAGGGACTTGAAGCAGTATAGAAAAACCGTTGGAAGTTCCACCAACCTGTTGTCAGAGACGTCAAACTCCTGCAGCTTCCTTAAACCAATCCAATTAGTTGCTAGAAAACAAGAAACATTGCAGACTTGGTGTAAGCATGACAGCAGTCTGATCCAGCAAGATGCTGCATACTTGCTAGATAAGAGCCAAAGGATTTCACGAGTGCTAAAAAACAACCAGGCCTGTTCACGAACTTTGGACAAAGGATTGAGAGATGCTAAGAATCTCTAGCTAATACTGTCTTTAAGTCGTTATTGTAACAGTTTGGGGTTCTCTCCGATTTCAAGATCGGACCTTGAAATGTAAGCATAACACTGGACTGTACGTACTGTTTTCCTCGTCAAATAACTTTTCCATATAGTTTTTGGAAGCGATGAGTTTTTTAAGGTTTTTAAGATGGAGGAATCCAGAAGGGAGAGTAGAGAGCCTGTTGCTGGATACGTCGATCTCCAGTAACCTGTGAGTACAGAACATACTCAGTCAGGCATCAAGAAAATGCTAGCAAAGACTCCTGTTTACCATAGACATCTATTTTACCAGGACAGCTTTAGATCTGAATGAAAGCAGCTGGAATGTGTTCTCACAAGGCAAAGCAAAGAACCCTATTTAGAAAATTAACCCTTCCAGGGAGCAGACAGAGGTAGTCTGGATAGACAGCAGATCAGGTACTTGAGACCAGTCAGCTCAAGACTTAGACTTAGAGGAGTGGGGCTCACCAAAACAGAGAAAAGCAGAAGCAATATGAGGCAATACAGGAATAAAATTCCCTGCAATTGTCCTGATAACTAACTTGGAAACACTAAGAATGCAAAAGGGCAAATCTTAAGTTAAACCTTGCAGCAGACAGAAAATAAACCAAGAAGCTCCTGCATGTGCTCTTCACTTACACAGTTTCACACAAGCACAACTGACTCATTTGCACCTGCTCTCTGTATGGGCTCAGTTTGCTGTAGGCATCTAGCGCACACACCTTGTACATATAATTTCATCGGATGACTGTATGCTGGGTAACTCCGTCAGCTGATTGTCAACCAAGCTGAGCTTCCTGAGGTTTATCAGGCCCCATGGGATCACGGATGGAAGGGAGACCAGGCAGTTGGCAGAGAGATCCAGTTCAGTTATCTGGCAGGAGATATCAATCAGCCAGTCCAGATCCACCCAGGGCAGTTTGAGGTTTGACCAGTTCACACACAAAGTCTGCATATGACAAAGAAAGAAGAGAAAATCACATTAGTAAAATCCGAATTGCTCTCAGCCTGCGTTACACTGCTAGGAATCTGGCAGATCACAGCACAGACCATAAACATTTTGCTCACTTTCCAATCTGCTTCTAGGATGAAATCATGCCTGCATATCAGCAGCCCCCACCATATAACTGCTCCATGATCTCACTCCAAAGACCATAAGCAAGCACAAGCTGGGCACCTGGACTCCTTCACCTGTCCACACACCAGCTCCAGTGTGCTCCACAAAGGGTGAGCTGCCCTTGCCCGAAATCAGCACTCTCATCTGAGAGTGGGACAGACTCTAACGTTTGTTCATCCAACAAAGCGCAGTGAGTTTCTGTGAGGCTGGGCATTCACACTTTACACTAGCAGCGTGATATGGACAGATCATGGAAACCATCCTCAGTCCAGACTCTGCAGCCCAAACCCCATTCTGTCTCTTGGACATGGTCTGCATTGCTGTTCCAGTCTCCAGGGGACTCTGAACACCAACAGAGGCCACAAAGGTCCAGAGGAAACCCTGTGGAGCAGTCAGCCTCTGAAACGCCTAAGGATCGTTGCTTGTGCAGCTGTAGACAGGACAGGGACAGATCTACCGAGTGTGGTAATGACTTCTTAGGAGGAGGCCTGTTGCTGGAATAATTAATATATGCCCAGGCACTGCTCTTCCATCTTAAACCTTACAACAAGCAGTCAAACCATTCTGGGGAAGGTTTAGGTTTTGCAAAGCAACACCTGGGAAAGGCAAAGAAAGGCAAGCAACCTCTTGTAGAGCACTTCTAAACACTAGAAATTTGCTCACTATCATTTAGGAAGATAGTTTCTGAGAAACATGATTTTGGCAGTTGCCTTCTTTGTAGATAACATTCTGCTGTTTTTGACAGTAAGACGAGGAAGTTGTTTTATCCTCTTTCGGAAAAAAAACCCAGAAGCTGTTGTGAAAAGGCATAACAAGTTATTTCAGGCTCCAGCTTGGACAGAAGAAAACATGAACACATAATGATCATCAATGCAAATGAACAACCCAAAGCTTCATTTTCAAGATCACCTCATTGCATTCCAATGAGATCTATGTTCCAAAATACACATTTTTAAAATGTTAGTCCCAAAACATTTTCATAAGCTCAGTGTTTTTGATCTAACTCATCCCAAAGACAGCATCAATGAAGTGATCATTAATTCTCCACCAGGAGGCAGCAAGGACCCGACAGCAAATTTCATTTGCTTTCCAATTCCCAGTATTTAGCACTTAAGATTTTTAACCCCAAATTTAAAATGAAAAGGAATATATTTTGGGAAGGGAGAGAAAGAAAAGGGAAACAAAGGTTTATCTCAAATGCTTATTTGAGACTCAGAACTCCAAGTAATGAAGATCACACAGTTCAAATGTTTAGGAGAATGGAATAAAGGGTAAGCAGTAAAACAGTTGCACTTTTTAGAAGTTAACAGTAGCAACACTTAGCGTAGACATAGTGGTTTTCAAATGTTCACTAGTGAAGCCTCAGGACAGCCCTGCAAATATGAATGGAAATACTACGCCCATTGTATCACTGGGGAAACCAAGGCAGAGAGCACAAGCTGTTTGTCTAAGGAGCCATTCACCGCCATGCCATAAGGCATCCATATAAAACACAGCAAGCCAGTAGCAACAAGAAGTCAAATTTAGCAGAGTATCCACTGCTACTGCAAAATATACAGTACCTCATGGGAGTTACACTGCAAAGCTTTCACACTGGCACTAAACATATTCTGCTTTACTGTTAGATTTTCCAAGTCTGTATATTTATCAGCTTCCTGCTTACAAACTCTTTGTTTTAAATTCTGCATGTAGTTCTCTGTAATTTTCTTTTCAGCTGTAACAGCCCAAGGCTGCGCTTGTTTACATCACTGGACAGCTCTCAGTTGTGATTTACAGTAATAGAGAGTATAAACACACAGGTCAGATTCCCTTTTCCATCCCTAGCCACCCTGCACTGCAGGAGAGATGTAGGGATGTGGTATTGATGCTAAGGGACTGGAAGATCTTCCCAGCAGGAGGAAATCTCACTAGGGAAAAGCACATTTGTGCTGAGACACTTGACTATTTTTTATGGCTCCTTTAATTGCCCCAAGAGCTCAGAACAGGAGCCAGATCTCTAAATCCAAGTAATGCAGGAAACCAGCTCTACACTACAAACGAGAACTTCAAGAAGTATTGATATCTGTCTGGCTACTTACATGCACGTTCAGGGCACTACCCTGTCTTATAACATTATTGCTCTCTATTTTAGAAAGAGAATTTTCAGCTGGTTTAGCTTCCAGTCGAGGTCACCAAAAGCCAACTTACAACAGTACTGATGCAAGAGTAGGGAGAAGCGATGGCTGCGGAGAGGAGGGCGGCATCGCTATAGCTCCATCCTAGATCAGCTAAATTTGTCCCTGATAGAAATACAACTTAATCAGCAATGAAATTTTTTTACTGATGTTGTTTATACCATAGTGTGGTTTATAGTGATGCCAGCAAAAGCCTTTTTATGCCAGGACAATTAAATATACACCATGACTTCCGCTCATACAGAAAAACCCCCATCATACTCCTATCTGGATAAAATAACATGCTCTGCATTAGCAAAATCACATACCGCTCTTAGGAAAGAGTTAAGAAAAGGCCTGATCCCCAACTACACATGCTTTATGAAGATTTTTAATAGGAATGGTCTCTTCAGGCTAGACGAGAAAGGTGTAACAAAGATCCAGCTGCTGAAAGTACAATACAAGCACAGTCTGCCTAGATATGTGAGAAATGCTTTAACAGGGAATTAGACATTTTAACAACCAACATTGGCTGGCAATGCATACTCCATCCTGATCCTTTCTTTCCAGGAATGCAATTTTTTTTCAAAAGTTATGCTGACAGTCAGCCAAAATGGGGGCGGAGGAGTTAAACCAGAATGAATAGCGGAAAATCCAAGCTTTTAAGCAGCAGTTCCAGACATGTCTATTGTCTTAAAAATTAACTGCTAGTAAGGAAGGGGCTTCCTGCTTACCCATATCATTGTCAAGACATGGGGTATGCAACTGCTAAGGGTTACAGAAAGGTGGATTCGTCTCAGCCTATCAGACCTATCAATTATCTCCTGTAACCATCACAAAGCCCTTGCTCAGAGGGAGTCTAAACCTCAAAAATGAAGCCATGGAGATCAGCCACGCTCTTTCCTCTATTTCCCTTTACAGCTTGCTATCTGCCAGCAGAAGGGAACAGCAACGCCCTTCACAGAGATCTCAGGCAGTGGCTGAAGCAGCCTTTTACTGACATCCATGACCAGAGCATCCAACGCCTTGAATTATTCACATATTTTACCCAAACAACCGGAAGCAAGAATATTGAGAATTACAGCCAAAAACCTGGCCAAATGTTCCATGCAAAAGACTATCCACAGGTCTTTAAGTCACATAGAGGATGCACATAAACCATACAGGGTTTTGAAACTCTGGCAGTGATGGGAACAAAAGCCGGGAGCGCTGACTTGCTCCTTAGGTTTCCTCCTCACAGAAGAAAGCAGGCTCTCGTGGTTGCGATCCTGAATTCAGACTCCAGAGCCCCAGATTTCTTGTGTGACACCTCTCACTGTCTCTGGCTACCCAGACTCTGTTTGCCAGTCCATATAATGGGACAGTAGCATTTCCCCTTCTCTCAGGGAAGCCAGGAGTAAAAATGCACTACGGACTTCAACTCCCTCTTTTCTCTTCCTGCTTAATTAAACGGCTCCCAACAAAACTGCAAATAAAAAAAAATCAGAAAAAAGAACTGATGGTGCTTATCCCCTCTCTCAGTTCCTGCTCTGTTTCAAGATGATGCTCTTTACAGCAGGCCCAGGCTCTTATTCCAGTATAAAAAAAGTACTTGTCCTTGAGTACACTGATGAATGCAGTAATAATATCTATAGCCTGCTTTTAGCGGGTGCAAGCAGGACCATGCGTCTCATTTCAGACTGATACTCATCTCTATTTTGCATTTAGATTGCTGTATATCATTTACCTCAAAAATGCAGAGCCATGGCCTCAGGGTACTTAATGTGATAGAAAGATACCTGCAGAATTCAGATAGTGACTTCTAAAACCACAGACCAGATTGTGAAATCCAAAACCTGCTATGAATGCTGCAGTATAGGTGTCCCCCATCTGCTAGGTAGCTTTCTGAATCTCCTTGCACCAAGTCCTCCTCCTCACCCAGAGCCTGGGACTGACAGTGTCTCTTCTGCCTGACTGCTGCAAACTGGAGGATCAGCCAAGCCCCTTCACCTGACTTGGGGACAGTGGGACAAATTCACCTTGGTGCTCGTACCCTGATGTCAGTGGAGTTACATTAGGGATTCACTTTGCTCAGCACTCTGCGGTGAAAACGCAATTAAGTGAAAGAAAGCCTAACAGCAATGACACGAAGAGGGGGGATTTCCTCCCCAACTCATACTTCATCATCTCCACTATCTTCCCAGAAAAGCCCATTTCTTTGATGCCAAAGGTCTGTGATGCTGCACTTGCACAGGCCAATGATCAGCTCAACGCTTCTCCACTTGGCACTGGCTGGTGAGCTCTGTGCTCAAATGAGAGAGGCTGTCAGCTCCCAGGCACAGCCTGACTCTTGGGCAGCTTACTGCTCTTCAGAAGGGCAAGGAAAACCTCTGTAGACTCCCCTCTCCTGCCGAGGAAAGAATTTCTCAATATGAGTCCTGAAAACTAAATGGAAATCTACTGCAGTGATGTCAGGGGATGCACTGAGGAAGACAAGAGACTGGAAACTGTGCAAAAGCAAGAAACTCCACTGCTCTTGGGCAAACAATGAACTACAAATAAAAAAAATAGTTACTTAGGTTTGAGACTTTTTGGTAAGGTGATTAAAAAAGGCTGTTGTGCATTCCTCCTAACTGACATGACATGCCCCAACAGAACCTTGCTCTTGCCGTAGACAGGATATTCTGAGGACACTGATCTAATTCCTCCATCAATAATGCTGCTGTGAATCCAGAGTGGAACTGCTGCAGATTTCTGTACCAATGGTGATGTAACTGAGATTAGCCATGCAGTGGATAAAAAAAATGAGAGGAAGATCACACACATACACATAGATTTATATGCTTGTGTATAAAATTCTTGGCAAAACATTTCCTTGGGAAAATCATAGAATCATAGAATGGTTTGGGTTGGAAGGGACCTTAAAGATCATCTGGTTCCAACCCCCCTGCCATGGGCAGGGACACTCTCCACTAGCCCAGGTTGCCCAAAGCCTCATCCAACCTGGCCTTGAACACTTCCAGGGATGGGGCCTCCACAACCTCTCTGGGCAACCTGTTCCAGTGCCTCACCACTCTAACAGTAAAGAATTTCTTTCTCACATCTAATCTAAATCGACCCTCCTTCAGCTTAAACCCATTCCCCCTTGTCCTGTCACTACACTCCCTCATAAACAGTCCCTCACCAGTTTTCCTGTAGCCCCTTCAGGCACTGGAAGGCTGCAATTAGGTCTCCCTGGAGCCTTCTTTTCTCCAGGATGAACAACCCCAACTCTCTCAGCCTGTCCTCATAGGAGAGGTGCTCCAGCCAATTTAAGCTCTTTTCTGGTCTGTAATGGGGAAAAAAGTATATTTAACACTGCACACACTGGAAAGTTATGTGTATCTCCATGCTGATTACACCTATTGAAGTCTAGAATCTGTGCCCAGCCACTTTACTGCAGGGGGGTCTTTCTGGCATTTGTTACCTGTTCCTGTAAAAATGGAGCACTTCCTCTCTTTAGCAAGACAGTGGTTTGCTGTGGGCATAAATTTACACCAGGGAAGAAAAAAAAAAAAAAGAAGAGAAACAGATATTAGAAAAATGAAATGTAACTCCTCTTGTCTCAGCAAGGGCAGCACTATGCACAGTGCAATGGCTGCCTGGAAGGTGTGGCAGCTCAACTGAGCTCTGCAACCACATTTTATGCATAGCTGGTAGCATTCACTACTGTGAAATCAACTGGAGGTCAACTATGCAGTGTTTTCACTTAAAGAGAGCACAGATGGGACAAACCCTTTTGAAGTTCTGGGCTCACTGTGAAAGGATCGGTGCTCGGTCTGGTCTGTCCAAGAGGAGTGACTTTCTGACATCCAGCTGGCTGCCATACACATCGCAGTCTCCGCACAATCCTTTTTTGCTTCCTCTCGGTGCAAAATGCACCACAGCACTTACACAAGGAGACTTACATTTTTGAACCTTAAGAGATATGAAGAAAGCACTGAGGCAGCTTGTTTGCAGTCATGTTTTAAAAAAATTATCCGGATGTGTGACTATCACTTCCCAGAGACTGGAGCTCTGCAGACAAACTAGGACAAATCTTTCTGAATTTGGCCCAGTCTGCCAAAAATGAATTCAAAGACAAAGCATTAAATAAGCAAACATATTAAAAATAAACAGCTATTAGAAGAATCAAGGTCAAGTTTCTGCATCTGTTTTTTTCGGGCTTTTTTTCTTCTTTTTTGCTTTTTCTTTTTTTTAAACCAGGCCCTTCTGGTAATTAGCTGACTGCTCTCTTCTTCACTCAGGGTGTGACAACAGCAAAGCTGAGTCATTTTTACAGCAGCTAAGTTAAATATTGCCAGCAAGTTCACATGGAAAACAGACCTCTTCCCTGTGATTCAAACATTTATTCCAAGTTTATTCAAGCTGAATTATCCAGTTACTTGGATTTTTTCCCCTTCTAAAAGGCACGTAGTTTTATCAACTCTTATCCAGAAACATCTAGGATGTAGTTTCCTTTTATTTACCTGTCAACAAAACTAAGAATGCCACAGGGAGGGCTCTAAATCTGCTGATTGAACCTAATGAAGTCATGCTCACCTATGTGGACTGTAGTCCCTAACATTTACAGTATTGTCAGGAATCCAGTGAGACAGGGTTTTGGCAGGAAAATAGAGAATGTAGAAGTTCCTAACACTATGAAAACCTCTCTGCTTATTTTTACTTAACACCAAAGCAGAATTAACACCCCACAATGTTACGAGCTGAGCAAACAGATACTCAACTGGCAATGGGATTCACACAGATGGAGCCTTGATCAAAAAATTTCCCCTCACAATTTTTTATTGCAAAATGTTTATGACCTGATGAAAACTGTAACTATTGAAAGCTCAGGGCTGTGATGCTCTGATTCAGTGTTGGTTAATCTACATACTGAGGGGAAAACCAAAAAATACCTGATAACTAGATTGATGGATAAAAGTAGAAGTAATATGAAATACTATGTGCTTCCCTATAAAGCAGTACCAGTGTGTGCTATGAGACATTTTTCAGTTCTGAATAAAGGAGACTTGAACAACAGAGATTACAAGAATGAAGAATATAGCCTAGTTATACAAAGATACGTGATAATGATGAAATGCAGTAATACCCTGCATGAAAACAATGCCACTCATCTGTAGATCTCAAAGCATCACCACCATGTATTAAGCTTTACAACAGCTGTGAGACATGAGGAGTTTAAATCTCTCCATTTTACAGAGGAAGAAATATAGATGCAAATGAATTATCAAAATTGTCAAAAGGCTGTCAGTGGCTAAGTAGTGAACAGAGTTCTTGTCAACCTAAAATGGCTTCAATTGCTTTCTGTTGGCCTCTGTGTCCCATCAAAAAACATTTCAGCTCAACTAATAGGATCTGATCACAGATGATACTCTCCATGCTGCTCCAGAAAGCCGGATCTGTCCTGAGCAAGCAGCAGTAAAGGCTACCAGCCATCTTTTACTCATGAGGATCTGGAGTAGGGAAGAATATATTTTGAGCAGATGTCAGCTAGCTCTACCCATGCTCCACGTTAACAAAAAGCCACATGAGCCTATTTGTACATGCTGTATCTGAACAGACGCAGGGGAAGAGAAGCGTTTACATGCTTAGGTTTGTGCCATGCTAACATTCCAGGACAGCACAGAGCTCATGGTGTTACCTTGCAACCAAAATGCACAACAGAAACCTAAACAAAGTGATGATCCTGGGTGTCAGAGGAAGCCTGTGGTGATACTTATTTCTCTGGAAGACTTTGAGCACAAAGTCAATGTTTCCTTTCCACAGTATATGCCTGGTTCACATGCTGATGTTAAAATTGCCAAGCTGAAGCTGCCACACACAGTGTCTTCTACAATAATGCCATTTAAAGGCCTAATGTTTTACACCTTGCAATTCAGCACTGGCATGAAAGCCACTTGTTCTCTAAATGGGCAGCAAACAACAAGGCTCTTAGCTGAGAAGAATCACCAGCCACATGGTATGCAAAAACAAATATCAATTATTAACATGATGCTCCTTTAAAAGAATGTCTCTTCAGACAGGTAAGTGGCTACTTACTGGTTTTGCTGGAGCACTACCTGGTAGTGGGCTCGTCTCAATGAAATACTTCCTCAGAAGGTGTTTGCTCGATTCAGGACTGTCCATCAGGATGTAGGAACAAAAGAAAGCTCCATTCCGTAATAAAAACACGGCTACATCTTCATTCCCTTTAGAGAAAAGACAGATTGTCTGTTCTCTTCTTCTCATGTAAATGAATCAACAAGGAGCTGAACAGAAATCCTAAAACAGAACTTCTGAAAAAAAACCATGGGGGTGTGCAAAAAGGGAACTGAACTGTATAAAGACTGTTTCCTCCAGTGATAGGATTTAGTTTGGTCAAACTGAGACAGCAAAGACACTATATAAAAGCACTGGCACAGGCTTGCTCTTTTTTCTCTTTTTCCCCTGTCTTATTAAACTATACACACAGCTGTGCTTTGAAGTGTAAATTATTCAGCCTAAATCAAGCATGTGTGCCAGAGTGTCCATAACAATAATGCTTTTACTTGCAAGATTTCTAATTTTGAAGGGTCTTTTCCCTAGGAGTTATAAGAGGAAAGTTCAGCCTCTCAGCATTTACAGTGATCTGCCTTAGGAAGTCCCTGACTTAAATTTGGCTAAGGCAAAAGACTCAGAGCCAATTTTATTTTAATTTACCCCACTGGAAATCCAGAACAATTCCAGGCAAGTCAGTCCACACTGATATCTTCCTAGATGGGAACAACTCGGTTTAAAAGTCATTGCAGAAAAGGGGCAAAGTTCTGAAGCATGCAAATACATACCTGCCTTTATAGCAGCATACAGGGGCAACCGTATAAGAACCGGAAACTCATTCCTCCTGACTGCACAGCTCTCTGGGTCAGCACTGTACGCACGAATTAGGAGTTTTACTATGTCCAAATGTCCCTGCTGGCAGGCTATGGCCAGCATCCAGTTCAGGAGTTGTTGGCAAGTACTAGGACCTACCGAAAAGATACGGCATTTGACTTAGTCGATGCCACTGGGCAAGAGTCATCCATAAATAATGGCTATGGAAAGGGTATAGGGTGAAGCCCCCGAAGATAAAGGAGCAGACTGCACTGCAAAAGTGTGTTACGGAAGAGCCCTAAGCTGGTCAGGCACAATTTTTTCAGCTTTGTTTAACTGTTCTTCATTACCTACCCAGTTAATGGGCGAACTTTTTTGACTGTCCTTGATCTAATCATGCATAAGCTGGCAACAGTGGAAGGTTTCAAGAATGGCTGGTAGGTTGCCGGCAGAAAAATCAAACATGTAATCCCAAGCAGAGGTGGCAAAGAATGACCAGGACTGCCTTTGCATCCAGAGACAACAGGCCTGATCCAACAGATGTTAGATCCAAACATCCAAGATAGGCCACTTCTTCCAAGTTCATGAGAGGGGATACAAAGAATGGGGAAAACCAGCTGACTTTTCATGCTACTGGATGAATAAAATAAAAATAAATGTTTCAGACAACACAAAATAATTCTTTTAGTTTGTTTTCACTGGAAGCTAAAGTCTCCCACAAAAAATTTAATTTCTCCTTGAAATGTTTCATTTTGGGTGAATTCTTTACTATCAATTCATAGTAAAGCTAGACAAATGTAATTTAAGGCCAAAAACTAAAATACCATGTTCTGATTTCTGCATGAATTTGCTAATGTGTTAGTTATCCCCAAACTGCTTTTTTTGCTAAATTAATGTTTTGCTTGTAAAACATTGCTTTCCTCTAGGTGTGCATAATTCTGCGCAGGTAACTAAATGCCTGTGACAGGATTATTTCTGCTAACAGTAAGCAGTCCTCAAATCTTCCCCAATTCACAGTATCACCTCCATTTACTTAACAAATTCACATCCCCTTTGAAATCCCCTTACAGAAACATCCACCAGCCCAAGTTTACATGTCAACTTTTTTTGCAGTTTCTCCATATAGAAATTACATTGCTCTTTGAACTCTAAACAACTTGACTAAATTGCTCGCCCGCATGCTGCAAAAAATGGGCTCCACTTCAGCTGTAAGACACAGAAGTTCACACTGAGCCAGAGAGAATCACTGCAGTGCATTAGCCAAATTGCAAATTCATGCAATTTAGTCCTAAGCCCTGTGATTGGTTTCTAAGTAACTTCCCAGGGAAATAAATGGAAAGTCCTGCATAAAAACTTCTGAAAGCTGCTGTTTGTATAGACCACCTCCCCTGACCCCCTGAAGCAAGGGGAATTTGGTCAGTTCTAAACTGAGCTAAGTTTCCAGAAACTACTTAAGTCACTTTTCATTACTGAGAGTATTACATTAATATAATTTAATTTTTGCTAATAGGTTTACAAAACCAGAGTTGTCAGCCTCCTTTCTGGCTGAAGGAAATACTATGCCTAATTGCATCCCCCAAACTGGAACTTTTCTTTTGTTTATTAGTGCTCTAGCAGTTCAAAAACATCAAATAAGCAGGTTTCCCAACAGGTTATTCCTGTTCTCGTTGAGGTCACTGGTAAGTATATAGCTCCAGGAAGGAGCTGAGCCATATTCAGGTCAAATATTGCAGAGGCCTAGCTTAGCTGTTGCAGTTCCTGCAGTGTTTGAGGTCAAGACAGTGATTCGCCCTGGCTGCTGCGCAGGACTGCCGGGCCCTGACTCCACAGAGGGTCCCAGTGAGAAGCAGCTGCCATGCCCACAGTGTCCTAAGAGAGCAAGAGGGGACCCAAACACAGTTCCTGGTCCTGACTCAGAGTAATGCTCTTTCCCCTGCCCCCGCAGCTGCCTTAAGAATTGTGTCTGGCTCTAAATATATCTTTGTTCTGCTATAAAATAATTTTTAAAATAAAACGTAACTAAAATATAATGATGATTCTAAATAAGGAATTCCCCTGAAAGTCAAATCAAAAGGCCAATGAGAGAGCAGAGGGCACGCTGCCAGCTGTGCACCAAACTATTACTCGCCAGACAGTCATGCTGCACTCTCACTCCCAGCACCACTGTGTCTGCTGGATCAGCAGAGTGGGATGACGCTGTTTCCTGAAAATCCCTTAATTTCTCTGTGGGGTCTGGGACGTTACCCAGATGTGAGGGCTGATGGGAATGAATTGTCTAAATGGCATCTTCCTCCACTTCCCATTTGCAAACATGGAATATTTTATGCATGTGTTTTTCCCCCCATGGGGGAAGTTTTCTTCAAACACAGCAGAGATTAGATCCCTCCACGCACTTTCCCATGACTAAGTCACTCCCCTTTGAAGGAATATGAAAAAAAATAAATAAATGCCTGCTTGAAGCTATAGCACACAGCTACCAAAAAGCTTGAGGACAGGCAGAGGCAATGCAATAGACTTACCATGCAAGGAATCAAGCAGCTCTTTCACAATATCCTTATGTCCAAAATACGCAGCCACCACAGCTGCATTGTCATCATTAGGTTCTGTTGGTAACACCACTAGTGCTTCCTTCAGTAAATACCTCACCGCCTGCAGATCTCCGTACGCTGCTGCAATACCTAAAAGCTGACACTGGTAAAGAAAATACAGTAAAATAAACTGTCTGTAAAGGGAGTGGGCAGAGAAAGAGAGCATTTCTAGAACTATGTATTTATTTGTGCCCATGCAAAAGCATACCCACTCTGGTTAACTGAGAATGTCATAAACACTAGTAGCCATTATAATCATTGGTGTTGATATATTAATTATATTAATTTGTTGGGGTTTGCTTTATAGTTTTTTCTATGGCTTTACCACAAAAGTGCCCAAGGCACAGAATGGTGAGCATAAATCCATTTTTCATAGACCACCAGAAAAAACATTAGCACAGCTTTGCTACAAGGTGTAGTGTTTCCTATTGTGGAGATGGCCAACATGGCTGGACTTGACACGCAGGTACTATCCCAAAACACTAAGATAAGCTCCATGCAAAACGAGGGCTCTGAAGGCAGAGCCATGCAGAAGCTGGTGCAGAGGATACAGCTCCAAATGCAAGCAGCAAAATCTTCCCAGGGGGCCATTAAACATCTTTGTACTGATTGGGGAATATGGTTTTTGCTAAGTCTATAAACTGCTTCATTTTTATGGGGAAAAATGTATTTCTCTGTTTTAGTGACCACAGCACGAGGGGCCCTCCTTGTACAGCCTCCTGTTCCTACATACGCTGTTCCCTGTGGTCTGCCTCACCCTTCTGATCAGCGCTTTCAAGGGCAAATACTGTCCCTGAGCATATGTTTCTTAAGTGCCCCACACAACCAGTCATGTCTGGGACCCTGTAGCACCAGCATACCAAATATAACTGAATAGATTTTCTGCATGAGAAATTATGCAAGACAGCAGCTTGGCATTTTGGTTTCTTTCCCAATAAAATTTGAGAAAGAGTAGTAACCTAACCCTACCTTTTCCACTTGCAGTGCAGTCTCTTCACATGACAACCTTATCAACTCTTGGGCCTTACTGGTGTCTCCAGCTTTGTAAGCATCCTGAATGCTTTCTGTCACAGGTGTCTGAATTATGGAGACTTCACCGACTGTGGACTGTTTGCCACCCATGTCCACAGTTCCTGCAGTAAGAATAGAAAAGAGGGGTCAGGAAAAAGTACCTGTTCATTACTCATGCACAGTGCAATGTCAATGCACCCTGGCAACAAATGAAGGGGGCCAATTTTTTATAGTGGAATATTTACTGCACACAATTAAAAAAAGAGGGGTAAACCTCAGCACTCAGTTGCCTGGTAAAAGAAAGTGATAATATCTGAAAGTACTTTCCAATAGGGACATGAAACTAAAAGGGACAGTGAGTTCCCCAATTGCTCCTGCAGGTGGTTTCCAAAGGGTGATGTGAAAGCTCACACATACCCAGACACACACGCTCTGCGGCAGCCTGCCACACTCAACCTCCTGCTGCAGGAACCAGGGAAGGGAAGGGCTTACATGAGACTGGCACCTGCAGAACTTCTGAAGAAGCAAGGTGTGTGCAGCATTTCCAAAGCAATTCTCGTGTTTATTAGCCTTGCTTCAGTCACATTTCATTCACCTCCTAACAGTCTCATAAATACTGTACTTCTCCAGCACTTTCAACCAGAGCTTTATACATCTCAACGAACATGAAAGAAATTGGGAATATTTTTACTCCAGGAAAACAGAGTAAAAGGGGATTATGTAAGATGCCCAGTGTCACCGTGATCAATCCTGGAGAGTCTCCTAGGCTAGACTTCTTTTTTTTTAAATGCCGTTAGGAGCCAGAAGAGTTTTCACATGTCAAAGATTAAAAGCTGCAAACCATTACAGAAGATGCTTGCGGTGGATGGATAACGAAGAGACAGCCATGAAGTCTCACACCCACCCACCCCCAACTACCAGAGCAGGGAGAGCTGCAGGGAAGCCACTGAATTACCAGTAAGATGTTCAGGTCTATTCCCGAACGACATGCAGGACAGAGAAAAGAAGCACTTTTGACTTGAAAAGAGACCATTTCATACTCAATTTTTCCTGGTAAGCATTATTAATTATTATTGCTTATTTGCAACTGGTTAAATAAAGCTGTTAAGCTCACAGATTTCCATATGTGTTAACAAGGATTTTTTTTTTTTTTTTTAATAGACACATATGTCATGCAGGGCCTAGTTTAATGCAGCCTGGAAAAAGAAGTAAATTTGAATCAATCTATAACTGTCAGTAAATATCATTGAATAATGCAGTCTGAATCACCAATACATTCTGACTAACACTTCTCATCAATTATTTAAATGAAGCTCAAATCACTCAGACATCGGAGACGGCTCCAGAGATTCATGCCATTACAAATGTGCCCACACCAATAACCTTTCTCAGACGATGCAGAACGTGTGAAGGACAAGCAGCAGAAATCAAGGCAGATGAATGTGATGTTAAATTACAGCATAATAAACAGCATCTCAGAGTTCATGTTAATAGGTACAGTGCCTTCATAATTCTGTAGTTTTAGGGGGTATGTGGGAAAAGAATTTTATTCAGCATTTGGTCCAGTCTTTCAAAGCAGATCACTCACATGTAAGGGATCTCTACGAATATTGCATAAGATTTAATTCTCTTTTTAATGGACACCAAAAGTAGGAAATGCAAATGATTCCTAGGCAAGTAACGGTTTAAAGGGTGATAAAAGAGAGAATAAAGTAAAATAGCCCTCCAATCTAAACAACGCAGAACTGGACTAGGTAAAATCAAGAAGTACAGATCCAAGCAAACACTGCAGTTACTGGAACATGTAGCCTCCCCATGCTTGGCACCCTGTGATGAAATCCTGAACCTAGAGAAAAGCACTGGAATTCCCCTTGGAGGAAAAAATGCCTCACATTGGAGATACAAAACAGCTGGAAAGCTGAGCAGGAAGCCCTGCAAATCGAGGCTGACAAAGCACAGCAACTTCAATCTGGTTACTAAAAAGATGCTGAAAGGAGGGACAAAATTTTACTTCTTTCCAGCCTCTATCCTCATTTGGGGGACTATCACTCAAGACCCACATCTGCAGCCAATTCCACATGTAAAGGCACATACTTTCTGCCAAAGAATTGAGCAGGGCCATCTTTCTTTTTAAATCATGGCCAGGGAAGGCAGAGGTACAAGTATTTCACGGTCAGAGATTCATTTGGGATCTGGGAGATCCTGGTGTCACTTCTTCATCTATTAGAGACGTCTCCAGCCAACCTCTCACACATCCTGCATGCTAGAGCTCTTCTTACAGGAGCATTTTCCACCTCTCCCACTGGAACTGCCCCACTGTGCAGGGAGGACTACCAAATCAGTTGGCCAGGGAGCACAAGGAGGACCACAATGTTGTAACTGAGGGAAGGAGGAACTCCGCAAGCTAGACCCTAATCCCACGAACACTTCTGTGTTTTACCCAGTGACTACTTCATGAAACTATGTGGCTAATGTGTCATGCTTCCTCTTAAATTTTTGGCCACTTCAAAATTTCTTAAGTCCTTCGAGTGCAATGGCTTAGTTACAACCACTCTTACCATCACCACTGTTTGGAGAACATGGGCTGGCCATCAGCCATCGCAGTCTGCTCATGTATGTTAGGTGTACACTTCTGGATGCTCCAGGAATGGAAGGGTCACAAGTGGCTGGCTTTGAGGAGTTTACATGCTCCTAGAGTTACCTGGCAGTTTAATCATAGTCTTTGGGATATTAATTTTGGTCCCTAAACTCAATTTTAGTCTTGTCTTAGGCAAATAAGAACTTTTTATTGCCCAGTTTTGAACATTTGAACATCCATCAAGTAGAAGTCAATAAAAGCTTCATTGAATGTAAGAAATATGGGCAATTCTGTTTGAAACCAATATATTTATATCTAAGTATTCTTGGCAGAAAGATAATGCTGCTTATCATTCAAGTTTCTTATTTAACTGTCATCAAAACTTCATTCTATGATTGCATTCTGCAGAGTAAACTGACCTCCTGCCTAAGATCTGAGGAAAAATGCTGCTGAAGGTCTTCAGCAAAAAAAAAGACCTTGCAAATAAACTAATTACAAGACTGAAAGGAGCAAAACTGGTGAGATAGAGAGTGATAAAAAAGCTTGCCCTCAACTAACAGCTGTACTCAGATGAATCTGTCAAAGTTAACTTGATCTTTCAAAGGTTAAATGAGAGAAGGTGGGCCATCCATTCCTAAGTTCCCAAAAAACACAGAAGCCATCCACTGTAAAGCTAAGCATCTCACCAACTAAATTACTCAATTCACAGAAGACTTCCTGGTGACTTAGTAAATGATATATTGACTTCTGAAATACAAATGGCAAATAAGAAGCAGCATATTTTATAAGCTTAATTTATACTCATCAGTAGGAAAAAAATGAGGAAAATTACATTCTACTTACTAAAGCCTGTTTTATTCCTACAAGATGCATGACTGAACTATCATCAGTACTGGCATTCACATAGGCTGGGAATAAAATTTTGCCAATACATGCATGAGCCATTTTTAGCAAAAATCTGGGCCAAAATCCAAAGAAATTCTGCCTATGGTTTTAACCCCAGAAATCTCACTCTCTTTACCTGAGCTCTTAGTGGCTTTCACACCTCACTTGCATGTAGCCTTGACCAACATGATACGAGAGCAATACTGAAGTTGAATAATATTGAACCTCTATTTCTGGACTTGATGATGCAACATGCTGAGCATTTAAGCCTGGATGTAACAAAGTGCTTTTAATTCTTAGATTGCACAGGTTTAGAAACTGGCTTCTGCACTTTGCACAATAGAGTCTACGTTCCTGTTTGACAACGCACATTGCTATATGCAAAACAGCATAGCAAGTTATGATATTCTAGCAGTACTTCTTGGATATTTCCGTAATAAAAGGCTACTAGAAACTCCAGAAACTCTTACACACCCATTGTGATTTCCTTTAGTTTTTGCTTTATGCACACAGATCTGGGGGTTCCTATGTTGGCACAGGTTCCTCTAAAACCACTGCCTCACATCAGCACCCCTGTTCTGAGCTTGCAGAAAGAAAGCGGATAAATGAAGCCTATTTGAACTGAGGTGGTATGGTGTGGGTTCATTTCTCTAACACGTTTGAATCTCAATGAAAATAAGGTCATGACGTTTACTCCCTGTCATTCAGATCATCTCTGCATCATCTTTATTTAACTTCTCCGTAGACCCACGGCTTCTTTTCTTTGCTTGCTTTCTAATGAGTGTAAGCAAACCAAATGCTGTTTATGAGGGGAAAACAGGAGGCATCTGCCGACGTTAAAAATGCATCCTTCATCTATTCCTCATGCCGCTTAACAGCTTGTATCAAAGCAACTAACTTTGGAAATGTTTGCCACTCTTGATTTCAATGTTTTTTGCTTTGGAAGTAGCCTTTAAGCTTGGCTTTGCATTAACAGCCTTTTACAAAAGCTAGGCGCAAAACGAATTTTCTTTTAAAAAATATTCCAATGGAATCAGAGGTTATCAATAAAAAAAGCAGTATTATTTTATTGCCATTCAAAGGTTACAAGACTATCGCTTTTAAAGGGCAACAGACTGCTGTCCCAGCTCAGAGAAACAAAACAAAAATAAGTCTCATTAATAATAAAGGATACCATGAGAATTTCAGAGATATATGTAGTTACACCATATCTCAGGGCTTGTTATTACAGCAGTTGAAAAAAAATCTAATATTTCTAAATTGACAGCATGCCATTTTCAGCAAAAAGGTGAGGGTTTGCAGGTCAATGCTGAGAATCAGCAAACAGATGCATAACAAAACAGCACACTATAGATGATTATTATCTTTATACCCCAAATCACTGCATTCCTGTCTCTGACACATTCACTCACAGAGTTTGTAAGTGTTACATTAGTCCTTCGATAAGGCAGGAGTTCTTTGGCAAGTAACTACAATATTTTTATTTAGCAGAGAAAGATATAAATGAATCATAGAATCGTTAATGAGATGTTTAACACAGATAAAATAGGGCAGGAAGCTAACTTACTCCAAATCAGAATTACAATAATAATAAAACTTTAAAACTGCTACTGACCTTGTCATAATGTGTGCAGGTATTTCCAGAGACAGGAGCAAATGGAGATGATTACTTTAACACAGCATCCCATTCAGTGATGCTCAATTAAGCTATTAATTCCTTGGACTGTTAGCCACCCACCTCTGTTTCGGCACAAGCAGCTCTTACAGCGTCTTTTGGCTGGCTGGCTGCTTCATTGTCGGAATTAACTACTACATTTTAGCCTTGACAGTTATTTTCATCTCCATGTCCCATTACAGTGAAATCCAAGCCTCTGGTTCAGAGAGGATCTGGGGATGGGGGTGGGCAGGAAGGCCGCCTCTCTGGGCTAAGCTCAGACATTAATTCCCCAACAGCACCAGATGGCTACAGCTAACCTTTACCAGCTTAATCTTTTGCCATTTTGACTTGTGAGTGCTGCCACAGAGCAAACAAAAAATGGGACAGAGATGAGGTTTAAGATGTGCTGAATATTTAAAGCCTACCCCCCCCAAACACTTAGAAACTCACAAGTGTCACTGAACATTTTTCAGTACTACTCTATGGAAGCTTTGGCCAGCTGGTTTGCAAAATTAACAGAAAGCCATGTTATTTCTGAGTCTCTGTAATAGACTCATGTATATTCTGTTGCTTTGAAAAACTTCACACTAATAAACCAAACAACAGCCAACGGGAAGCCTCTGGTGATTTCGAAGGATGATGGATCTGTCCTACATTGTGCTTTCCACCTAGATGGGTAAGAAAAATTTCTCAGTCCTCTGGAAATCTTTTAGATACTGAAAAATAATTCCCAAACCAGGAAGAAAAAACAAAACCCTGGCTTCTTTAATAAAAAAAAAAAAAATTAAATCAGCTCAGGTCAGTCAAAATGCTTTAAGAAACAAAGAAGCCTTTTGCATTCCTCCTCTAATTAGCTGACACTTAAAAACAGGGTTAAAAGGTTTTGTTCATTTATTTCAACCATTCACTTCTTAAAAGATACAGTCATGGACCAAGGTCTGTTCCCCCTGCCTCCCACATGCGCTCGGTCCAAGTGGCCCCACAGCTAGGGCCTGGTCCAGAACTGTTCAAAGGAGAGTCCTGAAGCAAGAACCCCATGACCTGTTGTACCTTGTTCTCAGATTTAGGCAAAATACATATGGCCCAACCAACTCTGATACAAAATGTCCCTGGCAGAATTCAAAAATGGTTAGAACCACATATAAACCCCCCTGTGAGAAGACAAGGAGAAAAAGTTACAGTAAATCCAACTGAGAGATAACAGGATGGTTTATCTTGGAAATTCAGCATCCCCACAGGAGAGACCACAGCAGAACTGGAGCACGCCCCTGTGACCCTGATTAATATCTCTTCACAACAAGTAAGATGTGCCAGATTCTCAGGACAGAGAAGGAATCCTACACACATTTTTTCTGCCTATTTTTTGCGGTTGCATCTCACCCAAACATCCATTATTTCAGCTAATTAAAGGAGTGGCTCTACACTAAGATGTTCCTGCCAAGGCAGTGGAAAAGATGATATATTGAGTATGAAAGAAACCCATATCTACAACATATAATCGATGCTCACTGCCCCAAAAGGAAACTTATAATCCTACAAAAGACCAGATCTGAAACACAGAAGAATGCTTCAAAGACACAAATCCAGTACCGAAGGGATCTTTTTCACTATTACTGCATAATCTGGAATTATTTTTAAATTGTTTACATGCCGGTACCACACATGCAAAGTGCCGATCCGCATTAAACATTTTCCAGCAAGCATACATGATCTTGTAAAGGGCATACTGACAATTTTAGGTACAGCAATGCAAAGTGACCAATTATCACCAGAGCCATTGGAAATTTTCTGTTTAGAAACACTCTTAACCTGCAAGGAAAAAAAATTTGCTAATGCAAACCTGAAAGGAAAATATTAAGTCCTGGATGGAAAAATGCTCTGGACTTCTGCCTTTTTAAGGGGCTCAAGAACTGAATTACAAAAACCAGACGCCTCCAAAAGCTTTAGCTCTGCACTTACACAATTGTTTCTCCATCATCCAGGATAATGGGGGAAGAAGGGAAGGAAAAGCCTCAAATACTACTAACATCGAGGCTCAGCAGGCTTTAGTGGACAGTATCACAGATGCCTGAACGGCAGTGTGAAATTGTCAGTCACAGCCAGCACTGAGCTGGGGCTAAAAAGCTCTACCAGATCTGAGTGGGCTCCTGCATCTGTGTGTACGTCTCCCAGATTCCCAGGGCTCTGGAAATTATTTGCATTGTCCAAGAAGTTCAAATGAAACCAAACTGGTCATTCCCATTTTGCTCTGCCTTAGACATGATGCTCCCCACCAGCTGTTTTAAAATTGCCCACACCACTTCCACTGCCCTGGACTATGCCTGATGGAAGAGGGGCTGCAGGACTTCAATCCTCACTGTAGAATTAGAGCAGAGGCATCTCATCGGCACTGTGACTGGGCACCCCTTTCTCCCACCTGGGCTCCGAGGGCTGCAGCCAGCCTCTTGTGTACCCTACACAAATCCCCAGCTGGCTGCGCATACCAGCACACAAGGTTCCCATTGCTCCAGACCCCACCTTTAGTTTCACCCTCTGTGTTTATAAAGCTGCAACAGATAGCACCAAGACAACCTCCACATCCCAAACAAATGGCAGCAGCCGACAGCAAACATGAGGCTGCTGCCTCCTCCTCTCTCTTCTCTTTCTGACTTTTCACCAAGCGGCTGGGTACCAAACACAAGCAGGCAGCCCTTCGCTAACGCTGCCATCCCCAGCTTACCAGCATGACAAACTGGGCCACTGCTGATGACAGCGATGGTTTTGCCCTCTCCCCCAAGTACGAGTGTCAGGCCTAAGCAGCTTCATGTACACATGTTCATCCCTTTCGATCTGCAGGAGCACTCAGAGCATCAGCGGCCACAACACATTTCTCAGCAGCCAGGTTGTCTCATGAAGGCATCATCATTGCTGGCAGACACACCACTAGCCTTTGGGCAGGGAAGGAATGGGATGGGGCAAGCACAGGGCAAAGGCTGGCTCCTGCAGTGAAGGGGGATGCCCCGCATCCCCCCCATACTGCCCAATTTGGGGTGCAAAGGATCAGCAAAGACCATAGAGAACATCGATGGTGTTCATTTCCACCCCCAAAGGAAAGAGATTGAGGGAACCAAGAGAGCTCCAAATAGCCAGAGAGCCAATTGCTGTATTGAAAATACAAATGACTCAGCTCTAAGTGAAAGTTTCTATTTTTGTCTTTTGGCCTCAGTGATTTGGTTCCAATCCTACAGCTTGAATCATTCAGAAATATGCTTTTGCATGCAAGGCCAGCTATGCCACTCTTGCTTTCCAAATTTTAAATTGGAAGATATACATTAAGCATGCAGAAGTAAGACTATGCTTTTGGATTTTCTTCGTGTTCGTTTCCAGGCATGGCTGGAAAGAGGATTACTAAATGATGAAAGTTGTCTCTAGTGAGACCATTCCTGTCTAGCTGAATCAAATATTATAGCCATGAAACCAAACCAAGATTGGATTTCAGTTGAAACTTCGTAAAAAAAAATTTCATGGCTAACTTTGGTTTCTTTGAACTCATGAAACTCCACGGATGTTGCTGGGAAAGACAAGCGCCAGTGGGGCTTTCAGAGAAAGCTGATGAAAGCGGAAGGATGAAGCTCATAGCTGCTCCATCAGGTCCCCTTGGGCCACAGCAGCAGGCCCAGTTCTCCATCCCTCCATCACATAGCAGGGGTCCTGCGTAGCTGCTGTCACCTGCTCGGCCACCAGTGTCCCTCCTCCCTTCCCCAAGGAGCACAGCAGGTCTCTTACAGAACCTGGACATATGAAGATTCTGGAAAGGCTGGCCAGAGATGAGGAAAAAAGGGAAGGCAACATTAAAAAGATAAGTAAAATACCTTGCATGACTCCAGCATATCATGCTCAAGGAAGATTAAAAGAATCTGGAAGAGGTGGAGAAGATGAATCGAACAAATGGACAGTCTAATTACAAAACTACAGATGAAAAGAGCTTGGCTTACTGAGCCTGGAAAAATGAAGGCTGGATGAGGATGGGAGTACTGTCTATAAATACATCCAGAGGGAGACACCAGGGGAGGAGAAGAGCTATTTATGTACAGGGTATGAATACATTTTGGCTTCCAATTAGAAGAAAGTTTAAAGCAATGGAGAAAAGAGGCTTTGGAACAGTCTTCTAGAAAAAGCAGAAGCAACAGTCAAATCAATTCGCTTAAAACAGGCCTTGCATAAAATTTAGGAGTGTGGCACCAGGACACTGACCCACACACTCCTTCCAGTCCTACATCTTGCGTTCCCACTTCACGCACGGACAGCAGTTAATCCAGTTACCAGGCACTAACAGTTATAACTCATGAGATGATAACAGCTTCAGAGGCTACTTTGAGGGGAGTTTGTAGAAAGAGATAATATCTTTTATTAAACAAACTAATAGATCTGGGAAAAAGCAGATACATCTAAGGGAAGAAGCCTTTCAAGAGATTTGAGGGGGTAAACACCCCAGGCAGCAAAATCCAAGCTTAGTACATGTTAGACACAGTTCAATGAGCTTCTTTAACTGTGTCTGCTAGCCTAATAAAATACCTTACTCTTTGCTATCCTCACTTCTCATCTATCACCAAGACAACAAGAACTCTAGTTTAGGTGAAAGTGTCGTATGCAGAGGAAAGGAAAATGCAATCAAGATATTGGCTACAGTTGGCATCAAGAGAGTTGAACGGGCAATTTGGCAACAGCAGAGCTAAGGGAAGTGCGGAGCTTAGAAGAGCATCAGAGGAAAGAGATGAATGGGATAGTCTGGTAAAGAAAAAAAACCAAAACAGTAGAGAAAGTGAGGCTCCACTCCAGCTTCTACTGAACTCAATGTGAGCACTTCCAGCAGCTTCCATACAAGTAGGAGCAGATCCTCTGAGATGCTGGTTTCCAGGACAGAATATTGCAGAGGGAAGATTAGATTAACAGCTGTGTCCAGAGCAGAAGAGAAAGCCTGATGAAAAGACCTCTGGCCAAGACAGTGCTGGTCCTGAATCAGGCTGTGTAGCGATGTGCTGCCAAAGTTTTAATAGGGGGCTACCAAAAAAAATAAAACCTTCCCTCACTTGTGACAAAAACCTACAAGTGGCAGAAGTGCTTGCATTTGCAGAGAGGGGGAATGGGGAGATATTTCCCTTTTGTCTTCCTGATATCTGGCAATATCAGCATTCATCTCAGTGGAGAGAGGACAAGGACTCTGCCTGGAACGATGCCATGTTCAAACAAAGGTACATGCTATGAACCTGCTGCAGCCCACAGCTTTTTTAGATGGCTGCTCCAAGGTAGAGACAGAAAAATTACACAAGGTATATTTCAACCCCTTCCCACCAATCTTGGATGAACTCAGATCCATTGCATCCGAGAACCTGGTCCAATCCATGCAAATGACTTTCATTTGACAGCTTTTATTCCCACCCTGCCATTGTGTGATAGGTCCAAGGTGCAATTCATTGGAGAATTGTGACCATGATTACAAGCCCACTTAAGGAGCTAGACTTTTTTGGTTTTCAAGCTACATTTGAGATCTGAAAAGGGGTCTTGTCCATTAGTGTTATGAAAAAAAACGTTCCTGTTTGATGCAAAAATAAAAGCATTTTCAAAGGCTCTTTGATGTTCAAGACAGAAAGACATGCAGGCAGATTCTGGAGGAGATCTTGTCTTCAGCAATTACCAGCAGTCTTTTTAAATCTTACTCCTGAGACAGAATTTTTATGTGAAGTAAGTAATCACACTGCAGAGTGTATCAGCTCTAAACCTTGTGGCTTTTCAATTAAGCAGCAATAACCTCTAGTCAAAATACTCCTTAACCAAGATGGGAATAAAACAAATAACCCCAAAACCAACTAACTGCAGGTGAAGCAATTCCAAAGACATACATGCTTTTAAAAGATTTCATTTTGAGCTCTTCGCTGGTAGCTGTGCCAGTTTTCCAAGTGATATTCTGATCATTAAAACAAGCAGTGATGTAATTTCCACAGCGACCACAAACATACCGAGAATATTTGAGCTAAATTTATCCAGACTTCTTGTTTGAATCACTGCTTTGGTTCGTTGTTTTTCCATGATTTTCAACTATGCACAGAAAAGGAGCTGTGGACAGCCTGGGACTAAGCTTTCCCCAGCAGCATCCCAAATGCCAACCTTTATGCTTAGGAGCCACATATTGACTATTAGAAATGAAATCAAGCTGCTCCTCCAGCTCCCAACCCCAGGTCCCTGCTCCTTTCACCCGTCCTCTTCCTCCCACCCTTCCTGTAGCAGACTGACCCTTTCTCCTCACCCTTGGGAGGGAAACAACAAGGGCCTTGTCTTTGCGGCTGAGAAATTCCTGAAGCTCACCACAGATCTGCCATCCTCCCCAATCGGAGAGGGACAGCTGAAAAAGAGAGGACCTGCACCAGATTTCCCACTGCTCTGTGCAGCTCCGTGGCAGATCCCAAGTCCTACTGGCCTGTCTGGAGCAACACGTCCCACCACCACGAGTACCCGTGCCAGGAGAGCTTGGGCCAGGGAAGGTTGTCTAGGCACCTTCACCAGCAGGTACACGTGCCCCTGCAAAAAATACATAATCTACAAAGACATCCCTGGGTTTTACTCTCTTTTCCAACATGCATATGGTGGGTAATCATCATACTGGGAGGGACTGGGCATTTGCAAAACCAGCATAACTCCCAGATTTTACTACATCAACTTTGCTTTTGTTCAATAGGAATCTTTTTCAACTGTCATGTTTTAACATAGTCTGAATATGTCCTTGCTGACTCCATTTCAGATTCATGATCAGACTCACCGAGCTTGCCTGCACGTAGCTGTACATGTTTGTAATTTCTGAAAGTGCATTTTTTTCTTTTTTTTTAAACCAGAAACTGCTGACCCCCAGGGCCCCTCTGACTGCAGGAGGGCTTTTTGAATGTTGAGGGCCTTCCCTAATACTTAAAGACTTCTTTTATAAGTCCTCCCTTTAAGTAAGAGCAAGGCACAAATTCAAAGCATGGATACACTTCTGTTGTGAAACTATCAGCAGCTTACATAAAAGGGCTGCTGCTGCGGTGATACATAATCATGCAAATAAGCAATTTCTGACCCACTAATGAGCACACAGAGTCAGATTAAGGAAAGGAATTAAATATCAGCCTAACTTGATGTAAAATCTGAAACAGAACCTATTAAGGGACAGACTTCACCTATACAGCAGACTGGGAGGTGAGTGGTATAAAATCCATTCCCCACATCCTCATCTGCAATGCAAACATTTCCTCCCAGTTAGCTGCTCCTGCCAAGCAGAGCCCTGGCAGCCCCTTTATCAATCAGAGAAATTAAAAATAAACAAACCACAGACTTAATGCTGTGAGGATCCCTGAAGATCTGATCCCAAACCTGTCATGTCAGTGCAAAGACTTTAATGGGGTTTGGATAAGGCCCCCATAGGCTTTGGAGAGGATTAAAAAAATAATAAATTCATAGCACTTTCTTTAATGCAAGTATAGAATTGCCTGCAACATCACTGACAAAACAATAAATCAATTACAAGCCTGGTAAAGACTGAGTTGGTGTGAACACTGTAAATTGCTTTTTCCCACTGAAACAGAGGACAAAGGTTCTATAACCACAGTGTCAACCCTCACCTGAGATCTACCTTATAATCACACATTAGTAACATTGTTAAGGAATCCCTGTGTACAGCTTCTAGGGACAAAAGATTTTCTTTACTACCTTATCACCTTATCTTTGTTTTTTTCTAGGCTTCTTGACAGAGCTGTCATAAATGACATTTTAATGTAATATACCACCAATACATTTTAACTGAAAGGTAGAAAAATAAAACTGTATAGCAGCAGATAATGTCAGATACAGCTCAGATAAAGATCAATGTTTTACTCCTGTCTGTAAATCAAACTGGCTTTCAGGCTGGACTCTCTGCTCAGTTAGCTTCTCAAAGTCTGTACCGCACTGCTGGCACTCCCAGCAGCTCTGCCCTCCTTGCTACAGACCTCAAGTTCAAGAGCAGGCTGGCTTTTATGGTATTTACAGGGAAAAAGCTGGTCCTGCCACTGCTAAGACCTAAGTGCTCCTTTGTATTTCCTTAACTCCTGAGGGGCACAGCATCCACAAGCCAAACTACCACTTTCCACATGCACAAGAACACATTTTCAAAGACAAATGGTTCCTCCTGCTGCCTGGTTCAAAATACAAGGGCCATCTAAGGGTATGTCTAAAGGACAGTGCTTAGTATCTAGGCTCTGAAAATCAGTTCAGAGCATCTTAAATTAAGCACCTAATTGTACATGCCCCGGCATTCATTGCCCTTTTTGGAAATCCAGGCTCAGTTCAGCGAGACGGTGCAATACACGGCTCTGCTACAGTCTGCACAGGAGAGCAGGCTTAACCACATGTGTTTTCTGCTGCAGACCAGCCTTCCGCATTAGCTTTTGGCCCCATGTGAGATCGCACCACTTCTGTATGAAGTGTGTATTTAAATATGTTTAAAAATACAAGCCTATTACTGCTTTACTAGTGTACTTCCTATTCCTGCCTAGCATTTCCTACTTCTCCTTCTGCAGGGCATGATGCAGTAAGACTAACTCACATAAGATACCTGTTTTATTTTCTGCTTTTTTTTTGTGGGGGGTAGTTTTTTTTTTGCTTGTAGGAATACTTTCAACTTGCTGTTTGGACTCAAATTAACTCGCAGCTTAATGAGTAGGAAGAAAACCAGAAAACCTTCAAGGCTCATTTAGTCTGATTATACAGAACTTCAAGCAACCAACACACTTTGCAGGTCTCTAGTGCTCTGTGCGCTGAGATCACCTCCCAGATGCTCTCCTTGTCCTTCTCACCGCCACGCTGCCTCAGTAGACTCAGGGTAATGTTACTATCTCCACTACATGGATGGAAAAAGTAGGATAGAGGGTGCGAGTATTTTTTCCCTGTTATACAGCACAACGTGCCACAGATGGGGCTAAGTCAACACACCCCAAGACCTAGCTGCTGGCCCTAGCCCCATGCGCACAGCTTTTTGAGGCTTACATGGGGATTTCAAGAGGAACAAAGTGATACAAGTGGTGCTGCAAACGCTGATTTTTCTTCACTCATCTATTCAGAAGGAAAGATTTATAAGCAAAGATATTCACACTACCAAACGCAAGCTCCTGCCCTTCACATTTAAGGTAACAAATCAACTGTGCAGAACTATGAGGAAACGACAGCAAAGATCTCGTCTGGAGGCCATGTACATGCACATCCAGGAGCAGGGGAGCTCTGCCTGCTTTTATTGCTATAAAGAAGTCAGGTTCTTCCTGTAGACTTTTATTTTTTAAGTGGATTTTACAGTGCCAGACTGACAGCCTGGAAAGCTCGGCTTATCCAGCAAGTACAAAACAGAGAGCAAGTGCAGAGTCTGTGAAAGTTTCCATCCCTCCACCTACAGTCCTGTCACCTCCTCAAACCGCTGCCCTATGACGAAGGCCTCGGTCACATTTGCAAATGTCCTGCCCTCATGCAAACAGGGGAGCGATGCTGGATGCACAAAGCAATGTCCCAGGAGAATAAGCCGTTTCATTTGCTATTAGCTAACTTCAAACTGTCACCATTAAATCTGTTGTGAAACTTTCCATATAAAATTGCATTAGCTCCTGAGCAGTCCTTCTTGTTAAAACGACTCTTTAACTCTTCCAGTTAAACTCTTCTTAATTGCACTGGAGACTTTTCTATGATTCAGGAAGTGGCAGTGCAGGCAGCAGCTTTCCCTCTGAGTCAGTACTGAGCCAAGCGAGGGCCCAGACAGGGTTGCAAAGGTCACTACCATCACGGTGGTTCTTTCTGAGAAAATACAAAGCCCTGTGAGCTGCAGGGTCACCACGGCACTTCTGAAGCATAGCTTTAAGCCTCTGGTCCACTCCAAATGCCAACTCAGGTCATTATATTCTGGTTACTTATTTGCTCCCTCATTTTAATATTTAGATCACTTTTCCAGGCATACTGCACATGTCTATCTGTGCTTCCCTGGACAGTTGAAAGTCACCAGCTTACAACAGATTTGCCTCAGAAGAAGTTATAAAGGTTCATTTAGTTAACATCTACAAAGCTACTATAAAATTTTAAACAACTATCATTGGCATCATTGTCCCTAATGATGTAATATTATATACATTGCAACATAACACCCCTTTTTAGTGTTCATTTCTAGATTTTGCAGGAGAGAAGAGACACCCTCTGGTGTGTTGGAAGGATAATCCAATTCCACCTCCGAGAGACATAAGTGGCATATGAACGCTCTGTGACTGAATAAAATTCTGAAGAAGAGAGCAATAAGCTCTTTAACAAAAGTACCCTTACATCTCAGAAGACAATGATTGCTTTTCTACATCTTTTCTGAAACTCACATGAGAATTAAATCCTAGCTGGAAAATTTCACAAGATTCAAAAATCAAGCAGCCTGTAGAAAGGAGATGAATCTCTATTCTGTTCTAGGCATTCATACAGTGATATCTTTGGGCTTCCATTGTATTCCCTACAAGTTCACATTATGTAACCTCCACTATATTATGTAGAGCTCTCTAACCAAGTTTAAAAAAAACCCCAAATCCGTGCTTCATAAGAGGCTGCAGCCGCCCCCGTATCTCTACTTGCTTGCTTTCTTTTAATTAGAACAAGATGAATAAATCTAGGAGAGGGGATGCGGTGTTTGAGGAGGCAAAGGAGATGCTGACTGCACCCAAAACGGAGCGTTATTCTGTACTCCAGTGGCAAATCCTCTCTGTGGACCAGCGAATGCTCAGCCAGCATCATCGACTCAAGCCCAGCACCATCCCCAGAGGGTATACAGGGTCCAGTTCTGAAATACAGCTCGCCCGCTCTCAGGGTAAGTGGGCATCCTGCTGGGATACAGGCAAGATCACTGCCGCAGCTGAGAGGAATAGCAGAGGAGACATGAGCAGTAAGGTGAGCCCTTGCATCATATGTCACATTTGCTAACTAGAGTCAATGATGCTGTGAACCTGTTCTCCACATAAACACCTGGCCAAATGTATAGCTGTTAGGAAAAAAAAGCCCTAAAAATCTTAAGGCTTTCACATGATCAAGGCACCAGGTGCACATGGTACCCACTGGAAGGTGCTTCCAGCACTGTGCTGGCTGTAACGCCACACTGATCCAACCGACCCATCACGGGGCCACAGGCAACGCTGTGCTCTTTGTTAAACCCCTCACATCCACACTCCTGTCCTTCCTGCCTGAAAAAAAGACTCCAAGCTTTGCGAGCACTAATGAGGTTATTTGCATTAAAGAAATTATCTGTGATCTCACTCCCCTTCCCAGTGGTTCCCATTGAATGGAAGCAGGAGGCTGCATCTGGATTGTTAATAAATGCACGTAAACAATAGGTTCAAATGTGGAGGCTGAATGAGTCACCGCGTTCCTGCGTTCAAGCTGTGTAATAGGATCCAAACGCAGAACAAGGACCAGATAACTTAGGGAGTGGACCGGCTGGCTAATGACAATTATTCTTGGCAGGACTCAAGCAATCCCAAAATAAAAATGCGTTTAAACATGTACAGTATGCTTATAAAGAGCAAATCCACCAGAGTAGTACTGGATCTCAAGCTTTCCTAGGATCCCTCTGCCAGTCTTCCAACACTGTTTATCAAATAAAATAACCCAGACATGTAAGTACAGAAGAGTTATACCAGTAAGATTTGTATGCTTCTAGTTAACCAGTTTAACTGAATATACTTATATAACAGAAACATGTAATAAAGTTGTCAGAAGAAAAACTGAACTCATACTGTAGAAAATATACCTTTTTCACTTTTCACCTCATTACTCACTCATAAACTAATTTGTTTATTTACTGTATCATTAAACAGTGAGAAAAACTGGTCAAATCACTATTGCAGAATAAAAATTCAGCAATTCTTAACACTTGTGAATCATTAGCGCAGATTAAAATTCTTCTCATGGTTTATAGCTTAGTATTCAAGTGGAGATAAATTCTTCCAGAGAGAAACTCAGAAGACAGAATTGAAGAATGTTAAGAATATTCAATAACCAAATGCTCCTGATTATTATAGAAAGATACAATGACAATTAACAAAAGCAAAAACCAACAAAAAGATCAGTAACACAGAATAAGCAGAATACATACAGAGAAAGGAAAGAGTTCCCAGAGCTCCCTGTGACACTGGTGAGAAACGTCTTCAAACAAGATAAGGCAGCCTCTGAATAAAGTATCAGGTTTTGCTTCATAGTTGCTGATAAAATCCAAAATAAGCCTGCAAAAACATTAGCTTCTACTGAAGCTTGCTTACTCACTACAAAGCGTCAAACACACCTTCATCCCACACTTAAAACGCAGATGCTGCCTCCTAATGAACTGCTTGTTGCAAGGGGGGAATACCGTTATACAATAACCAGAAGGCTATTTCTCGATGCAGAAACATAACTGGGTTTTGACTCAGAGAAATGCAGCAGTGCCTAGGAGCTGAGGGTTTCAGCGATAAAAATCATCCAAAAATAATTTGGCTGTTCAGAAAAAAAATTTAACAGGAGGCAACCTGAAGCATATGTCCTTTTGGAAAGAGAAATTTCCACCTATGGATTTATTACATTACATAAATGCAGACCTTCTGATCTGGCCCAACAATAAATCACTGCAAGCCACTGAATCAAAGCTGACAGTAAAACTGGAGCAGGTTGATATCTGTTCAGCCTAAGAAACGACGCTCCGACTTTAGCAGCTTTCATACCCTGAATACACACTGCATCAGTGGCTGGGAACATATTTGCATTCACATGCCGAAAAAGCACAGATCTGTTAAAACATATTTAGGAACTGGTGAGACATGATACATATATTGACTAATTCTGTAGGCCTTTAGAGAAAATCGGTCTTCAGAGGAATGCTATTCTTATCACTTGAGTAGTTCAACATCATTCTCCTTGCAAATAAAATCCCTCAATCTATACCGTAGATTATTTCAAAGATTAGGGCTCAAATCACTCAGAGCCCTTTCATATATTTAAATTTCATTGAAACTCCGTGGCAGCTGACTACTGAGTTCTCTTAAAACCTTCTGCTCCCAATGTGAACAGGAAAGAAAAATCGTTCTGTTTACCATTCTGTGGATCCATGTTGCGCTCTCTGCAAATAGCGGATTCCTCAGTTCCCACACACCAGTACATTCTGGGTCACGGTTGTGAAGATCCAACATACAAACTTTCTGCAGCACTTAAAACTGGATAGTGTTGTCAAAGCTGAACGATCCCCATCAAGTAAATGCAGCAGCAGAGTGACTGCTAGCAAGCACCATCCTGAAGAAACATAATTTACCCTGTTTAAAAATAAACAGCAAACAAAATTAATTGTTCTAGTATAGAAATTGCAAGATGCTTATTCCTCTGCATTCTAACACAGATATCTAAATATTACTTTGCAGAAATGCGCTTATCATCATATAAATACAATTATTTTCATAACACCTTTGTTAAGAGCATAACGTGAATTAACAGAGGAGACTAACAATGTCGCCACTATAGAAAGATAATGTTCCCAATTTTTCTCTGCCAAAGCTGCTTAGTCTTTGGGCAGAGGGTGTGGGGGGTAGGCAGAGGTCACAGCTGCAGTTTCAGATTCTCCACAAGCTAGTGTAAAGGCAGAGCATTGAAACCATGCAACGCAGCTGGAAAAATCCTAAATGCAACCTCAAAACCTTTGCCGTCTACAAAGACAAATGTGGCTCTTGTAAGACTCCACCGTGAGAAACTGAAAAATACTGATGTGGTTACTGAGACAATCCTCTGTAGAAAAGAAAAGAGGGCTAAGAGAAACACACCAGCTCCTTTCCCCTTTGCTCAGTCCTTTTAGGGAACTCTACCACCCTAGAAGCGTCAAGCTTCTTCAAACATGTTCAGGGAAGCAGATCAGACCCTTAGGAGCTCTTAAAGGTTGGCTTCTTCTGAACTGTCTCGCCTAACAGCCAGCAGAAAACTGCACAGCTCAGTCTCCCAAGGCATTTCCAACTCCTTACCTCTTCAAAGCGGCACACCTGTGATTTTCTCTCTTTCAATGCCTCTTCCACAGAGGTTAAAACTACGGGTGAATTTGCGGTGTGTGCCCAACCAGAATCAGCACTCCTTCATTTTCTGCTTTCAGTTTCAGTCAGTAAATGCCTCCCAGATGTAACATGATGCCATTCACCTTTGACTCTTAGTAGTTTTTCTCATGTCTGGTGTGTGATGCTGAAGTTTTGATTGGAGGCTCTATTCGGCAAAACATGTAACCCACCTCCCACTTCAGCCAGCAAGACCCAAGAATATCTCTAAGTCTCCCTGAGCAGAGTGGGTTTCCTGAGTTGGGATCAAAGGCCAAGGAGAATATAAAAGTACACTGATCCATCACCACTCTCAGGGAAGCTTTCTGCTCCTCCCCCGTTACATAGGGTTTTAACCACCAGCCAACAGTATTAAAAATCACTGCTTGCTACATCAGTTGTTTCTAGGCAAACATTTGAGTTTTAGGTGCACTTGCACCAAAACTCATTTTCTGATGACCCCTACTTTGTGGTGCCTGGCAGCAGGAACCAAAACTCACACCCCAGTGCTGCTGCACCCTGCAATCTGGGCGTTGGGTGCTGCCACAGACTGCAGTTTGGTTCTTTGGTGTTTTTCAGAGGTGGGAAAAATAATTTTGGTGCTATATGGCAAATAATATTATGGACTGAGAGACCTGGGCCAGGCTACATGCAAGCACTTTCACACATACCACAGCTAAACACCTCCTTTGCAGCAGGATGGCTACAGCTCCAGATGGATGCAGATGCCTGAGCTGCCGAGCATCCGTCCCTCCCTCCATGTCACAGGCTGCAGAGGCAGCTCTCGCACCCCAACGCGGCAGCAGCTGGGCACACTTAAGAGGCTGAATTTGGCAGCTTTTACCCACACAAGGAGGGAAGGCTGCTGCAGGAATCTGAGATGGAGGTGGTCTCTAAGCCCATACCCAGCCCACGAACCAGTGAACTGGGCCGTGTTGGTGGAGGACTGGATTCTGCCCTGGAATATGCCGAGTTCCCACCAGAGTCAGCTTGGCTCCTAGGCCGAGCTTCCCTCAGCCACGCTGGCAACGATGGCTGCTGCGCTGGGACCCCACATCTCCACTGTGTCACGAGTGCGATACCCCAGGCAGAGGTGTCGGGGAGGCTCTCACGCCTCCCAAACGTGTCCAGGTTGTTAACTCAGAAAATGGAGGGGACATGATGCTTCCAGCAACTGCCTCCCCTGCACCCTCACTATAAATGCACTGAGCAGCCTCAGTAAGAGTAAATAGTTCCCCATGCAAAGACCAACAGACTAGCTCTTTTTAGCAGATGCTGGTTTCTGAGGCATTTCCTTGCTGTACGATGGGGGCACACCATGTGCACTCACAGCAACTGTACAAGAAACACTGAATGGGGATCAGTGTGGACCACAGAGGCCTGAAAACCATCCCACTCCTGATTTTTAGCTTTCTACTCAGCTTATTCCCCAGGCTGAAACTTTCTTCATGTATAGTGAAAAGCAAAAACTTTCAGGAAAAAATAATAGTGGGGTTCTGATAATCAGTTCCCTTTAAGTGCAATTAGGATACTAAATGCTGTAGCCATGTGTATTACTGTCACACAGCACCCATATAAGCAGTATTTCCATATTTCAGGACCTTTGCGTAAAAAACAACCCCACAGTGCTTTTACTTTAACCAAGATATACTCAACTGCAACAGGTGCAAACACACCAGGTTTTAATTTGACTTAGGGAGAGAGATCCTACGGGCTCTGCAGAATCTCATTCAGAAGGCCCACGCAGAATACACCTGAATGCTGATTTACATCCCATTTCACACATTCCCAGTTTCTCTCCTGAGACCTGCTACTGCCAGCTGTCAGACAGTGTCCCAGCACGTCTGACCGTGCCTGTACCATGCCGAGCACCCCCTCTCCACTTTGCCAGTTTGGCCAGTCTCAGCCCTTGCATCGTGCCTAACTGCAGCAAGGCACCCAGAAACACCGTGGTTTGCTCAAGATCGCTTCCCAATTCACAAGAAATCTGCAAAAACTTCAAATTTTTGCTCAAACCACATGCTGTTTCTGAGAAGCCCATTTGGGGCTGGGCGCTGTGACGGGTATCACCATGGGTCTAGACAGGCCCACGACACCATTGGGATGGAAATGCACCGCGGGCTCATCTGCCTGCTATCGTGCAAAGCAGGATGAAGCCAGACCTGGAACCTAAACAGCCTGCCTGATGCCCTGGGGACAACCCCTGTCCGGTGGGACATCCTTCGTCCTTCCCTGAGCTCTGCGTGGAAAGTGGCAAACCAAGCCTGCTTCTCCCCACACCACAGCCGCCAGAAATAAAAGAGGAGAATTAAGACATTACACCCCGATTCGGGGTGTCTCATAAGACTTTCTAGTCACTTTTCGGTTGCCGCCTGTCTGTCAGCTCAGCCAAGGGGCTGAGGGCCAGGGCCGAGGGAGCCGCCCCCAGCCAGGGTCGGGGCGGCGGAGCCCGCTTGCCTCGCGCCCAGTTCAGCCCAGCCCAGCCCGCGATCCCGCTTACATAAAACCGAGTTTTTCCTTAAGGCAAGTCTCCAGTGTTTCGTCTCCTCGCCGGGCCGGGGCAGCCGGGCCGAAGCAGCCGCCCTCCCGCCTGCTGGGGCCGGGGAAGGCAGCGCCCGCCGCCGCCCTGCGCCCGCTGTCCCACAAAGTTCCCACCCAACTTTTATTTTAAAAACCCCAACTTCCCCCCCCCCCCCCATTTCTCCACATGAAAAATCCTGGCGTGCCCCAGCAGCCCCCACCCCGCCGCCTCCCCTCACGGCGGGGCAGGTGCCCGCGGGGCGGCCAGGCCGAAGCGGCAGCAAAGCCACGGTACCTCCTGCGTCCCGGGGCTGGCGGGGTCCCTGCGGCCGCGCCGCCGCCGCCGCCGCCTCCTCCTCCTCGTCCTCCTCCTTCGGCGCCGGCCGGCCGCCCGCCTCACTCTGCGGCGCGGGAGGCGGAGGGAGGGAGGAAGGAAAAGGAGCGGGGCAGCGGAGCGGCGCCTCCTCCGCCACCGGGCCCGCTGGCCCGCTCAGGGCCCGCCCGGTTTCTCATGCGGCCCCAGCGGTCCCTTGACCGCGGTGAGGGGCTGCGTCTTGCCGGAGGCGGCTGAGGGTGACCGGCCGCAGGCCGCAGGCCTCGCACGGCCCCTCACCTTCCTCCCGAGGGCAGACCTCTCCCGCTGCCCGCCACCGTGCCGCGGGCATGGAGCCCGTCCCGCTGAGGGGGACGCGGAGGGAGAGGAAAGGCACAAGGCGGCCCCTTTCCTGGGCTCCTTCCCCAGCCAGGACCCACTCAGCCTGCTCCCCAGACGGCCCTACGCGGGCTTTAGCACTTTGTGTTTGGGTTTTTTTTTTTTTAAAAACAGAGTGGGGGAGGTGCGGGGGTTGAAGCAGGACTCTCTGTTAGCTACAGCAGGTTGTCTGGATGGCCTTGCTCTCACAACCAGCTGCCATGCAGCTCCCCGGGGACCAGGCTGGCATGGCTGTAGGCAGCACCGCTACCCATCTCTGCGTCGCTGCTCAACGGAGGCCTGGCTTACCCATCACAGAGTTGATCCAACATTTCTTTCTTTGAAAGTTGCTCCTTGCCCAGATCGCGGGGTGAGTTTGCTGCTCTTTGGAAAAGCGAAGTCAGGTTGCCCCCTTTCTTCCGAAGGTGTTAGACATGCTGCGCTCCTGCTGGCACGCTGGTTTTCCCCATCACAAATCTCTTCACCTCCAGGCACCAGGAACCTCTAACAAGCCTGGCGCTGCTTTTTTTTCCCCACCCATTGGACCTACTAAAAGATCATTTCTGCATGCCTTTTGTTTTGTTATTCATGATTATTCCATAAATTATGTACACTTTTTTTTTTTCTTCCCTGGCCCGTACCAAGAAATGGATTTCTGATGATTGCTTGAGGATGGAAAAAGTCATATCCGTTCACTAAGTGGCTGCTGCAGCCCAAAATTTGCCCAGGGTGTTTCTTTGATGTGATTATGGAGGCACGGAGAGGACAGGTCTTCACTGGTGCTTTTACCTGCGTTCAAGTCCCCACTAATCTGCTTTGAGCTGCAGCCACAGCAGTGTTACCTGTTTTTAGCACCCTTTCCACCTCCTACCCAGCCTGCTATCTTTTATGTCTCGCAGCCTGGCTCTTACCCAGACCTTTCTTACAGCTTTTTTAGCACAATTGTTTGAAAACCCACTAAAATAACTTTTTTCCTTTGTTTTGATAGAGACTTCCCCTAGCAAGAATTTCTCCACACATTCAAACTAATTTTTTTTTTTCTTCTCCCCTCCCCCAATCTCATCCCACTCTTCCTGGCTTCTGTCTCCATTGATCATGTCACTCACAGTGATTCCTTTGTATCTCCAGCCTTCCCCCTTCTAAAGTCTCAAAGTTTCTGAGTGATGCTTTTAGCAAGTGGAAAATTCAAGGAGTTTGGCTTGGTCTGCGTGGGGAGATGACAGGTATTCCTCACACATGTATTGGGTGGGAAGAGAGTTAAAAGACAAGGGTATAGGTATGTTCTTGCTCTCTATCTACATTGTGGATGAGAGAAGACAGACAGGAACGGGAACACAGTCATACTAGTGATGGATGTTTCTCAAAGGGGTGAGGAAGTGGCCGGACCAAGGCAGGAAGCCCCATCTGGCAGTGTGGTCCACGGTCCCTTCAAATTCTCCATTTTGAGGCTTACCTCAGGAGGCAAGAAGGATCCATCCAACTTTGAACTGGAAGAAGCTGTACTTGTCCCTGCCAACTGCAGCTCTGCTCTCCTCCTCCCTCCACTTACTGTAAATGGCACAACTTATAAAAGTGACTGCTTAAAGAGTAAGCTATCAGGCACACACAGTGTGTATCAGGCACTCTACAGTGTGTAGAGTACTGACCATGCTTTGGCACTTGTTTAAAATAGGCTAATTCTTCACAAATTGCAGAAGTGAATCCCAGTTCAGATTCCTTCACGGTGCCCCTGTGAGATACTGAATCCCCAGATATATGCAGCAAACAGGCGCTATGCATTCAGTTCCGCCACGTGGAAAAGGTACCTCTAAATTACGTTGTCTCTTGTGAGCCCAGTGCACATTTCCTCCGGGGGACTACTGCCAGGTCACTGAATCGAGAGGAACAGACACAACCTGTTAACTAGAGCAATACAGGGCCATTTTGTTTTAGAAGTATGAAACTGTAACCCTTCCCAGTTATTATTTTATTGACACAGTGGGCCAAATTCAGAGTGAAATAAAAAACAGCGACAGGAGGATTGGGCTGAGTGGAAGTTGCTTGCTGATGGAAGGGGTCTTAACAAGTGCATTGGAGGGGATGGAATTATCTTAAAGCACTAATCGGTGTAAATAAAAAAGCATTCAAGTTACTCTTCTGTTAAAATGAGGAAAGTAAATAGAAGTTTCCTGGTCCTCCACCTTTTTTTCTGAACAATATCAATATGTAGCATTTAGAAACCATCTCACAAAGTTAAACATTTATTAGGAACAAGAACTGTTACAAAAAGATACTCATAGTCTAAATATATACATGAGGTTTAAACATAGCATTTTCATGTACCTTTAGCTATAAAAATACATTAGATTAACTGTAGCCTAATTTATAAATATAGTTCTTTAAAAAAAAAAAGTAGTATTTCTTATGAAAGCCTTATTGTGCAATGAAAGAATATATACCCTCTAAGGGGTTATTTTAAAGTTAGTGTCTAGTGTTATATAATTTAGAAAATTCAGTGTGTAGAGTCAAACCCTGATTTATACAATAAGAGATACATTGACTTTTTAAAAACTTGAGAAGGAAATGAGAGGTGAAATATATATCATACATATAAAGCCAGAATACTAGGATTTTAAGAATTTCAGATGATTTCAGTTTCAACCACCATTTATCAAAAATACAGAGATAAATCAAGATAACCAGCCTTTTACTGTTTGCCTTACCCCCCTACTGTCTGACTGCAGCCCTAGAAAACCACCAAGTAGGCAAAAGTAAAAGGTTTGTCTGAGAAGATGTTTGCACTCTAAGTGTTTTACAAAAATAGAAACTTATTTACAATGTTCCCATTTGGCCTTTCATGGGGAAGGGAGGACATTTTCTTCACTGGACGGGGAGATTTACCTGTCTCACATATCCATGGGAGGACAGGCACCTAGTTACACACAACTGTTGGAGGTATGTCATTTAAGGAGTTAAGCAATATTGAAGTGCAATTTCAACGTTCACTAACTGATAAGGAAGTTTAGGCTCATGCAAACTTTTTCCTTAGTTATTGCCACTCACTTTCCTTCCCCCTCCACAATAAGGTCACCTCATGCAATAGAACTTGTTACTGACTAGGTGTATCTCTGAGCAAAGGAAGGTACCGGTTAAATCCTTTGCTTGCATCAGAGAATAGAGGTTAGACCTGCATTTCTGCTTTGAGCCTCTCACATCTGGAAAACTCCAGGCAGCAATCTTTACCAGTGGTCCATGGAGATCTGTTGATATGCCATAAGGAACCTCTGTCAGTTTGCTCTCAGATCAGGTAAACTTCCTAACAAGCTGACACCACTAACTCCTGCAATACTTAAAGCTCCTGCAGACATGGAACTTCCCGTAAGTTTGCCAGTGGTTCTTCAGTACAGAATCAGGAGGAGGAGGAGGGAAAGTAGTGAACCCAGAAACTGAGGACAGCATGTGGCTTGTCATCAATCTCATAGTAATGTCTGGGCATGCAAAGAAGTTACTGCAGGAGATACTAAGGCGTGAACTTGATGTGACACCCGCTCCATGTACGTGCATACTTAAATGACTGTAAGCAAGAGACAATTCAAGGCAGCTCATTCCTCAGTGAAGGATCAGCTACTCTGTGCTTGCCACAGGGTGACAGCACTGACGAGGACAATTACTGCCAACACATTTAAGTCCATCCATAGCTTATTCCATGGTAACTGTTTTGTACACCCACATGTTTAGCACTCGGTGTGTGCTTGGGAGCACCTGCCTTTTCATACTGTACTTCCAGAAATTTACTTTAAGCTACATTCATATGGGATGAAGAAGCAGTGAGAAGAGCTTATAAGTTTTACTCTCACGATAATAGCTCTGGCTCAAAAAATGACGAGATGTTCACACAGCCTGAAAGTTACAGAGAAAGAGAGAGCAGGGCAGCTTCTTGCAGCTCTTCTGCTCCCACTCCCAGATCAGAAGGACTAGCGTGGGATGTTTTCTGTGGGGTATCTACCATGCTACATGCTTAGCATTCAACTCTGTGTCATCACGGTAAGTACAGTGCAAAATCCTCTTGCAAAAAGTGCTATAGTGAAGATTTGAGATACAATTGTGACTCATTCGGAGCCAGAAGGGTTAGCAAGTCAGTAACTTGCAATGGCAGCATGTGTAATGTGTGCACACCAAAACATCGGGTTCAAAGGACATTTTGAAGTCTAACTCTGTTGGGTGAAATACTGGCCCCAAAGGAGTACTCTAGGAAACTCCCACAAATCTCATTCAGGGCCAGAATATCACCAATATGGACAACGCATGTATCTTTAGAGAGACCAAGATAGCTCTTTCAAAGAGAATTTCTTTACAGATCCTTCCATGAAAGCTTGCACTCCCATTCAAAACTCCAGCTGCAATCTTCACACAAACTCTGCCAACTTCAATCAAGTTGTATTGGCCCTACTACTCAAGTCTGTTTAAGCCAAGTGAAACCCATATGTCTCTGAAGGTGTTTAACAGTCCATGCTAAGGGTACCAGAAGTCCTTCTAATGTGCCGTTGATGTCCAAGTCCTTCAGGGGTACAGTTTGAAAGCAGATGTCCTGCAAACACTGTGACTGACGAGCATTTTAGTCACAGGTAGCAGAAAGATGCACAGCCAGGAACTTGTACAGCACAAGTGTGCTGGCTATGCTGCCAGTAGGGTCAGTTAAATCTGTTTTCGAAGAGCCAGTTGACAAAATGGAGTCCAGTAGATTCAGTGTTTCTAGAGGAATAAAGTTAGGTGTTTCCATTTTCCTTCCTATCCCTCCCCTCCCCCTTGCTCTGAACACGTCTCCCATGTGTCACATTCAGAGTGTCAGCATTTTAGGCCTTCTGTTCTCATGGACTCTTCTGGGAGAGTTTAATAGTGACTGTTTTCACTTCGGTATATTCTGCCAAAGCATATTCACCACTGGAAGAGAAGAGAGAGGAGGGAAAGGGACAAACAATTGTAGCACGTTAATGTGTACTTCCCTAAGATAAGAGATTTCTACACAAGTGCATTTTAGCCACTGATCAACAGCTGCTGTAGTTGACATCAGGCCATTAAAACCAGATCTGAACTAACTTATACCAGCTATCAATTTGGCCTACCACTTCTAATAATCGCTAAGTACACGTACATAAGTAGACACAACTACACCCTGTTGTAAAAGAAACATGGAATGCTTCTGGTCACAGTAACCTACAAGATGACACCTTGTGACTCTTGGCCTAGTGAAAACCAAGTACTATTGTGAGAACGCATAGAAGAAACATCCATGTAAACATAGTTATCAGTGCTTACACTGTAATTAAAATTACCTTTTCACTGAAAGTAAGCTTCTATCTACAAGGTACCATATAATCAAGAGGGCACTGTTGCCACAGAAACACATACTGATGATAGACCCACTGCATTACATCTTGGTTGGTGGAAACTGGCTCTGTTCCCATGCCTTGCCCAAGGGATAAACCCCTGACATCCTTTAATTAGCCAGGCAGTCAGGCAAAGTAAACCATAAGGTCTCAATATACATGTCCCAACTGAGGATTCATTCATTTGCTGTGCTTAGCCAGTGAGGCATCTGAATATCTCAGAGCAGCAGATGCATCAGAACAGCCACTGGAAGTGGTTCCCAGAAATAAATCTGGCTTATGAAAGAGAAGGTGCATTAGATTCGTCTGAAGAGTCTTCTGAATGCTGTAATAAAACCTGCCTCTCTCCTATACAAGATGAAAATTAAGATTTAAGTCAATTTCTTAGCTCTACCTCTAACTTATATGGTTTAAAAATTTCTGCATTAGTAACTAATTAGAGCTGGAATCCCTGGTAGCCATCCTGCAACAGATCAGGCTGGGGAAGAGGGACAGAGGGTCTTTCTGTAATTTGGTAGCAAGCTTGAAAGGTGGGAGGTAGAATGATCTTGGAGATCATTCCTTGTGGTTCTAGCTCCAACGTTAGAAAGTCGGAGGTGAGAAGAGGTCCAACTAGGAGCAATGACAGAGCAATCAAGGGAGCCCAGATACAGCCATATAAAGATGTAGGAGGTTTGGGGTGGACACCAGTGTCCCCAGCCAAGGTGCCATACTTCTCCCTTGATCTAAAAATCTAACTAGTAAGGAAAACCACTTGCAAGTGGAATTGACTGAACTGGAGTTATTAAGAGCTTATAAAGCAGACAAAGGTACTCCTGAAGGCACTGCTCATGTTCTCACATCTGTGCTTTACATCCATGCTGTACTGGCTTAACACCTCCCTGTGCAGCATACTGCAAGCCTGACAGTTGAAAAGCAAATTCAACAATATTTTCACTGAGTCACAATTGTTATTGCATTCACCATCCACATATAAACAAAATATTGAGCAAAACTTACAGTTCTCTGCCATTGCCTGACATTTTAAAGCCACCGAAAGGAGCCTGTGCATAGAGCGCATTGTAACAGTTTATCCTACAATAAAAACATCCATTTAAAAAAGACAATTCAATATCAAGGAGAAGCAAGACGATGACAACAACAATATAAAAAAAGGTTGAAATCTGTCAGTTTTCCTTTATACAGTTCATTCACTTGAGAAATCAGATTTTAGCAATAAAATCTTATTTTGCTACAGAAACAGAAAACATTTGAGTGGTACTAAGCCTGACCTACATCTCACTTCATATTTTCTAATGGCTAAGACATTCATGCTTGAGCTGGCATTTATGCTGTGTTCAGAGCTGTGTTTAAAATAAATAGTCCATCCTTTTTCCCTAGTTTAACAAAGCATATTCTGAAATGAACATGTTTACTCAGAAAGCTGTCTGAACACCCACAAACAGGCCCCATCATCCACTTCCAGCTATAGAAAAAGGTTGGACTGTATTAGACAATTGCATCACAGTAAAATGAAAGCGCTAGCCTCATTTCTATAGACACTAGGTCAGAAAAGCTAACGCAGATACTTCCTCAGCATGCCAGTAAGATCAAATGACTGAAGAGAGACAAGTATGGTCTGTGCTGAAGGACTGCCCCTTCACGTTTGTACAGCACATGTATCCTTCAAAGCCCAACATCCCATTTTTATGCAAATATTACTGAGGCAGATTCTTCTGGCACCAACTCTTGAAATCAATCCTCTGTATGCATCAAAATCAGACACCAGATCAAATTCTTATCTTTAGCAGGGGAAAAAAAATAATCAGGATCCCATGTTTAAAACGATTCTAATACAAAATAAGAAATTTTGTAAGCAGAGAGCTGCTTACCTTTTAGACAGTGGTGGGGTGCCATCTACTGTCCATGCTGATTTGTGCATCTAAGAACCCATCTGATGCTACCTAACGATCCTAAGAATTGCTTTTTTCTGCATACAGGATTTTGAAAGGCATCACGAGTGGTGGAACTTACTACAGCCCTAAATTTTCACAGTTTTCGAGACAAAGAACTACATCGACTGAACGAACAAACAGTCTGTTTCTTGCCAGACTGTCTGGTCCTCACAACCTTATTTTGGTGAATGGATGTTACTTCTGAGCAGAATACCAAGAATTAAGCAGACTACTACTACATCTTACCCAGTACTTACACACCCCTCTCCCCTCCCAGGAAACAAAATCCCAACCCACATTCTGGTCCCATGCTGCTTACCAGACAGTTCCCGACTGTAATGCAGAAGCTAGCGTTAATGCTCTGTCTAGATTCTTTGTGAACACTGCAGCTGTAAGTCCGTACTCGGTACTGTTGGCTCTTTTTATGACCTCTTCTATACTCTTGAACTTCATAATTGGCTGAACTGGCCCAAAAATCTGCACATATCAATTAAACATTAGTACGGGAAAGCCTTTGCTAATATGGTAGTTTTGAAGTAATCAGAATCAGATGCTTTGTTTGGATACTACATTTAAAATGCTACATCCTAGCCTTCTAAAAGTCACTGATAGAGTCTCTTAAAAACTACTAATTAAACTGACTTCAAAGGAATTACAGTGATGTGCTGTAGTAGTTAATATATGCTAAGATCCAACAATTAACAGATCATCTATAACAGTCAAAATAAGCAGAGTTAGATCTGGACACATTTCAAATGGTTCATCCTTACTCCATTTATGACTCTCCTTTTGAACTCAGAAGTTGTGTATACTCAAGAAGCAATTCATATACTTCAAGGACTGCAAATTTTCTTCCTTGGTTCTAGCTCTGATTTTGTCGCTGTATGCAGTTTATTTGTGTGCAGTGCATTTACCACGTGTGCGTTTGACCACAAACTTGTCTTCCCAGGTTGCCAATATAAAGACAGCAGGCAAACACAATACTTCTCAACTTCTGGGATGGAGTCTCTCATCAAGCATCAAAGGTGGGGCCCTTTTCCAGCCCGCATGGTCTTGCAGTACAATAAACCCCCACCAAAAGGGAGATACAGTCTCATTTATGCCACCTTGAGGGCCAGGCTAAGCAGTTTGCCTGGCCTGTAGGCTCATACAAGCGTTTCTGAATTTCTTTGGTTTGGGAGATCCAGGTGCCTAACTGGAGCCTTGATCCCAGGCAAAGGATGAACGTGCATTTGCAACAAAACTGCAAATGAATGAAACTGGATAAGCTTCATGAATCATGACTTGGGATTTGGAGTCAGTTCATTAAAAAAAGGGTCTGACATGGGATTTTCAGCTCTTATTCCCTCTATTTTTAGAATGAAACTCATGCCCAGACTGACTGATATCTTTCCCAGGTTCCTTAGAGATTCTGTGGCAGATCTGAGACATCTAAACATTTTGCCAGGACTGAACAGTAAGCAGCCCAATAAAAAGTGCTGGGCTAAACTATAAAATACAAATGCCAGTTAGACTTTGGCAACTACTTATTTTCCATTGGGGAACATGCTGAAAAGTAGATTAACTTCTATTTCAAAGGAATATCACAGGATCTAATCACATGCAGCTTGTTCATTTTTTCTGCATATGAATAATGAAAGCTGAGTAGTAGATCTGAACTTTGCTGGCTTTAACCATGTTTTCATATAGGAAAAAAATGGTTGGCCTCAGGGGATTTCACCATGAGAACGGAATCTGGGATTATTTCAGATGCTAAGGCTACTTAGTGGCAGTATAATAGCAGGGCCATTCCTTCTGGCACCAACTCCTCCTAACCAGCTTCAGGTCCCAGAGTTCTTGTCCCACCTTTCTGCACTAAAGCAACTCCTTTTTTACAAAGTAGTGGAGCAAGAACACGCATTAAACTATCTCTCTCACTTTGAATCAGCATGTACCACAGCTGAGCAATTTCAAGTCCACTCAGTAGGAGGTGCATAAGAGCACACGGCGCACACAACCATCCATCTGCGTAGAGTGGGAGAGCTTAACGCTGTCTTCAGAAAACCTTCGAACTCCAGGGCAAAGAATATCTAGAATTGCTCCAGCATTCCACAGTTGCAGTTATTTTTATTCAGTTATTTATATTTAAAATCAAGGATTCAGACAGAAACCCCTCCATTGCCACTATTTCTTACTCAGAAGCAGCATTTGTAGCAGCTGTGTCTAGGTAAGGCATGTGCTTGTATTCTGCACTATATCAAGTTCTCCTGAAAAGCTTTAGGGTAGTATCATCTACTGTGTTTTTATCTGGGTTTGTTATTGTCCAGTGAGTACACTCACAGGGCTCCTTCCCTTTTGGAAAACCAAACAAAATGGAGGAAAGCAGCAAGGCATTAGAAAAGGCTTGCAAAGAGACACTAATTAATTACACAAAAATTGCGCTAAAACATTTTGACATGGTTTTTGCCTGTTCTGCTCTCCTCCTCCTCCTCTCACAGTTCCCACACACACGCACATACACTCTAAATTGAAGCTCACCTTGCAGATACTTCATTAGTAGAATGGATTTCAGCATTAGGCAGTTGTTAGGACACTGAAATAAGTGAATTTTTTATTCTCCTCCTGGTTCTCACTTCAAACCACGACCATACCTCTTTTCTTTCCTATTTACAGTAGTCAATGCATATAAAGGTTCAGATGATTTGTACTGTACCTCTTCTTTGGCGATACGCATGTTGTCAGTGACCTCTGAAAACACAGTGGGTTTTATAAACAGGCCTCTGTCTTCAATGGCAAGACCCCCACACTCCAGCTTAGCCCCTTCTTTCTTCCCGCTTTCTATCAGCTCCAGGATTTTATCAAACTGTTTTTGGTCAATCTGTCAGACACAAAAGGAAAAGAAACAGACAGCAGCACCTTTATTATCACTGTTCCAGACACTGGAGTCATGGTATGTGGCCCAGGGGCACATTTGCAGGGCACTGTCGGACTAGGTGAGTTTACATCTTGTGCTATGGTATGGCAGTCAGGCAATGAGCAGGCTGAAAGACAGGATGTGGGCATAGCCCTGAGCCACAGAAAACGGTGACGTTACATGTGATAGTTTAATCTGATCTAATAATTTGCTGCCACATGGAGGGGGTCTCCTCACTTTTCTTTCCTCCGCATCCTGATACACACTCCCATGACTCACCTCACTCCAGCTCTGGGACTTACTGACCTTCTTCTCCGTGCACTGGTTTAGCTCAGTAGCACCACAAGAACAGCTCGAGATGGGTTTTGCTGGGCTAGCAACCTGAGTCAGCTCAGGGATTCCTCAGCAAGGGATCTGACCAGCGACCGAATCAGCACCAGGGAAGGAGAATAAGAGTATATAAACTATTAAGTCGATTTTGCTGTAACGTGCAGCTTCACCCACAGTTATCTGTCCCCAGCTGGAAGAACCCAGTGAGCTCTGCCTCCTTAACTTTCCACACACAGACGCTCTATGAACAGCCTCAAAGATAAGCCCTATTAGTGGGGTGATTCAGAACAACTACTGCAAAAAAAGACATATTTTTAAAATCAGAATCACCTTTCATGGATCTTAGAGATTAGTACCATCCCAGCATTTTTTGGTTCTCTGGACTAGCAGCCATATCCTCACTTTTAACTACCAGCCTTGTCTAACTCCTCTCCACCCACACCTAAATATTCAGTAATCTCCAACAGCAAGTACTGTTGTGTTTCTAGCCTTTAAACTAGGGGTTTCAGCAGAGGTGGGGAAAGAACAGTCCAGTTACAGGGCACTGAAGTCATACAACAGTGCAGCGCAGCACTGGGACTTAGAGGAGACATCACATACTCCACAAGCGCAGTGGGTCATGTACTGAGAAGAGGTGCAGAAACCCAAAGCACTTCTGATCAGTACTGGTCCTTCTTTTGTGCTCCACATGCAGCAGTGTACTGCAGGTACTGTCGGGTTTCAAACAAATTGATGTGGCTATTCGCATGATGCATAATTAAGCGACGAGACACCTCATCACAGCATGCTGCAGATGGTAAAAGACTTATGGAAACCTTTAAAAAAGCAAAACTCACAAAACCCTCAACAAATTCATTGAGGTGATTAAATAAAAGACTCCACCCACTGGTTCAAGGTACCCTGGCAGCATGGGAGGTTATTCTGAATGCCAGGTATCTCCAGATGCTTGTACTGGTTCAATACACCTCCTTAGGCATCTGGTTTTATTTCAGCAGGGCCAGTTGCCAGTTGGGACTGTTTACATGGAGCATTCCACATTCAAGTCCTCCAGATTACAGACTATATCCTGTCCCTAGTTAATCCTGGCCACACGCAATCCAAGTTTTCATGCTTTTAGACAAATATCAAAGCTTCAGGAGGGTGTCCTTGGGGTACTTCTGGTACACAGTGAAAACAGAGAACAGCACATATCCTGCCACACAGATGTGCGTGTCACATACACTGTGGACAGCTTGTACTAAGTGCTCATGTTCTCTCATGTGTTAAGGTGCTACCCAAGAAAACACTTGATACATACTACTGCACAAGGAAATGTGTGCCCTCATGTAGGATACAGAATGTTACATAGTAAGTTTGGCAGGTGTCATACATATTGTCTATTTGTCTGGTTGCTTAGTTGCCAAATGTAAATAATTTGAAAATATCTGCAAGTGCTTTCCATCCTGGCATGTCTGTGATCCAGACCAATCCAGTTCATCCACTTCACATCACAGAAAACAAAACAAGGATATTTATACAGCTGTAACTTGTTGCAAGGCAAACTATAGTTAGATGAAAAGACACTGGGGAAAGAAAACATTTGTAAAAATGACATGCAAGGGTGGAACTGTTTGTCATTGTAACTAGAGCTTGTAAGGCTTGTTTAAATTCTGTCCCCTACTCCACTATTATTTATGGTTCGAGCATTGACTTCTATTAAAAACACATGATCTGGTAGAGAAAATTCTACTATTTGTCCATCTAATTCAAAAGAGAAGAAGGCTTCTAAGGATCACTGTAATGGTGAAAATCTGAGAATTCCCAAATCTTCATATCTTGCTTCATTTAAGTCAAGACTGCAAGGAGTAGTTTTGCCTTTTCCAAACCCAGCGTTTGTAATCCTACAGAATAACCCCACAACTGTGTCCAACAAACTGACTTCTTCTAGTTACATATTTTACTTTCAAGCTTTAATCCTAAAGTATACGGTCTAAGGAAAATATTCACCATCTTAAAAATCAAACAATAGATTTTGGGCTGAATAACTACTGGCTAGCAAATGCTGTGAGGCAGCCTTAGCGCTTATTTTATTCCCATAGACCAGGTCTTATAGTCCACAAATCCCAGTATTTGGGGGCTCGACAATAACAAAACTATCTAGTCTTGTTTTAATCTAATCCTTGTTCTAGTCCACCAGGACCTCAGTCTCATCTAATGCAGTCTGCTGTTCACAGTTGTATAATGCACTGGTTAACCAGTTTGCCATCTGTGCCAATTTACTTTATTACTTCCTGTGATACAGCTCACAGGAATCCAAAGTTAAAAAATGCCCTTGGTCTGCATTTGAGGTTGGCAGTCTACTCAAACAGCCCTGATCATCCCTCAGGTTCCTTGTGGTGTCCTTTGAATTCCAGCCAGCCAACACAGTCAGACACATGTGAGTTTTGGAGAAGTCTCATCAGAAGCATGCCTCATTTCTCTTTAAATTTAATACTCTCTAAATTTGACCTAATTTTGATCAGAGCAGAGCAGTTTATATCAGCATAACCCAATACTGCAGCTGACAGTCTTTTCCCCACACACAGGCCATAAGCAACCATGCCAGTGCACAGTAATTCACATCAGGGGACCGACTTGAGTAAAATCTTTCTTCCCACTTCCAAAAAGGCTGGATTAGTTCCGAATCAGCCAGTTCCCCAATTTAGTTCATACGTGCAGTGCAACATAGGAACAAGCAGCTGCAGACAGAACCACTTTTCCAGTACTAGCTTACATCAACTTTAAGTTCTCGTGGAAGAGTATTGTCTGTCACCCCACGCTGTCCTGCTCCAGGTTGTTTCAGCACCTACTTAGAGCACTATGCTCAGCTGTGGTGTGGCTTGATTTCACAGAGCACTAGCTCGAAGTCTGGACTGCAGAGACTTTCCCATTTTATGCTGTCTGAACTCGGTATAAGTTTCCAGTCCTGTTGTCTGGCTACAAGCACTTGGAGCTGACGTAGGACCAAAAAGATCATAGGCCATGACCACCATCAGCCTAAGGGCTGGCTCCAACTCCTTCCCACTCTTGGTTTCTAAGCCAGTGATCATCCCAGAATGAGGTCTACACTGCAGCACCTGGACCATTGCTGTAATGCTGTTGCATATGTTCAACCTGACCCACAGGAGAATAAAACAATGACCTGAATCAACTGAGGCCTGACGAGGAGAGATGAAGAGGAAGAAAGATTATTTTTCCTGGTTATTCTTCCCTTATCCATCAGTTCAGGATAAAAAAAAAACCTCACAGCAGAGCAGGTTACCTCAGGAACAGGGGAAAAATTTTATCTGGAAGCTTCACATTTGAACAGTAACTTGTGGGCAGGTGTGAATCTTTGCTACTTTTGAAGGTATTTTAAGCCCTTGTGACACTGCATCATTTTTCTTTTCTGCTTGAATTTCTGTGTGTTGAGTCTTACAGCATAGGCTGCAGACAGCAAGCAACTATATCTGCAGAGGAAGTGGTTGCTCATTCGCACTGGCAGCCACATGAAAGCTTTGGGATTAACAGTTTCCTCCCACTCTCTCAACACCTTCCCATCTTGGGCTTGACAGTAGCATGCACAGAAGTTCAGGTGTGTGTGTGGGGGTGCTATCTCTCCTAGCTAAGTGTAACAGGTAAGCCAGAACAGGGAAAGACGACAGATGGGCCATATTTAAAATCTGACCAGACTCTGCTATTCCGACTGGCTTTTACCCTTAATTATAGCTCTGTATGCAAAGAATCTTCCTTAAGCTACAGCAGTGATACCAGAACATAGTGCTCTGCCATAGTGCTCACTGGGAAGTGCTCTGACAGCTTGGCAAGAGCTGGGAGTGTGGATGAACTGAAATAAGCAGCCCAGTTCCACATGTTCTGCTCACTGCAGAGTGTTTCACCCTTTAAAACCCTTTAAAAAAAAAATCATACTCCCTATGGTTGAAGGGGCTGTTCTCATGAAATCAATGGTCTCTGTCAGAGCAGCCAGGTGAAGGTGGTCCTGATGGGACCAACTATAAATGCAGCTCACTTACTGCTACTGCTGGATAAGGTTTAGGATGATGTTGCATTAAGAGAAAAGAGAAAAAAGAAATAAAACCCAACAAACCAAAACCTGAAGAAACCTGAAAAGCTGACAGCCCTTAGCAGAAAACAGAAGGTAAGAGCAGACCTTGAAACAGTTTGAGGGTCAGCTCATCTCTATTGAAGCAAGTTCCAGCATAGAATTATTTTCCCAAGACTGCTGAGCAGTTTGAAATCTCTTTCTAGGCAAGTTATGGGGTTAGATGTAGCCCCAGCACAAACAAGGGATGTACATCATCTTATTCCCCATGCACAAGGATATGCAATGAGGTTTTGTCATGCATGAATCATGTGTAAATAGGCCTGGATCCAGATAAGGGGAGGCAGATGTCCCCACAGGCATCCCTTCTCTGAGGGATCCTGTATAGCATCAAGGAAAACTCACAGCTCAATACTGAGAACAGGAGGCGTAAGCTATAGATTTCTGGAATTACCGCTTTATTTTTGGTAGCAAACAGTGGCCCTGTTAGAAGATTGGACCCAAGGATCATTTTCCTCCAGTGCTCTCCACCACAGCTCAGGTTGCTTTGGAAGGAAAAAATAAGAGGAAGGCTCTGGAAGCATTGACAAGACTGGTCATGACAGCAGCTTGGCATGGTTCTTCCTCCTGATTCAGCTGAAACCTCTCCAAAGGATCAGAGAGGGGGCAGGGGAGGAGAGGGAAAGTGGGGACTGAGGACTCCCTGGGCTCTAACTACTTGTCATCACCAACAGAGCCAAGTAGCTGAATGGCCGTTTCTGCAGCTGCACTCTTCTGCATGTTGCTATTGCTCATACAGGCTTTGTGTTACTGTACCAGGGAAACAGCCCCTTCCATAAAGCTGGATAAGAAGTGAATTAAATACATTTGTGTTTAAAAAAATTACAACATAACATTTCAACAGTTGTGATTAATTGGTATTTAAAATAGAGAGAAAAATAAAGCCATGATACATTACTCACCCCTCGGCACTTCTGCTGGGACCATATTCGTAAGAATAATATTTACACGAGCAAAATTAAACAAAAACACAACCAAAAACCGAAGAACAACTGTGCTCAGGCACACAGTTACCTGGGGCCCTTGTTCAGTTCTGGCATCAAAGGGGTCTCCAACAAGTCGCTTCTTGGCATACTCCACGCTGCGCTTGACAAACTCCGGATATATCTGCTCCTCCACAAACACTCGCGAGGCAGCCGTGCAGCACTGCCCTTGATTGAAGAACACGCCTTGATGGGCACATTCCACTGCCAAGTCCACTGCAACACGGCCCAGGAGGGAAAAGTGTTACCACATGCACAGTTTCAGCCTTCCAGTGTTTCCAGACTTGTTTTTTCCCTTCTCTTTTGAAAGCCTCCTTAAAAAATGCTGACAAGGGTCCACACCCATTGAAGGCACTCACAAGGCCTCATACTGCCCCCAAACCAGATCTCTTGTTATTTCCACCCCCTTCCTGCCTTTTGTCTCAAGGTCTAGTTTGCCATAGCTCCCGATACTTTCTTCCACAAGGATTCACTGAGGGCAGTAACCAGTTTTTCTTGCTGTGGGAATTCAGATGTGGATTCCTAGATATCATGCATTGGTTTCTGAAGACTAGTTTCAGTAGTGATTGTTTAGAAGGCAGTGTGCTCAGACCAGGTCCTTGCAATGCTCACTGTTACCAGATGGCACAAATACCTCTGGCTTCTAGCCTCCACTGTGCTGTGCAGGAGAGTGGAGATTTTTTTCCCCAAGCCAAACAGGATTTTCCAACCAGTTTGGTGGTGATAGGTTACACGTATCACCTAGCACTACTCACTAATGCAACAAAGTCACGACAGAACATGTAAAATGAGTCCTGCAGACCCCCAGGATAGAGATGAAGGCTGGATTAGATCAGGTCCTACGAAACTCTCCTGTCATTGGAATGCCTGCAGTGGGGCTGCGTTTTAGAAAACTGCTTTCCCCACTGCTTGGCTCAGGCTCTGCATTACCGCCAGCCAAAAAGAAAACACCACGACAGCAGACACACAAATGCAAGATGTAACTGCAACTGCAGCCATCCTCAGGGAAGACAACAGTATAATGGTCTGCTTGTTTGCCATGGGAATGGTCCCTGTCCTGGGCATGAGCTCCAGCGAAGCAGAAGCGCATCCTGCTCTTGGACATGGGTTTCCTCCAGCCTTTGTGGTGGATACAGTGGCAAACACCAATTTGCCAGAGGACAGCAGAGGCATGCAAAAAGCACCATGCTTGTAGTCTCTTACAGCAAATAAATGCAGCAGCCAATACTTACAGTCTGCATCTGCACACACAATGCAGGGGTTTTTCCCTCCAAGCTCTAATGTCACCCTTTTGAGGTTGCTTTTAGAAGCAGCTTCCTTAATCAGTTTTCCAACCTGTAGCATTGAGATAGAAAGAGGACATGAGCTGTTTGCCCTGAAAGTCTTAACTCAGTGTGCCAAGTGTGATGCTAACAAGGGTAGAAGAGTCTGGTGGGTAGCTGAAGCACGTAGAAGTCGGGGTAGCGTCCTCAAATGGTTTGAGTTTCCTACTGCTGTGCTGTGTTGTGTCTAAACCAGCCCCAGAATTAATGTCTGGTTTAGGCAGATCTGAAAGGACGAGCTATGTGGGAAAGCTACAGGAGCTGTATCCTGAAGTTATTTGCTACCCAGAACTTCAGAACAAGGCATTTCCCACCCAGTGCAGGCTACTGAGCAACATTGACTATCAATGGGGCTCCAAGGTTTATGAATTTTACTTTTAAAAATTGGGAATTCAACTTTTTAGGGTAGATCTTGCCAAGGCGGTGTTCTTATCTCATACCAGAAAGCCACGTGGTGATTTTGACATTTAGGAGAAAACTACTTCTTTCTGACAGTTTAGGCTGAGCTGCTCCACACACAAGAGTAGCTGAGACATGTTCCTTCCAAGGCAATACCTGAGGATATCAACAGACAAAATCCATCTAGCTCTGCTGTGGTGCTTTCTGCCCAGGAACCTGCTCTGAGGATCTGGTGGAATTTATCTGGCCACCCTCTCCTGAAGAGAAGGACTTACTCTGCTTCCAGAATTTAATCAAAGTAATGTCAAACTATGGGTTTTTTACCCCACAGAAAAAATGTTTCCTATCAAACGTTTTCCCCAAATTCTGACTGACCGTGCTATTTCTTTTTTATACTGGTAACACCAAACCAGCAATTTCTCTTTCTGTTTTAAAAAATGGAATTCCTCACAAGAGCAGCATAAATCAAGCATCAGAATCATTTAGCAATCTAATTTTGTTAGAAACAGTGTGAGTTAAAACTATTTAGGATCTTCAGTTGTTAAGATGGGGGAGGTTGTAAGTGTGACCTTACATTTGAATTTCCTCATTTTGTAACTGGTTTTCTTGTATTTTATCTTTGCACATGGCAATCTTAACTTAATTTCTGCCTAAAAATACTGTTTCCCTAGAGTGGAACTGTGAGCAAGGAAAGCATGGGGCAGCTGGCTGGCAGTTCTAGATCTGCATTTCTCATGGTTTGTCTTTGTAACTCGAGCAAGGCTCCTGAACCTAGCTGTACAGATCACCTCTAGTCACTCAGCAGCCTAGTCCTAGAGACAGCAGAAATAAGTGATGCACCCTGCTGCAAATACACATAGCTTCGCAAGAGGCATTACTACAAGCTAGCTAGTTTATAAGTTAATAAACTAAGTTAATAAACTAAGTAAGTTAATAAACTAAGGGAAAGCAAGAAATCTAGATGGGAAAAGTCTCGCGGAGTTTAAGATCAGTATTTCCAGGCTGGCACTGAGTCCAAGCTGGGGCTTAAATCCTAAGTCAAAATGTATTTTGAATTAGCTTCACTTCCTGGCTCCGAAACAGTAGCGTTATGCTGCAAATACTGCAGAGATGCAGCTGAACTCACAGATGGGTGGAGGAGGAAGAAAACACTTCTAAATTACACATGCCTTAGCAAAGAATCTGTCTCCCTCGGTGTTTCCTGCACACCCATGGATTAGGAAGACAAGCACAGCGTCTATAGGAGTTTTTTGCCTACGGGCTCAGGCAGCTGAGACTTTCCTTCTGGCCCTAATCCACTGGATACTCCTTTTTCATTAAAAACCCAAACAGATCCATGTGGGCTGGATGAGTTTATAAGCTCTATTGTTTTCACACAGCCAGTGTCTCATCTGGGCTAAAAGTTTCTGATCTAGGATTTGGAGAGAAGCGTGTAACTGGGTAAACTCCTAGATTAGACCAACTATCAAGAGAGTAAAAGCTCATCGTGAACTTCTACTTTATCGCGTTCGTGTTTGTTCCCATGATCCCTATACAGAAACAGAGGCTTAACGTACCTTCTTCTACAGGATAAGCAAAGTAGTTAGGATGTACACAAAGCCACTAGATGGTAGTGTTGTTAAATGCAGCAGCTTCGGAGTGTTTAGTGAGTTACCTTTACTGACCAAGAATACCATTCAAGGTAATTTGTCAGCATTATACAATTAGATTACACTCTGCAATTATAAGGATAGACATAAGGATCGATGAATTCAGCAAATGCTCAAAAGAATCATGTTATTCAAAGAAATAAAAGAGAAGAGACAGTATTTGCCTCAACTGCACTCATTGGTATCAGCATTTCCATTCCCTTCTTCATTGCCTCTCTTTGGGGGGTGTTTATATATTGCAAGAAAAATCTAGAGCAATGAGTGGAAAAACATTCACATTTCTAAGCAAGCTTTTGTTTGAGAATTTGCAGCAGTGATTACTGGAGACAAATATGTTTTTGCATGTCACAGCTGTTCTCAATTCCATGGACTAGGCCAAGCCATGCGCTCCTTCCCCCCACGTAGGTACAGAAGAGGTCAGCTGTAGGTGTCTGAGAGCACAGAGGTCTCGCTTCCACCCCTCTCCTAAGCAAGGCAGCCGTAGCTATTTACAGGAAAAAAAACTGAATAGAAGGTGCCTTACTGTGCAGGTCTCAAAAGAAGCTCAAATGTTAATCCCGTCCACGTCAGCAGAGGAAGCTTCGGGCACGGCGCCATGTTTTTATTTAAGTCCTAGTTCCTCAGAGGTAACTAAAGCCGAGGAAGAATTGTTCAGGGCTCTGACTGACATGTTTTCCAGTTGCACACGCTTGCAGGGCAGGACTGGCAGGCAAACTTGCCCAGAAGCTCCATCAGGTCAATGACATGATGTAAAGTCACTGCTAGCCTCCCCGGAGACTGTCTTACCTCATGTCAGAGAATCTATTACTTACAGTTCTTACAGAAATGTGGCAGTTTGGCAAAACTCAGCTTACAGAGATGTAAGATTATCACAAGCACAAGGACCTGAATTAGACAAATCCCAAACACTTCTGAGAAATCCTGTCACATGGAACGTGATGGAAAATGATGTTGCTATACAGAAATCACTGACATTTCATTGGTCCAGTCTTACGCGGATGGCAGTTTTAGAAGAGAATGCAAAGAGGAAGAGCAGGTGTTTTAAGAGAAATCTGTCACCTACCTTTGTTGATCCAGTAAAAGCAATTTTATCAATACTGTGATGGGTAGAAATAGCAGCTCCAGCTGTGGGGCCGTAGCCTGGCACAATGTTCACCACACCTGGAGGGAAACCCACCTAAAACAGAGGTTAAATACAGCTCTGTAGAGCTCTGTAGAGAGATTTTGAGCACTCTGGAGCTGATCTGCACTCCTGAGAGTTCAGTTCTCAGGAAGCTTGAATTACTTGCACTATATTCCTTGCAATTAAGAATTGCAAGTGGCAGATAAGGAGCCCACACCAGATACTTCACCATTTCCCAGACTTTCCAGTAACATGGCTGCGTGCTACCAGCTGGAATAGATGTGGGTGAAAGTAACAGCCATGCTTAGGAAATGCCAACTTTCAGTAAGACTTCTTGGAGGAATCCCAGTTTCAAGTCAAAAGAGAGTGAGTCTTTTGGCCAAACTTGGCCCCCAGCTACTACTGTGCAGCTGGAGCCAATGGGTAACTGAATGAAAGTTTGTTTTGAACAAAGGTTGACATTTGTGGTTCTTCAGGGGCCAGAGGGATTAAGGAGTCAGTAAAACCTCACTAGATGATGGGGCTAATAAAACAGGAATACAAGAGCAGATGGTAACAGACATATGCCAGTTTCCACCACATTTACAACCTAGATTAGCCAACTAGTAATTTTGCCAAAAGAGACAAATGGCAAAACTTTAGCTGAAATTCTAGTGCGAGTAGAAGTGCGGGACTTACGGGTCTGTTTTTATTTCCTGAAACAAGAGTTTCAAGGATTATGCCCTTCTAGGCTAGCCCTCCCCTACTACTGATTGCACAAGGTTGTTTTCCCTGCATTTTCTAACAACAGAATTGCAGGATATCAAACATTCACTTCATTTCTTGTGGCTTTTTAATATAAAAATCTCAATAAATGCAGTTGCTCCTTTCTAATACAGAAAAAAAATTGAAGCAATTGCTCGTGCCCTATCTGGCAAAAAATATCTTCATAAGATTTTTCTCCCCCCCTTTTTTTTTTTCATAAATTGGAAGGGCAGTCTGATTTCTTCTATAGATGTAACAATGATAAAAGTGAGTTTAATAGAGTTTGTGTCTTGACTAATGAGTTTTCAAGAAAATACTGCATGTCAAACTGTGCAAGTAATGGTGTTTGGAGTCAGCAGCAAAGCCACAAGGAAACAAAAAATTGGTTCAGGTCACTCTGAGCCAAAAAGTTTTTTCTGTTTTTCAGCAAAAATGAAAGCCAAAATATTTTGATTGGCTCAATATTATTTCATTGAACTTAACACATAGTTTGCTTGTGTGTTAACATCTCCTGCATCCTTTTAAAGATGAAAAAAAAAAAAAGTTTAACTTATTCTTCTGAAAAACTGCAAAGAATTTAGCTAATTTTGGCTGGAGAAAGGAGTATCTTCAAATAAAGTTATTCTGCTCTAATTACACTTCTGCCTTGAAGGACAAGTGTGGGAAACAGGCAGCTTAGAATTTCAGTTCGAAAAATTAATTTCACTAGAATGGAATGTTTTTTGGGGGAAACGGTATGCCTGTGTTTGGGGAGCTGTATGTCAGAGTGAAAAAACCAGTGCTGTGGCAGGGCTAACTAGAAGTCTTGACAATTGGACCCTCTGATGACTCATCTTGTGTAATCTTATTAAGTCACTAATTGCAGAAGATACTTAATGGTAGTATTTTTGCACTGCCTTTCCTGACGGAGGAGCCCTAAGTATCAATTATTAACGTATCCTTCTATTTTCTCCCAGACTAAGCCAAGAACAGACAAAATCAGCACTATCATTTGACTGAGCCTAACAAACAGACTTTTCCAGCTGAAAGGCAAGAGCATATCTACCACCCTTTTAGTTTTCCTTACAATTAATCACATACGTAGACATTAGGAAGCTGATGTACTGACCAGTGTTGGAAGGTACTGTGCACCACCTCAGTATGATTAATACATCTGAGGGCAGCTGAGATCCTACCTGACAAGCCCTAAACCAACATTTGGAAATCCCGACCTATGATCTTCCCTTTATGTCAGTATCGAGTTGGCTTTACAGGCCAGACATAGCTAAAGTGTTGTACGAACCACAGAAATTATGAAGAATTGTTTGCCATGGCACTCTGTCTTCGTTGAATTATCCCACTTAAAAATGGTGCAAAGACAACACTGCTGTCTAATCACACTGGTTTTTTGTCCTATTGTCTAATAAAACTGAGCAGTAGTCTTTCCCTCATTTGGGAGATGGGAAGATAAGGCAGAGGAATAAAAGCATCATTTTTTCTCTTTGCAGCTTCCTGAGAAAAGAGAAAAACCTACAGGTTTTGTGATCTTTGCTACCTGCCAGCTGGCCACTGCCAGTCATGAAGGCCTTTGAAAGAAAAGACTGAACACAGAGGTTGTTCTCACTTTCCTCTGTGAGGCTTTAACATCTTTAAAACGTAAAAACCTACACAGCAAATTCAAGATACCGTCTTGCTTATGACCTTAAAAGAACAGTACCTAGATAGGATGTTCAGATTTCCTTACCTCCTTGATCAGCGAGCCAATATACAGTGACGTAAGAGGAGTTTGTTCAGCTGGTTTAATAACTAAAGTGTTTCCACAGCACAGCGCTGGTGCCATCTTCCAAACCAGCATTAGCAACGGGAAGTTCCACTGTGAGAACACAAGGCTGGTCAGATCAGGCCGGCACAGTCACCCACTCACTTCCACGCAGCATTTTCCCCACCTTCACACAGCCCGGTAAGAAAAAAGCAACTGGGAGGACAGCCACAAAGAGAAGTAGCTGCTTACAATACTGTGTTTGCTTGGACTACAGAGTATAACTTCCTTGATTTCCCGCTGAGATCCCAAATATTGCTGGCTGTCCTCAAGCTAATCCTTGTGAGTTGGACAAATCTCTGCATGATATGATCTCATTCTTTACAGGACTTTGATCACACTTTGTATAGGATTTTGGCTGTTCACAGAAGTCATGTCAGAGGCAGTGTTCTGATACATCACTCTTGTACAACATCCTTATGTGGGGGAATGACAAGCAATTGCTTATTGAAAAAACTCATTTTTCTGTCTTAGGTATTGGCTGAGTAGTTAGAAGTTATACAATATCATTTGATTGCAGGTTTATAACTAGGAAACTGCAATGGGTTGTTCAGTCATGGGAATCCAGGGGAGGTCTTACACTCCCTTCAAATTGTAAATTGCTCCTTTCCAATTAGTTTTCTTATTTGGAATTAGGAACCAGTCCACATCAGTTTCCTCTTTGCTAATCTCTTTCACGGTCATGTGTATTTGTAGATCTTGGAGCCTAAGCAAGAATTGGAAAATCTAGCTCACACTGAATCTCAGGAAGGTCATTTGGCAGCAGAAAGGATTTCTTCATTAAAAATAATTAATGTTGCTTTAGGGATGATGGAAGCAGGCCAACAGTAAGGGGACTTCTTGTCAAAACTCGAGCCAAGGGCCTTCAGCTATCGACAAAGAAGCCAAATATGTTAGGAATCCACAAATTCACACTTACAAATAAATTAGCAGCGTAGCTTTTAAGAGATGAGTTCTGTTCTAATCCAGCAGCCCTAAGACAAAGCAGAATGCACTCTAATGCACTATTCTTCAACTTGCCTCTTCCTCTTTCCCAGACCTGTTTCATTTCAGTGATCTTCTCCAATGGCCACATCCCATGATTTGCCCATTTGTCTTTCTCTCCTAAGCCTTCTTGAAGGCCTGAGTTTGCAGCTTGAGGCATCCACACTTACACTACTTTTCTACACTTTCAGAGCATCACATAACTCCATCAGGAGCTTTCCGTTGCAGAATGGCTAGTGAAAATAACAGTAAAGGACTCCAGGGCTGCCTCATGATATCCCCTTGGGATAAAGGTCAGTCATATGCTGCACTTTCTAGAAAATTCCTTTGCTAAGAACATTGGTTTAAATATAGTCAACTCACAGGAAAAAGGGAGGATTGTTAATTGGTCTAGGAAGACACATGCAGAATAGTGACAGAATCTCTTTGAATCAAGTAGGAATATACAAATCCACAGACTGTTGGTGTTAGAGATCAAACTGGGGAAAAGAAATTGGAGGGGATTTGTTCTAAGTGAACTGAAGACAGATGTGGTTTGTTGACTCCAATCATCCTTTTTACAAACATAGTGTTGAACCTGAGTCAAATTTGGTTCTGTACTTTGTATTGTATTTATTGCTGATGTAAGGTCAACCTGAAATACTAGAAGTCTCACTACTCCCCTTTATAGTGGCCCTCCAAAGCATCCTACATGTAGGCTTTTAAAGAAATAGTTTCCAAGAGCATTGCTGAGTGCCAAAAGTGGCTGAAGTGTGACAGGAAGATACCTTTTAATTGGTGATCAGTGTGAGGAATCTGATGGTTTGGTCTTAAGTCACAAATTCTAGTTGCTCACAAGCAGTTACATTACTTTGTGAACTGATGTCTTTGGGAACTGGTCCAGACCTGGTATTCCCAGGGTCCAGCAAATCCAATACCCCATTCTTTCACTATCTCACATAACCTTATCCCAAAGGTAAAAATCTTCCATGGACTCTTATTGATCCAACTATGCAAACAGAGAATCTTGGCACACCACCATTTGCCTCATGGCCTGTAGGATACCACATTCAAAGCATTTTACAACCAGATAGGAACAACCTATGTCTCCCATGTAGCTGTAAACTCTTCCTGACTGTCTGTTTAAACAGAGCAAGCAACACACACTAAAACTGGAGGTATTCCAAGAACTAGCTACACTGTCCCCTCCGCAGAGAATGAGACCTCAAGGAAAAGAAAACTCTATTCAGTGAGATTTAATCACAGAAAGCTCAGAGAACAGCCAGGGGTTATTAATAGTGGATATGATTTAAAACTCAAAACTGTGCATCAGCACTAGGCAGCAAAAAGATGGTTGTCCCAGCAGTGGAAGAGTCAGAGAGCTCTGGCTGGTCTCTGGTGACTGGTGTCAGCCTCAGAGAGGAACAGAGCATCTGATTAGGAGACCCACCCTTCCACTGCAGAGGACTTTGTGTTGCCAAGAGCAATTGGCATGGGGGTAAACCAAGAAACTACATCAGGCAACTGAGATGGGAGTTCCCTGCAGAACAGCTGTACTTAACTAGGAAGCAAATGGCTGCAGCGTAAGATGGGGAGTGCACGTGTACTTCTTCCAGTTCTAAGGGAGATGCAGGGCACCATCACTGCTACTTACTGGAGTTATAGCTCCACAGACACCCATCGGTTCATGCCTGGTGAAACAGACAAAATTTTCATCTGCAAGACAAAAGAATAGAGAAACGTAAAACAGTCAAAATCCTTGCTTCTACAGAGAGTAAGATGGCTGCACACTAACAAGTTGGGGACAGAATTAAAACCATATTAGACAAAGAACTCTATATCTGTGCTTAACTCATACCTCTGGGACACTCCAGGTGTATGAAGATCTGTTTGAGAGTAAGTCTTGTGTTAGCGCAAAACCCAAACACTGCTCACATTCACACTGGACCCTTTCAAAACCAGGGGTTCAATTCCTTCTGCAGTCTCCCTGTGTTGAGGCTAAGGTGGAGGATAACTCCCTACCACACTGAAGAGCAAGTAGAAATTTCATTCAGATCGCGTCTCACTGAAAGAAGCAAGGCACTTGTTTCCCTGAGGGGGAGAGTTTTTAAACCTATTTTGTACAGGAATCATATTCAGTGTTACAGGAATTACTCTTTTGGTAAGAAATCACAAAAAGATGAAACTCCGGGAGTAAAGTAATACCATTCATCTTAAAATATTGCTATTACTCTTTTAAAGAGAAAGCAGGAGGAGGTTTTACTTACAAATTCATTCTTGCTGAAAACCTACTTTCATTGGGAAGATCTGACAAAAGACATGAACGTTTCTAATTACAGTTTTTTGAAATGATCTCAAATCAGGACCAACAAGCAGTGTCCAGGCAAGCAAAGCTTCCCGTTACTCTGAATGAGAGTGACAGAACTCAGTTTATGTGACTGACATCACTCCCTTTGCTGACTGCACAGGTTGAACTAATTCAGCCCTTCAGAGCCCTTCCTCTGGTGACTAATTTTTGCCTGCAGTGCCTGTCCTTCACACAGCCTCAGTGATCACCCACCCACATGCAGGGTCGAAACAGCCTGATTTTGAAAATACACCGTGTTGCTCATCATGTCACATGAACATCCACTGTCATAACTTGTTCTCCCCAAAACCATATTTGAACTTATATAGCTGAGCCCAAGTGTTCTCTCTGTCCCTGCCACAACAGTGCAGCGTGACCGCTCTGGCATTGAAGCCTAGGAAACATTTTGAAAAACCTTTTTCAAGTGTCATAAAACTTGACAGAGTCCCTCCAACAGCTCAGTGCTTTGGGTCCTGAGAGGAGTCAACATCTCAGACCTTCTCTTTGATAAAAGTTAAAAAAAAGCACTACATGATCTCTCCAAATATTTGTGAGCTGGCACTATCAGGGGTGTAGGAATGTCAGTGAGGTGGGAGGCACTGGTGGATTCCACATCAGCCCTCTGCCCCATGCCTGTGGCATCTAGGACAGCACAAGCTCTGCTGCCTTCAAAGAATTCTCCCTAGAAACCTCTGTCCTTTCACTCTCTGGCACCTTAATTAATTTCAGTGATACTTAATGAATAAACTCCCCTATAATGTATGGAGTTTTTTCTTTAAAAATTAGTCTAATTTAAAACCAGAAAGATTTCTCTGTTAAAAAAGCAACAAAATAGCCCATCCATTATTTTCCAGAGATCTACCCAGGCATTCACATTGTTCTCCCACTAGTTTAAATCTTGAAACACATCTAATGAAAATGCATCCTGAGAGAGAAAGGAAATGCAGGTTATTTTTGCACGTTGTCAGAAGCTCACCTGTCCATGCATCTCCCTCCCAGCAGGCCTCCTTTCTGCCCCCTCAAGGCTGATCCCATCCCAGCTTTGAAACTGGGTCTGGAGGAACTTACCCACTGGGATAGTTCTGCCCTGAATTTTATCAGCCCATCCAGCATAATACCGGAGTGTTTTTATACAGCCTTCCAGGTCAATGAAATAAGCCTGCAGAAAAGGTTTTCCTGTGTCCATTGTTTCCAGAGTCTGAAAAAAACAAATTGCACACACTGTCAGACAAGTCAATGTTATGGGGGTTTTTTTTCTTAATACTTCTAGAGAAACTCCTTCTCAATTTTATTTTGCCTTGTGCTGCAGACACGGGCTTTCCTTCTCTCCCTTTATATTTAAGGAACAAGCTCATTAATGTAAATAAGGTAGAAGGGAGACTAGACCTAATAGCCCCAATGCATACAGAAGTTGCTTTGTTCAGTGATTGCAATGAAAGCGCATCTTCTGAGAGCCCCCAGAAGGTGGCTGTGGGTGGGATACAGGGCCGCAGGCTGGGGCACTGGTCAGAAATTACATGTGTCATAACTTCACCATAACTGACCCTTCGACACAGATGTTCTGGATTCCAGATGGTGTCACTGAAATCAGTCAGATGCATTTTCCTTTTATTTGGAACGCTATTTTTTCTACTTCATAGACCTAAAACCAACCTCTGAAAAGCCTCTTTTGTCCACAGGATGATAGAAAACACTTTTTTTTTTTTTTTTTTTTTTTACAGAGTTCTGACAAAGTAACCTTTGGGCTCAGATCTGTGCTGAGACTAAGGCAAGAGAGAAGCTGCTTCACTAAAGCTGCACTGATGCTGAGCTGCTCTAAATGAAGTTCAGTCTCGGCCTGTGTCCTCCACACTGTTCTGGACATTAGCTCAGTGAATGCTTTGTTCTCTACTCAGGTCATTAAATTGGATATTGGCGCAAATGGCCAGCACATCCATAAAGGAAGTGCTATCCCTTGGTAGATTGAAACATCTTTGTTTACATATGAAGTCATACCCTGTCATCTTCCACAGACGTTAGGGTCCAAACAGCACTTGAACAGACATTCCCCTTGGAATGACTAGGATTGTTATCCACTCTGTCTGCTAAAGCAACTGATTTTTATAAGTCATTGCTTAGCATGCAGCCAAGGCAGCCATGGCTGGTTTTCTGCAGTGAAAATAACAATGCCAAACAAGCCCTCCCAGATCAGAAGGGCAGCAGAAAGCTTGAAATGAGTGTCCTGGTTTATGGAAAAAGGAAGGTCCTCTGAAGTCACATCAAAAAATGAGCAGAAAAGGAACAGAGTGTACTCACACACACTTTGTATATACTTTTTTTTATTCCCTTTTATTTGCTGGTCTGAACTGCCCTCAGACCTGGATTTTTTGGTTTTGCTCTGCTGAAACTGGAGGCTGTCAGGTAGTTAGAGACACTGTGTTGTGGAAAGAGATCCAGCTCAAAACAGTCATGCAAGTACAGGCTCCTAAGCACATCCCATGAATGTTAAGTCCTACTGACCTCAGTGGGACATGAGCTCAGGAACTTACACATCTAACAGCACTAAGTGTCATAAATGCCATTCCCCTGAAGATAAGCAGAGCCAAAGTGCAGCATTGAACTGGTGAGCACGCAGGCCCAAGCTCTTAGGACTGACAGCAGCTCTAAGTTGAGAGATGCTAGGATTTGTGAGCACCATTTGGAACAATGTCCAAAGCCCACAGAGTCTAAAGGCTTTACCAGCTGCAGCACATTTTAGCTTAGGTCCTACTCCCTTTGTTCTGCACCAGAAGGACTCCTTCAGGATAGGATGGGGAATCATTAGCAATAGTTCTTCAGTGCAGAAGTTCAAGTTAACACAGCTTCATGACTATAAAGAGATTTTCCTGAGCCAGTACATTCAGTAGGGAAAGAAACAGTTCCCACTTACACACATTGTAAATTTTGGATGACATCCAGCAAGAGAAAGATTCTCTTTCCAGCCCCCCATTTTAGGGGAAGCAATTTGCAGAGAAGTCAAACTGGCCTTGCATTTTTGTAATAAAGAAGGACCGAGTCAGTTGTAGTGGTTTGTGGGGGTTTTGTTGTTTGTTGTTTTGGGGTTTTTTGTTTGAATTTTATGTTGGGGTTTTTTGTTTTGTTTTTTAAGATAAGAACTGGAAGGCAGCTATGAACATCGATGACAAACTAAGAAAGAATATGTTTATTGCTTTGAAAATTTAAGTATTAATCTCTGCAATCACTCCAATACCTAGCTAAAGTTTTGGAGAAGTCGACTATTCAGAAGAACTAACAGCCTTCTTCTAAGACCCCTAAAATCATCCTGCAGAATGAGGAAGATAAGCCATGACTCCTGCATGGACTTTTCTGCCCTTCATAAAGGGAAAGGAAAGAAACACAGTAAGTAGATATGGATGCAGCAAAATCAGAGAGTTGGAGCTGAGTTATCAGTCAACTGTTGCTGGTTTATCACCGCTTACCAATCACGGTACTTACTGCCAGGATGACTCTGTCTCGCTCAAGAAGATCAGCCAGCTTGTGCAGAAGTCGTCCTCTGCTTAGGGCATCCATCTGTCTCCATGGAGACCCCCTCTGGAATGCTACCTTCGCTGCTTCCACTGCATTATCCACATCAGGCTAGAGCAGCCACATACACAAGAAAACCTTAGGTTACAAGGAAGGAGCTGGGCAATGGCACAGAAATCCCATCATGCTGCTTCCTAGATGATGGCTGTGGTAGCTAAAACCAAGTTGTGTGACAAAACCATTTCCATTTTACTCCTGGATTTGGACCCAATCCTGCAATAAGTTTTGGGTTTGTCCTGGGCTCATAAACAACCTTGGGGTCAGAGTACCAATAGGGTCTTTCAAGGGCAATTTTATGCAACTGGTTTGTTTATACAATAATCCAAAATCATGCTCCTGCTGATACAGGCTGTAACTGACACTCAGGAAGGATGGAGAAATGAAATCCCAATTCTGTTCCCATTACAGCTTCCCTAAGCGTGACAGGCCATTGGCCTGCATGAATCATCTTCCTCTGATCAAGTGTGGGAAGGAAAGTCCCCCACAAGAGAGATGACAGTTTTATCCAGGGGAACAATCACAACTCAGATCCCACCATTTAGTCCCACCGGAACACACTCTAGTAACAGTTAACACACTAAAAAACCTCTTAGATCCTAGGTCACACTTCTACCAGATGGGAAGGGTTTTGTTGTTCAGTGCTATGACAAAGGCATTTCACCTATACAGACTTGGTGCCACTCTCCCTTCTGTTCTACCGTGCTCCGGACCAAAGCTAATCCTATTTATCCAAGTTACTACTCAGGTGGGCAGCAAATTCCCTCTCTCCCCACACCACCACCCCCAGAGAAGCTTCATGCATTTGCTGTAGCCACAGTATGCCCTGAACTCCTCCCTTCTTCCCACATACATTGATTAAAAAAAGTGAAGCTAAGGGCAGCCTCCTGACCCAATGAAGTCAATGGGAACACTGCCATCAACATCCACAAGGCCAAGGCTGTACCCCAAGCATACATAAAGCTTATTTCACCCTGACTTTGGACAGAATCCTGCTCTACGTAATGTCTGGCACAGCCCGTGCCTCACTTCAGCTGATGGAAAACTTGGAGGGAGGGTTTCAGGCCTTGATTGTTCCTCATAGAACTTGACCAGTTGCTCTCATTTATGTCTTATCTCAAGTCTTGTCTTGATACAATTACAAAAGTAAGCCTCTGCACTGATCCAACAGGGTTTGGCCATTCTCCCCTCATGGAGAAGTGTGCGGTGCTCAACCAAGAAAAATGTTATGGGGGGACATCTTGCCCTCTTACAGCAAAAGTTCATGGAGAAAACAGCAAGTCGTCACCCACTGAAATGGCACCTTACACTAAATCTGGCTCCTTTGCTTTACAAGAAGATTACGCAGCTTTAAAAGAGTCTGACCTATACTACCAGGAAAAGAACCCCACCCTTTCAGAAGGGCACTGATGGGGAAACCATTGGAGGAAACTTGTGATGTTACAAGGGGTTAAGAATGGCTCTGGTCAAGCAAGGGTGCTGGCAAGGCAGAGGTAGCGAACGGCCGCTGTGTGCAGGCAGGCATGTCCTGCCTGGACCCCATCACTCACAGGCTGAAAGGGTCTTCAGAACAGTTCACTCCAGTTGAGTTGAGCTGGATTCAAACTGGCACATCACAAAGGCCAGGAGGCACCACCAGCCACTGCATGCATATGTACTCCCCATCCTGCCTGCTGCAATGAAGACCCAAGCTGAAAGGCAGCAATATTTTATGCGACAAAGTGTGTCAAGTTTAAATAAGTCTTCCCTCAGCAGCAATTAATTAGCTTCTATGACCAGGCTGGGAGCACCAGTGTGCAGAGCATTGGGTCTGCAGCGGCACAGGCCACAACACAGCATGCCCTTGGTACTGAGAGACTTCCCACCACTCTTGCACTCACAGGAACGAGATAGCTGTGCTGGTAGAGGACTTCAGTGCATGCTCAGATCTTCCCCATCTTCTGAACATGGGAGCATCTGAGCCCTGCTGCAGTACCTGCAAATACTAGTTGTCTTCATTCTTGTTGTCTTGGGCACACTGGGTACACGTAGCAGCTTAGAGACTGCAGTCACTATCACACAAGCAAAAAGGCTTTCCCAAAACACCCTCAGGGGTAGCACCACCAAGTGAGATCCTGTGAGCCTGTGTAGCCTCAATAGGCCTGAGATACCAGCAAAAACAAGGAAATTCTTCAGGAAGGCTGAAATGCCATTCTTAATCCATCCTGTTATGACTAGGCATTAGTGGAGTCTGAATGGCATGTTCATTGCAGGCATGTTGCAATAGGTAGGCACAATGCGTGACAAAGAGACTCGTAACTGTCAAGGTGCCAGGGACACGCTGTGGTCTACAAAACCACAAAGAGGAGGAGGAGGACCATGCATCCTGGTGCTCAGTTCTGATATATACAGATTTACTAAGTATTACATAAAAAGCTCCACTAAGAGAATATTAAGATTGCAAAGTCAAGCATTATAGCGTTGGGAAATGCCTGCAAACCTTCATACCCACCCTGAATGTTTGCATTATGATACAACCCCCAGTTACACAACTGCATACCATTTTCCCCTGAACAAACTCACACCATTCTTTGTTCTAAGCTACCTCCTCCACCTTCCTCCTCTACCTCAAGTTCTGCTCATTGCTGCTTTGTTTCTACCCTGCTCCTTCTCTCTCCTGCCTCAGCAGCAGGCTGCAGAGCACAGTGGAGACCATCACTCCACTAGCTCTGTGAGTAGCAAAGACACCTGCAAAAAAAGCCTTGCTCTGCTTCAGGCTCAGTGCGCACAACACTGTTTTGGTTTGGCCGATAAGAAGACATGCCAGGGATGGAGCACATCCAGTGGAGACTGTCCTTCTTCAATTAAATTACTAACTTCTTTGGAAAGGCACTCTTCTGACAGAGGGCACAAGCATGCCACAGTTTCTCAGTTAGAAGATGTTCAGAGCTGACCTGCTCCCATGCAAGTCGTCTGCAAACAGTCTACGTATTGCAATTGCTGTAACTTTTGAACTAAAGTTTCAACCAGCATCTTAACAGCTTCAAGTGTCCAAACCATTACAAGGGCATTGCAAGTATGCTGTAGGGAGTAATACTGCTGCAGTCTCTTACCTTGGCCTGTTGCTGCAGTCTGAAGTGGGAGTGGATGCCTGTGAACAAAACCCTCTTATAACCCTTCAGAGATTCACCTGGGAGAGTGAACTGCTTAGAAATTATCATGGCAGATGCTCCACAGCATCAAGTCTGCTCAACAGTCACAGCTGTGGGCCTGCTGCCCACGCTCTGTGGCAACCAGCTCAGCTGGGCACTCCTTTGAGGAAGGAGCATCTTTCCCTCTGTCTTTGCTGGATGTTAACAAGCTGCTAGAAGAAAAAAGCCTGACTTCAAGTGTTATCCACAGCACCAGAGAAATGGCAATGGTGCAAGTATTTTTGCCTTCACATGGTAACACCAAGTCAGAGTGGAAGTTCTGGGGCTCCACTATTCACTGGGGGGCAGAAGTCTAATGAAGAAAGTTATTTGTTCTCCATTATCAACCCGGCAAACACTTGGCCACTGAGCCCTTATTTGGGAGGCAAAAAGCCTCCAAGCATGCAGTGGAATCATTTGGAATTTTATTTTCAGTGCTTCTTTTTTCCACGCAAGACTTCTTTATCACTCAACTATTCCATCAAGGGCAATTCTGTAACTAAAGAAAAAACAACAAAACCTTTGCTCCTAGCCTCATAAAGCATTGGCCAAGTTTCAGCACCAGACTAAATTGTCATCGCTGAGATATCAGCTGCCAAATTCCCACCCCTCATGTGCAGCCTAAGCTAAGTACACTGTGCCTGGCCAGGGAGGGGTGGGTTTCTGCTCAGGGCTAGGGAAGTGGAGTCCTGCTGCTCCCAGCCTGCTGTGCGAGCAGGCATGGTCAAGCATCACCAGTAGCCAAACAGCTAGTTTGGGATGCTTCTCACCCATGACTAACTAATCCATGTTTAGTCCCACTCAGTCCTTCACAAAAACCTACTTAAAAAAAAATATAATTTTTTCCTCCAAGTGTGATGTAAAGGGATAGAAGAGTACAGAACCTTGACCCTTCTGGAGATGGGAGCAGGTGTTCATCACACAAGCTGCAGATATCTTACATTCTTGCCTGTAATTATTTATGCACTGAGGAGTCAGTCACCTATGCTGAGTATCCACGGGCAGAGGGCTCCACTGACTGGCCCCAAGGAAAGGTTTATAGTGACTCTTCTGCAAGCTAGAAGCTGAAAGCTATCCTTGAATTCAGGCAGGGACAAGTCTCAAGGAGGCAAGCTGCAAAGCTGGCCTTTTAGTTCTACATAAAATTTTTTTTTTAAACCAAGTCATTAAGAAGCAGGCTTGAAATACTCATGTAATGCTCTGTAACTGCTTGAGGACACACTTAGCTCAGGGAACAATAACAACGTCATGGTTTCTGCCTGGCAAGATACAGTTGCATCAGAGTTAGCTTCAACTCTGCTGTTTACATGCCACTGCAGTTAAACACAGTTGTGTCCTACCCAGTTAGTATAAAGAAATAACACATAATGTTTGGTTCTGCCTTAATCTGTAATTGCCCCATGGATGCACAGATCCCCCATGGCAAGAGCTCTTAACAGAGGCTGCTTTAGTGCCATCCAAAAAGAACAGCTACCCCACACACTATTTGCATGCAGGCTGGAGACTTGTATTGCCAAGCAAGTTTGCTCCCCTCTCCAGAAGGGTCAAGGCTCTGTACTCAACACAGTAGAGCACCAGAAAACACATTGTCCCTGCTCAACTAGTATCACTCCTACTAGGAAAGGATCCCCAAGGCAGCTGCCTGGCTGGAAACCAGGCATTGGGCCTCACAAGTGTTAAGACAAGCTTAGATACCAAGAAAAAGATACCACAGTACAAGCAGAAATGCCCACGCTGCCCATCACTTACTGCCCACAGCAATGAGCAGCCAAAGCCCTGGTATAGTAGAGCAGCTGTGAATCACCTTCCCATGAGATACTGCAAAAAGCCAGCTTTCGGGCCAGCTCTTTCCCATAGATCAGGCCAATTGGCCCATACATGAGCTGTTTTGGACACAAAGTGTCACCTCTGATTGTTCCTCACCTCTGACTGTTACCAAATCCAAACAGTTACGTCCCAGGCTAATCTACAGCACACCAAGGCCAGGGATTACTAAAGTTCTTGAGAGATACTAGTTTGGTTTTAACTGAGAGTTGCCACATTTGTGCAGGAGACCAGAACCTGTGATACTAGTCAGAAAAGCAGCTCTACATCTCTAGCAGAAAGTGGGCAGTGTTTGCATGACAGCTTAAATTCCCCCAAACACTCAGGTTATTTTTTGATTGTGTTTAAAAGCGGTGAGTTTCAGTTTAGTGTCTCCAACAGGCAGCCGTGCAGCTTGTGTATAAACCACTCCCAACACAAGGCCCAACTTCTGTCAGGGATGTGCATACATCATTGTTGCTATTTCCTCAGACTGGCTGCTTCCTTCCAGTCCATAACACAAGAGTGATGCTGAATCTCATTCTTCTGACAGAGTTTGGCAGACAATTCCTACCAGGGAAAGTGACTCTGCTGAGTTGGACAGAATTGATCCCACCCACCCCATGTAACTCTTGAACAGCACATCTAGTGTTCCCAGACCTCCAGTTCACAGTCTGGCCAGATGTATGTTGTTGTTAAAAGCCAGCTTTCCTCTGTGTGCTTCCCTACAAATGGGAGTCCCTTGGAAACAGTCTTTTGCACTGCCTTTCCAACAGCACTTACCTTGTCTCCTTCCTCAATGTCACAAATTTTCTCCAGCGTTGAAGGGTTGTAAGTGGGGAACTTCTTTCCACTTGTAGACTCGTGCCATTCATTGTTAATAAATATCTGAAGAAAAACCAAGGGGAGCAGGATGGGGAGGACAAAGAAGAAAAAACTGATGCAGACAATACAAAAAACCACAAGTAGTCCTCAAAGGTCTTGAGGCTCTTCAGTTTCCATTGATGGCAGGGTCAAGCGTGTTCAGTCTCTCTCCCAGGGAGACTGTTTGTGACACAGACAGCATTTATCCAAACCAGAACCTGAGCCAGAGAACAGACGAAAAAGCCTTCGTGCACCCAGTTAGTTTTGAGCAAGAGGAAGACAAGAGGATGGGGCCCACGCAGTATAACACCATAATTCGGCAACAAGAAACAGACAGTTTTTGAAATACATCTCCATGGGAACAGCAAGCACACACCAAGAGAAACTGGTATGGTTGAGGCAAAAGGAGCCCCTTGTTACATGCTACAAATGAAGCGTCAGCGTACAACATCACTTGGTTGTTCATATTCTGCCCTGGGCAGACCTGCCCTCCCCAAGCACGGGCCGGAGGAGGGTAAGTTATACCCCACTGTGGCTTGTCACAGGCTAGATTAAGCCTCCCACGTCACTCAGAGTTGCCTATGACAAGATTTAAGTGTTTCAAAATATTGCATTTCCAGAGCAAGAACAAACAGTCCCAGTGTTGCGTAACTGAAAATGCATTAAATACTAGAGTGTTGTTACTCACTGTAAACAGAACATGAATACCTATATACAATTAATTGATTCAACATGCATCTTATCCACACTGTGATCTAACTTGGCAGTATTATATTTTATAAATATACTTTAAGTAAGATTAGATGAAGTAATCTTTATTAGTAGCCTGTTAGCGGCTGTAAGCTAGTACTTTTACTTGGAAGTCATCCACATTTGCAATCTTGTTTGTGATTCTTTACACACCACCAGGAGATTAATGTTGCATCCCTTACATTTGGAATTCCCACTGCTTTGGGTCATAGTTTTCTTTCCTTGGGCAGCTTTTTTCTTGAAAGGAGTTTCTCCTGACTACTTCTGCAAATATCATCCGAGATGTAACTGTCATAGAAGCTGCACTTTTGGACTCACCTGTTTCAGACAGGCCGAGAAAAAGAAAGTTTTGCCAAAAAAGGTGCTAAGTGAAGTCACAAGAAAAGATAAAGTGTTAGAAATATTAACTTGACACTAATGCTCCCAAGCTACCTCTATTATCCAAGTACTGCATTTTAATTATCTCTTAAGAAAAGAACACATTTTAACTTCAGTTTTCCTTTGGTTCACTAACAAAGAAAGTCATATTTTAAATGTGGAGGATATGACAAGAACTGTAGAATTACAGCATCAGGTATATGCTCACAAACTAAGGACTGTTTTTCCCCTGCATTCAACATTAATTCTGTTAAAGAGTTCGGATGTGAAAGCAATGTTCCTATAAGTAGGAAAAAAGAGAATGACAGGATCAGGCTGTTTAAGTGTAACATATATGCTGGCATCATTCTGGAAATCATACCACATAGCCCAAGTCTTTGGTGCCAGGAGTTGAAATCAAACAGAAGAGTGTATCAGCCATTTATGCTTCATACCCAGGATTTGGGACACAAATTGCGGACAGATCACTTCCATCACACATCCATGACAAGCATTAAGCTGCTCTATAAGTAAGATCTTTGTTGAAAATTTTCCCTCTCCCCTAGCCCTGTAACTGGTAGAACCAAAAATAAAAATCTCTGTTAAGCAGAGGAAAGTGTGCCGTCAGCTGTAAACATCTGGTGAAACTCAAAGCTTGTAGAAAACCCCTTGCAGCTTTATGAAAACTGACTGCTGCTCATTATTTTCTCAGATGCACCGGGAGCATCAGATCAAGTGTCAAATTCACACTTTTAATTAACATTGGTTTCTACTTTTAAGAGACTACCTTGATACCTTTAACGCACAGAGTCTCGGGTAAAAACTCTGGAGAATAAAAACACGCATGTTTTAAAACATATATGGCTGCAGGATCAGATCCCAAAGGAGTATTTAAAAAGTGTTCACAACAATAAAAATAACAAAAACCAGAACATTTGGATGTTTAAGAACTCTAATGGCTGTGTCCATTTTGGACACAGGAAAGAACTGTTTGTGCAGCATTACGCCATTCTGCAATCAGTAGCTGCAGATCCAATTTGCTGCTAAATGACAAGTTTATCTCACAAAGAAAAAGTAGATAAATTTGGGATGTTAAAAATTAAACTAGTCCAGTGATTACTATTAATTGCTAATCTGTTTCAGTATTTCAGATGCGTAATTCAAATCAACACCTCACTGGATAAGCTATCGCTGTTTACTCCTTCTCGCTGCAAGAGAATGAGCTTCAAGTTCCGCTTTTTTTTAAATATTTAATACAGAATTAATACAGAAACATAATAGTAATTAATACACTCTTTCAGGCCCTCCAGCTCTTTCAGTCCAGCCACATACTTCAAGTTACGGCAGTCAAGGCTGCCTAGCAGCATAACCAGTCGGGATATTTTCCCCACTGCGCAAGACAGCGGGTCAGGCTGTTGCAGAACAAAAAGCGACTTGGCTATCACAGAGCTATGGCTGTGTTAGGGAGCAGGGATTTCTGCAGCGGTGCTCAGCTCCGCACCAACACCAGCCTCACTTCTCAAGGACAGAATTATCAAGCCTAGGAGCCTTCAGTTAAGTCTGAGAGGTCAGGAGCAACCATTTGAAGGGAAGCTCGATGGAGAGGAGAGGTGGGGGTTTGTGTGGGCTTGCTGCCTGGCTCCTCATACCACAGAGAGGCTGTGGAGGAGCTCTGTTGGGACAGTGAGCCACCAACAAGACGTGCATGAACACCACTCCTCTTCAGGCGCTGTGGAGTGGCACCAGTCCCGTCACAGAGCCCTTTCCCCAGATCCAGTCCTGCAGGACGCTGGCCCTCCTCCACACTCCCTACATTCACCAGGGCCCAAACCCAGCCCCTGTCACTGACACCCCCCCTCCCATCAGGGCTTCACCACACCACAGAGGAGCTTCACACCAGGTCAAGGACAGTTGAACAAAACCTAGGCAAGCAGCTTCCTCACAGATAAACCCCTTCTCACCTCATCCAAATCCAATTTCACTGAGCAATAACATGATGCTAAAAGCATTTACTGGGTGGGTTTGTGAGAGCTGCACAGGGTGCTTGGGAAGATGGCTGTCAGGGCGACCAGGACAGGCCAGGCCAGCGTGGCACCACAGCCCTCACACAGCAGGCCAGCTGCTGATCTGCACCAGGGCCTGCCACACAGCTAGGGAGAGGTGCCCATGGGCACCTGGGGCAGCACCACAAGTTTAGTGATTTTTTTCCCCCACCTCCTCTTAAAAAAATATTGGGTTCTTAGGCTTTAGAGATGGGGCAACAGCAGCTCCCCTAGAAACACCAGTCACCTGCTCACTCCAGTCACTCAGCCACACTTACACCCCCACAAGCCTACTGTCTAGGGCAGCAGGAGAAATTAAGAAAAAATAAAAGTGACAATGATGGAGAAAATTTTATATTAAAATTAATAACACTCCACCACCAGCCTGACTCCACCAAGCATCAACAACACCACAGCAAAGCCCACTACCCACCTCCCCTCACCAGCTCACCTTGGTGTACTTCACCTCCAGGCTCCGCAGGGGCCGCGGCAGCATCTTCCTGTCAGGCTGCCCATTCTCCACGGCGCCGTTGAGGGCGGCCATGGCCTCGCCGTCGAGCCCGCGCCGCCCTCTGCCGCTGACAACCCGCGGCACCGCCTTAAGAGCGGCGCGCGCCGGGCGCCACCGCCCGCCCCTATTGGCCACCGCCCCGCCCCGCCCCTCGCCCCGCCCCCGCCCTCGCCTCTGCCCGTCCCGTCGGGCAGCCTCGGCCCTCAGGTAACGGGCGGCGCCGCCCCGCCGAGGCACCGCGGTTGCCGGCCGGTCGGGGGGCGCCAGCGGGCTGCGCCGGCCGCCTCAGGGCTCCCCGTGGGGCTTCCCACAGGGCTCCCCTCAGGGCTCCCCTCAGGGCTCCCCACGTGGCTTCCCACAGAGCTCCCCTCAGGGCTCCCCACAGGGGTCCTTGCAGATGTCCCCTCAGGGCTCGCATCAGGGCTCCCCACAGGACCGTGGTGGGAGGACACCCACAGAGCCACAGACCTCTCTGCTCGGAGGTGGCCCATCAGTTGCGGCCTCTCCCCTGGCGAGGGCAGCGGAGCAGGGGGTCCTGTCCCGAGCACCTGGGATTCGGGGAGTAGAGCAGCCACTTTGGCTTCTCCCAACGGATGGCACCAGGGTGGGTGTGGGAGGGCATGCCCTTTGCTGCCTTCTGCCTCTGCGTCCCACCAAAACCTACCCAGAAGTCCATCACAAGAGGATGCCAGCATGGGTCTCCACAGGAACACCCCTGCCCTCCCCAAGCATGGTGTTGGGGAGTGGATTGTCCGGAAGGCTCTCCCCTCACTCCTCATGTTATACCGTCTACTTCCAGCTACAAGGGCCTTTCCCTGCTATTCCTGGTGCTCTGACTTCCTTACCCCAACGTGCTACCTCCTGTCTGTCACTCAGTGCCTCTGCAGAGCCTCCCATGGCTGTTCAGGTAGAGGGGGAAGAAGGGTTACATCAAACGTCTGATGTGCGGCTGACAGCAACTCCTCCACATCCTGTGTGCAGACGTCGGTCTGGGACCAGTTTGACCACCCACCCCAGTTTGACTATCCCAGTCAAAGGACCTCAGCCTGCCGGGGCAGGACCAGACCCTTCAGCTGAAACTTCCTGCAGCAATGAGTAATCAATACACTTGTGTCCCACACAGGCACAGTGTTCATAGTAGCATACTCCAAACATCAAGAAAGATGCTGTCTTTCAAGAAGTCCTAAAGGATATGGAACATGTCTAAAGTGACAGATCTAGGCTCTGCGCCTGAACGAGTTCATTATGTATTGCTTAACTTCATTCTGAATAAAATATGTGTAAGTCTTTGCAGGCTGGGGGCCAGGACACTAGGAGCACCCTTACACCCACACACACATGGAAGATAATACAACATATTTTCCATATAACAAGTGGCAAGACGCCAGAAGTTATCTTACAAAATGTTTCACAGAATCTGTAATCCCCAGCAATAGTCAGCACTTTGCTGTTAGAATGCTTAAAAATACTCAGCGCTTCCAAAGGCAGATAGCCTGTGATATCATAGCAGCATAAGCTTTAGTGCTGATTCAGAAAGGAAAGTACTGTTGATGAATCAAACCCCACTTCCTGCAGCTTGCAGGATATTCTTGGAGGTCCTCTGCCCAGGTGGAAAACTAACTGATGGTGCTTGTTCATGCGAGCTGCCAATAACACAAAGGAAGATTTTTTCCTCCACAATCTATATGTCTTTACCAGACAAATAATTTAATCGATTTCTGTTGAACTGTCAATACTAAAGGACTCATCATGCCTTTGCAAGATGAAATTTTCAGATGGGAAGGTGCTTCAGTTACAAACAATTTGTGGAAATATCCTTGTATGCAATGACAGAATCAAATGAGCATTCTCAGAAAATAAAGGGAGGCATTACAACACCAGAAACATTTATTTCTAAGCTATCCATTTTTAACTGTCCAGGTGCTATTTCCCACAAAAGCATCAAAGCTAGAAGAACCTCTTAACATAAACAAAATCCCAACATATTCCTAGTCCCAATAAAGAGGAGTTTGGACCCAAGATATCCTTACATGTCATCAACGAAACTATGAGGTGACTTGACAGGATGTACAAGTTGGCCAGTGGCATGATCTGGCACCAAAACCTTGTTGGGCCTCTAGTAATTTGCCATTTCTGGTTTTACCAGAATGTATCACAACACTACAGGCAATAATTTGATAGTTCAAATATCAGGGAACGAGTAGGAAATAGTTATAGAGGTGACACAATATCGAGAGAATTTATCCATCTCTCTCTGTATTTCACCCAAAGAAATGCTCAGCCGAAGTGAAGAGTACTCTTGTAATTAGAGGGCAAAATATCTGGACAAGGAGAAAGATGAATAAGAAGTTTCAGGAGAAGCAGTGTCTAAAGAGTCATTCCAGTGGGTTGTTTCATGAGGAATGACCTTGTCTCTGATTTCTCCTAGGGAAGATTTTTTACAAAACATTCCTGGGAAAATTATTTTAGGCATTATTGCTTCTTTGAGTTAATGTCGGTGCAGTGTGAGATATATCTAAGGCAAAAGTTCCACATGCAGGGTTTGGGGATGTGTAAGACTTTTAAAAGGCTGTATGAAGTGAATGAATTGTGAGTCAGTGACATATGAATGAGCTGAAATAATAAACTTTAAACCATATACGTAGTTGTATGCAACATTTCCCTTAGTGATATCACAAGAAGAGTAACAAAACACTGTCAAACAGTGCTGACTGGTCCCTTGTTGGACAAACTCAGTCCTACCATAAACAGGAACAACTCCACCAGCCTCAGGAGATGTGTCCTGTCTCGCCGATGCTTATATCAGATCCACAGAGGTAGAAACTCTCACTCCTCCAGACTGCTGAATGGTGAGCTCGGTGGGAGATGCCTTAAAAGCAACAGCAGAGCCCCGATCAGAACAAGTGAGAGACATTTTATATTCATCCTCTTGCTCCAGGAGGGCCATGCCACCATTCAGATAGATGCGCTGAAAAAATGGGGTTTACCTAAGTTTGTAACAGTTGATAAATGTGTCAGAAACAAACGCAAGAGAAAAAGCGTCTGTTAATGAAAGGTCACATTACTGTTGAGTCACCCTGTTATGTTCTACTGTTGCAGAGATGTCTGCAACATGTACCCTTAACCTGCTGCACTGACTGCGGTAGCTGGGAGTTCCCTGGTGCTGTGCTTCTCTGCAGAGCCCCATCTCGCAGCAAGTTCCTAGTCTGAGTACGCCAGCTCTTCTCTGCCAGCCAGCACAAAGATTGCCTTTCCACTCTCGGGTCAGACATACACGTTCTTAAATCTGCCACCATGAATTAGACCTGACCACACTTTTCTGTGCCGAGCACAGTCACAGGACATGTTCATGCTATGATGTAGCTCTCTCCCTATCTGCTACGAATGCCAAGGGTCTCTGCAGGAATTAATCTCTCCACCTCATTTAACCATAATGAAGGGAATATTGCTGGTGGTAACTCCTCCAAATACACTCTGCTCCTGTATACATACACGTCTTATGTCTTGGCTCCACACCAGGAGTGCAGGGGGGTTATATCCAGCAGATCAACGAAGACATCTCCAGATCATCTCAGAGCACGATGGATCCAGACAACTTTGTCATCCTGCCCTGTGGATGAAGACAGCTTCAGCAGTGGGGCAGATGTTCACCTACAGGGCAGTGGTTTGCACCCAGCCCAGCCAGCAGTGGCGCAGCCGTTGAGAGCTGCTGTACAAGCTGATCTGTTGATATTTCAATGATATTTTGCATCTAAACCTCAGCCTATGCTTCAAGCTGACCAGAAGTCCCATAGCTGTGTAGAGTAGTTAACATGGCATGGAGCCAAAGCTTATTCTGCTTATTTTACATATCGCCCGAAGCACAGACACACACAAACATAAATATGTGTATGAAACCATATACTCTAAAAGGCTGCTGAGGCTGTACGCTCCAGCATTCAACAGCTAGGAGTGATCAGAATTTGCCTGGTTTTGCACATCCTGATGAGCTGTAATTGAGTTATCCCTGCCCTTTCCTACAGGCATCCCCCTCACTCCACGTTGGCACTGGTTGCTTTGCTGCTCCTGAGAGAGCAGCTCCCCTCATGATTTATTCTCCTCTTGTTTAATGTGCAGTGACGGGGCTTTTTACTGCCTGTTATTCAAACTGTGCTTTGGGCACAAAATTATTCATTTCCGTACGGTTTTTCCATGGTACTCATGACAACAGTGTCTGAGTGTTTCACACACAGCATTTCCTTTTCCAGTAATTTTGAGGGGATGCTGACCCTGTGTTATCACTGAGGAAAGAAGGCAGGCAGCGATGAATTTAAAAAAAAGGGTCTTCATGATTTTGGATTCCAATGTGAATCACCTACAGTCTGAGTATCTAGCTGATAGGTGGTCCGAGCTCAGCTAGGGCAGTTAATTGTGCAACAAGCCGGATCTGAAGATCTCCCACCTAAACATGCAGATAAGGCAGAATGCGCAGCCAACTGGGCATTGCTCCCCAGTGACTTTAATCTGGAAATTTTCTTATTTTTCTCTGCCAGATTTTGTAAACTGACTATTCCTGTAACTTTAGTTTATGTGTGTGTACTTTTCTAGGGTTTGTGTTAATTTTTCTAAGTAAACTTAGAAATCGTAAATTTATCACTCTTGATCAAATTCACCGCGATATGGGTTAGCAGCAGGATGGATTGTTTTGAACTATGCTATGATCGGCATTTTACAGGCTCCCTGATAGTAGTGGACTGTTTAATTGCTACAGGCTGGCCATTTGAAGGGAGCGATACAGTGCTTTGCCAGCAGGTTTCATTTGGGTTTGTTTTTCCAAATATTTATCAGCTACAAAATCCCAAGATCCATTCCAGACCCCAGAAACAAATGGGGTCTAGTGAGTTCCCTCAACCTGGTCCCTTCTTAGCTGGTTTCTCAATTAAACAGTCCATTACATACCCATTGGAAGAAGCTATTTGGTAACAAAGGCAGCTATTTGCTTATTTACCTGTCTAAACAATTATATAGCTCTCTAGTGGTAATTACTGCACTTAAAAGTTTGGCTTCTACACAGGTTTTTGCTGAGTTCATTGAAGCCAAACCTGATGAGCTGCCATATAAAACAAGTAGGAGAAATGGTGATAACTGAACTGCTGCCTTCAGCTCTGAAAGACATTGCAAGTGAAACAAAGTTAATGTAAAAGTCTGCCGTGTTATACCAGGACAAGTTCTACTCAGTTTATCAAAGTATCCACATGCAATTTCAAAAGGATTGCAATCCAGAGAGATGCCTTTTTTTAAAAAAAAAAATAAATCAGGCTGTCCTGAAGATCCTTTGCAAATCCTATGTATTACGTGGGGTTTTTTTAAAGTTAATCCAACCTTACTTGGGCTGTGCTGAATGATATTAGTGGAGAAGGGCTGTAGGCATTGGATGAATCTTGGAGTCTGAAGCAGCCTTACCCCATGAACTCACCACTCTCCCATATTTCTGTTGCTCTTCTCATGCCGTAAAGGTTAAAGCTTCCATTTTAACACACCTGGGCAGAAGAAGGGTTTCATTTCCCATTCCTCTCCACCTCCACAAAATCTATCAGTAAAGGTGAAGAGAAGCAATGCAAGATACCGTGAGATGCTATTTGTGTAAGCATTTGTAATCCTAAAGATGACCTCATGATGCAGATCAGGACTTTGGTGGCTCAAGAAAAATGCAGCCTTTTTATACTTTGCACTGTAATTACTTCATGAAGCAAAATCCTCAAGCGAATTAATTTTCTTCATGCATATCAGAGGTATTAAACTGTGACTATGCACACAGACTGGCCTTCCCTCTAGTTTGCCTGTCTCCAAAAGTAAATTGGAAAAGTTAGTGGCAAGGAAATAACAAGCAGCTGAACATTTTGAAGCCTTTTATATTAAAACAACTTTTATTTCCTCTTGCTTTCACTTCTCCTTGCCAGGCCTAGCATTAGAAGAGGAATAGAGTGGGAGCAGGAACAGAAGCAAGTGCACGATAACCTACTAAGATAGTGTCCGTGCTGTGAAGAAGTTCAAGGACCTGTTTCATTACAAACTATTCAGTGCATCTGGCACCACGGAGCCGATGGGAACCACTCCCTGCATTGATCTACCCATGCAGACCTGAGGATTATTTGCCTACAACCAGCTATTGTTTGCAGGACTGGCAAATGAAAAAACAAATATGTTTGTTTTCTCCACAGATCACATTGCTTCCTACTTTCTCTTGATAAGAGGCACTCCAGGCCAGCGCCCAAGTTTTGGAAGCGGTGATTGCCTGGTCAGGAATTGAGGAGCCTAAAATGTGCTTTCTTCTGCTCCTTCCTCTCTGTCTCTTTGCTCTCACTCACCGTCACATACGTTCTGGGCTTAATGCCCAACAATTCTGCATTAACGCCCCAGTACACACAGGCTCGCACAGCTGAACAGTTTGCAATGCAACATACCCAGTACCATGATGTCTTCCCCAATCAAGCTCCTGCAAACAATTTTTGTTTACAGGAGGAATCACTTGGCTTCCTAATGCCATTTGTGAGCTGTACCCAGCTGACTCTAGCCACTGCAGGTCTTCCCAGAGAAATGGTTTTGCAGGGCACAGTCACAAATCTAGAAAATACAGAACAAAGAAGGTAAACAAATATCCTTAAAGAAGATACCGTCCTGGGCCTTGATCCTACAAACTCGCACGGGCTTAACATTAAGCACATGAGCAGTCCCAGATGACTTCAGCAGAGCTACTCACATGCTTACAGTGCATAGCGTTTGCCAGATCAGAGCTTTTATGTCTAATTGCAAAATAAAAGGCAAGTCTCCCAGTTCTATCAACTGTAATGAATTGTTATTAACAGCACATTTTAAAATAGCCGTGGGGCAGATCCCAGGCAGACCCACTGGGGATAAAGTGATGTGGACTTGTTGCAACAGAACCTGGAAATACTTTTTCTTGGACAAAGCACCGTGCCAGTCATATGAAATGCTAACACTGCAGTGAGGTTGTTTTTATAGGCTTTGACCTGCGCAAGGCTTTTTTTGTGGTTAGTCTTTGTGCAGTCCCTCTCTTTTGTATCTTTTGGGTTGAATTCTACTGTTTGAACCAGGAGTGGGACAACTGCTCTCCTCCTAACCTTGGGGTACTTTCTATAAGGATTTGTTGACTTCATGACATCCCAACATACCTTGACGAGCCTCAGCGGAACGAACCAAATCACGGCACATATCCGCCGGACTCTTTTGCACCAGGTTCGCATCCACAATCCTGGGCTGCGGGGTCCTGTCTGTGTCCCCTCCAGCGAGGGGGTGAGCAGCACAATAGGCGACATTGTGTCCCGTCCTCCCTCAGCAGCTTCCCTCGCTTCCACTAATGGCGAGGCAGGGGACAGACAAATCTGGGGGCACGCAAAAAAAAAAAGAGAGCGAAACCCACCCAGGTTTGCATGCTTGCACTGCATGCCTGTTAATGAAGAGCCAGCCCCGGGCCCTCATTAAGAGGGCCTCGGCATGCACATCCCGCCAGGGCCGTGCCCCCGTCCGCTGCCCGTTTGCAGCCCCGGCGCCCCGACAATACCGGCGTTTGAGGGCAGAGCCGCGGTGCTGCCGCCGACGCCGCGCTCAGCGGGCGCGGAAGGTTGCGCGGCCGTTCCGGGCTGGCGTTTGCACCTGGGGCTGCCGCGGTTTAATGGACTTTAACACATGCAAACAAGAGCTTTTGTTGGCGGGCACAAAGGCTGCCCCCGGCGCGGGGCTCTCCCCAACACTGCCCGCATTGTTTCCCCTCCGCTGCTTCTTGTCACCCTCCTTGTCAGAGTTTAATGAGGACAACGAGATTTCGCAGGCTCATTTCGCACTTCAGCAACTTTCTAACACTTTCTAACGAGGGAGAAGGGGCAGGAGAGATTCGGGGGGCGCAGGGGAGGAGTCGCCCCGGCCCGGCTCCGTCCCCGCGGGCAGAGACCCGCATCCCCGGGGCCGGGGCAGGTGCGCTCGGCGGCCGCGGCTGAGCCAGGATGCGGGGCTGACCCCGGCCTTCCCGGGGGTGCTCAGCCCCTTCCAGCCCAGCCCCGGCACCTCGACGTAGCTCGATTAAAAACCCCGATTAATCTCGCCGGGTTTAAGCTCTGCCGGGAGGGTTGGGGGGGGGGGCGGTTGTCCCCGGGGTGCCCGGAGGAGCCGCGATGCTGCGGGGAGGCGATGGCCGCTGGGACCGAGGTGGGCAGCGGCTGGGACCGTCCCCATGGCTCGCAGCGAGGCGCTTCCCCGGAGCAGGTAGCTTTCCCCGGGCACCGGCTCCGCGCTTTTTCGGCCGGAGATCCGCAGTTTTCTCACCTCCCCGCGGTTCTCGCTGAAACCGAGCATCGCTCCTAAAAGAGAGAAGCGGAGCGGGGTGGATGCTCGGCTCCTCACCCACTCCCCCGGGGCAGTTTCTCCCCACCCCGGGGGCGCTGGGCACCATCGCGGCATCACCGAGCAGGACCAGCCGCGATCGTGCTGCCGGCTGACACCGCTCAGCGCCTTTCGGTGCTCCGGGGCTAAAACGGGGGTTCGCGGGGCCGGGCGCCCGGGGGGGGGATGCCGAGCCGGGGCCGGTAAAACTTTCCAAGTTCAGGATTTCCACAATTAAAAGCAAACCCGGCGCTTTCCCAATGGGCCGCGGCCAGGCCGTGTCCTTCGCGGTGTTTTAACTGCTTTTGGTTTTCGGGGAGCGACTTCCCCCCCTTCCCCAAACGCGGACATCCCCCTCGGGCTGGTTTTATTTCTCCCTTTCCAGATAGCCTGCCGTCCCGGGCAGGTCGCGGCTGCGGTTTTCGGTATTTTAGATGCGGATTTCGGGGAGGATTTGCCTTTAGCCTTTGCAAATCCCCATCTCTGACTCCTGTTCCCACGACCGAAATTTCCCCTCTGCTTTTTTTCTTTTTTTTTCCCCTCTTACTTCCCTCTTCTGTGCGTGTGAGAAATTTGGAAAACTCGAGAAGTGGTTTAATGCAAAGGGATTTTAAAACACAAAAGTATGCCGTGAAAGGAAAAAAAGAACCCACCCCAACCGCTTAATTAGATATTTACCGAAGGAGCCATTACAGCCTGCTGGGTATAACACGGAGTTTATAAGTTCTCTGGCCACAAAGAAATTCAGTAATTACCTTTTTTCTCCCTTACAATGGGATGGGTTGAGGATGGAGTGTGATAAACTTAACTCTGTTCCCGGGCTTTTTTTGCAGATTAGCCTTTGGCATTCGTTGGTAAATACCAAGTGAATAGAGACTGTGTGACCACAGTCCCTTGAATTAGGGACAAACATTTCCTCTGTGCATTTTAAATAATGCTACTGCCAAATATTTTGTTACCAGAGATCATTATCCTTTGAATGAAAACGAGGAGTAAAGACATTGGTTTTGTCTTTGCTGGTGTGGAACAGACTATATGATATCTAGAACAGCAACAAGCTTTCACAAATCGCTATATGATTTCTACTGCCAGGTTCTGTGATATTGGATACGACATAAAAATAAAAAAGCCGGGCAGATAGACACAGAAACTCACAGAAACCACCTGTATATTTTGTTTCAAAGGAAAATCTCAGCTATTGTCTTACTGGCTCTGGTTCTGTTAGGCCTTGGATCTGCTTAATCTTTAAAGCTATTCAAACAAATTGAATGATACAAGGCAAGTCTCCTATAATTAATCCGGATTCTTGAATTTTGATACAAACTTTTATGTAACCGAGAAGTTTCTCCCTTTTCCTTGCAAAGACACTAAATAGACACTAAGTCATTCTGTCAAGAGTGCTACCACGAACAAAGTTAAAAGGAACAAACCTGGAAATTTTCCCTTTGCGAAGAAGAAAGGGAGGAATATTAGAAAGGGATGCAAATATAAAGTCATGGGAGAGCTGGTACTGGTGTCTGGACAGAGACCAAGGTTTAAAGTGCCCCGTATACTACAAACTGCCTGAACATGAACACAGAAATCATGGTTTGTCCCAGGTAAAGCTTTTGCAGGATGTTATTTTGTCAGTTTATCTGAACCTCACAGGGACTTAGCGCTGGCACTCAAAGGTCTCATTTGAACCTTTTGAAATGTTTGTTCTTTCACCGCTACAGTCCAAAGAAAATGGAAACGATGCCATCTTGTATGGAAGAACTCATGATGTTAACCCTGAACTGCCACTGCGGATGATGAAGCTGTAGCTGCGGTCTACCCCTTCTCACATTATGCAATTTGCTCTCAGTGTTTGGCAGAACTATGCCAGAACGAAAACTTCACAGAGCTCTGCACCCTGCGATGAGGCACTGCTAAAATCCCCCAACCTACGACTCCCTTAGAGGAGTTGGTATTTTATCTAGATTATCAGGAAAGGAAGAACGATGTGGGGGAGGTTGGTTGGTTGGTTGGTTGGTTGGGGTTTTTTGTGATGTGGGCTGTCCAGCCTGTGACTTTAGTGGAAAATCAATACACAGAGAAAGGCCTGTAGGCCTGGACCTGCTAAATAACTCATAGGCTGCAGATACAATTTCTACTGAAGCCACTGGTAAAATCCTCAGAGACCCAGCACAGGCTCAGTTGGTGTAGGCAGCTCTCCAGGTTACCCCACAGCAGATCTACACCTGACAGCTCCTGCTCTCTGACTCTCCAGCTTTCCTCCCACCCCCCAGTGCAGATTTTTCTTTTAACCATGTAAAATGCAGTGAAAGAATTAAAAACTTTTGGTTTTTGAAGCTGATGGGCCTGGCAGTGATGGTTTATATAGCACAGTTCTACCAATCAGGTGTATGGAAAAGGACCTTCTGCCCTTGGGGAATTACCAGCTGGATTGAATGAGTTGGGTTTCCTTGAGTTTCTGAGTAGATGTGGGTCTGACTATCTTTTCATGGACACAAACAGAAGTGGTGCTGACTGTACAGACAGAGCAGAAAGCTATGCCCAGAGCCGGCCTGGCATGCAGTCTTGTCCTCAGTCACATCAGGCGATTCCCTCTCTGATGGATGCCCTACACCCCATGCCAGTCAACAGTTCCACCTTGTACTCTTCGAGGTGTAGTTTCAAACCATGTGCCCAGGATGCCGGTGCTCTGTGCCAGCCCTTCGCCACTCACATTCCCAGTTTCTCCAGAAAGGCACGGCAATACCCAAGGCTTGTTCTCTGTTCCCTACAGAGGTGTCACCTCCTCGAGGTTGTCTAAAGACCGCTTAGAGGGAGGCTGTTCATTTTAGGATGGGAAAAGAAAGAAAACACAGGCTGGGCTAGTTTCCCTGGTCCCCATGAAAGAGGGGGACAACCCAAAGTAGCCCAATGGCCCAGACAGGATGGGGTTTGGGTGCCAGCAGCTCCCAGGGGCTGCTGCCGATGCCAATGCCACTGGGTCTTGTCGCAGCTGCTCAGCGCGCCGGCCCGGAGAGACCGCTGCTGATAACACCCTCCAGGTGTTCAGCCTGAGAACAAAGGGCCTTTTCAGTGGCTGTTGAGAAGGAAGAAGCCTCCTTGCTGGTTGCAAAATGGCTTTCCTGGATGGCAATATTTGGTTACAGTAAGATCTGTTATTTCAGAAGAAGCCCCGCAGAAGGGAGGGTAATTTGACTCAGGCATGTAAAAAACCATTGTGGGGACTCTTGTCTCCCTCCTTCTTCTCCCCAAAGTATTGAAACAACATTGAGTTGTAATGTTTCATCTAAGCAAAGTAAAACTGGAGTCTGGGACCAGAATGTGTCTCATCTTGTCATGCCCATTTACATCAGGGTGGGCTAGTTCACCATCCTGAAGATACAGGGCTTTCTGCGGAGCCACAGTTGCTTACCTGGCTGGCTAGCACACAAACCAGTGTCTTCTGAGCACAAAACCAAGTTGAGAATAGCTGTGCACAGTCCAGGGGAGACTCAATCCCTGGACCTGAATTTCAAGTCTTGCTTTGGAACATCTTAATCAAATGATTTCACAGCAAAACCTGCACTGTTTGCACAGGGAAACCTGAAAGATAACTTGGTCCTGTGGATGAGGGTAAGGAGGTGGTTTTGCTATCTTTCCCAGTGAGATTAGTCTTGATCCGTGTACTCTGTGTGTTTTGGCACTGGAGGGATTTCTGAAGAAGGGACTTGTGTGTGCGACCATCAATCGCAGCCGTCTAGAGGTGGCGCATTCTTCCTTTCCCACACAGCCAGCTGCCAAGGGAAAGAGCACCCCTTGTATAAGCACTGCTGTGATGTTGTCCATATATTTTCAAAACCTGTGGCCCTAGCATCAGCTGAAAGCTTTCTGTGTTCTCCCACAACCTTCACCACGGTTATTATGTCTATGAGATACCCCCAGCATGTTCCTTTACCGTGGCTGCTCGGTCTGCCCCTATGGTTTCCCTAAACCCCATAAGCTGTTCTCTGCAACAGCAGGGAGGTGGTGCCCTCTGATATGTAGGAGGTGACTTATTTAAAATTATTTTCCCCACTTCCTTCAGGCAGAAGTGAGAAGGAAAATCCAGGGAAACTTCCCACACTGAGGAGGCATTTCCCATCTACGAAAGAATAACAGAGGGATGCTGTGTTCACCCCAAACGCACATGCTCAGTGGAAGAGCAAGGACACGTACCTCTTTTTTTGTAATATCTGCCAAGCTCACCATGGCAATTCATATGTATATGTATATGTATATGTATATGTATATGTATATGTATATGTATAGCTGAACTTCTCACTTTAAGTAAGTAGAAGAACACTAGCTCAGAATTTGCGCTTTTCAATCAAGCAGTACTATTTCCTATTAGAGACAAGGCTATCCTAATTCTTCAAATGCACCAGCTAACATCTATACAAATAATGGGATTTGGCTGAGTACAGTTAAATATATTTGATTACTTCCCTTTTATCTAGTTCTAGGTTTACTGTACTTTTCCTTGGATGGCAAATAAGAAGCCCTTTTCTTCTAAGTGACAGCAGGGAAAAGAATCAGGTTGCTAATTTACCTGAGACCCAGGAGTGTGTAATGATAGATGTGTGCTGGAAACTACAGAGTGGGCTTTCTAATTTTGGGGGGAGGAGAGAGGGAAAGCGTGAGATTCATTAATCTTTCAAATTGGTTGCACTTTTGCTGATGGACTTTCATGGTCATAATTACATGCACAGCAGGAAACAAATGCAGTGAGGAGATCAACTGGCAGGAAGCTGAGACCTAACAAAATGTGTCATACAGGAAGCAATTAAAATGGAAAAATCACTCTTCTCCGGACAAACAAGGACATATCACGCTCGTGGGTACTTACAGTATCTCTCTCGAAGAGAAGGTTAGACTTACCTGTAGTGTTGTAATAAGTAAGCTCTTCAGAACTAAGCATGCACATGGTCCAGGACAAGTCTGGTTAAATAAGCAGAAAACCTTGTGTGGATGTTCAGTGTTGGTCTTCATAGATGACCAGCATTGGGGTTCAGGAATCAGAGTCCACTCTGGAGAGCCACAGCCTGTGAAGTGGCTCTGTGCTGCTACTGTCACCAGGTCTGCAGGTCACCAGTGCTTCTGAGGGCAAATGTTACCTGGTTCTTTGCACATTAGTAAATGGAGCCTCTCCGTCAAAGTCTTCTTGGAGATATGTGAAGGTAAGAGGCAGGTGGGAAGGGAGATGGGAGGACGGATTGCAGGCAGGCACTGAAGGGTCATGCCTATGGATTAGGTTTGTTTCAAAATGGGTGTGTTATCTGCCCAAGGAAAAGAAAAAGCCCAGCACATGTCCATATTCCCATGATGGCCAGCTAAAATGGGCTTATAGCACAAGCAGCTTTGGGTGAAAAGTCATTCTCTAGACAGGAAAAGGATGTAGCAGACTCAAATCTGAGCCTAAGTTAGGTTTGTAGTATGGATGTGCTATTAGTCTGACTTAGGAAGAGCTCATCTCCTCCTCTCCCTTCTTTTGTCTTTTTCTGGGATCGTTTGTGGGCAGGCCCCATTCAAGCCAGGCTTTCACCTGCAGAGGTGCCTTCACACCAGGCAAGAGAAGCGAAGCGCTAGAGGGTGAGATGAAGTGATTTATCCAAGTCACGCAACAGGTGAGTGCCAGGGGCAGTTCAGGTGATCTGACACAAAATGATCCAATTTTTAAAAAAGATTTTAATATTGCATAGTAAATGAGACCTTCTTTTTGTTCCTTAGAAGATTCAACATACTAGTTCTTCCCCTGACTCTTTTTTAGCTGGTTCAGATATAACGTTGGTTTATATAGAAATGCACAAAGATGCCATAATTTCCTGTAGGCGTGTTTGTGTGTATTCCAGCAGAGCCTGTTTCCCTAAAACATCTACAGGATCCCCAAATCGGGCAAGCAACTTTTGTCTGTCTTTGTTGTTTCACAGAAAGAAATTGTGTCGTGACTTTCAAGTAGAAAAAAAATTAGAGAAATAATAACATGACCCAACTGCAAAAATATTTTTTTTTCATGAACTATACCAATGAATTGGAAATGCAAGTAGTAAAATGAATTGCCAAAAGTATCAAATATATGTGTTTTCAATAACTTTTTTTTTTGTTACCTAGTAAAATATTTTCCTGGAGAAGGGTTGTTAAACCCCTCTGTGCAATATAAAGGTGCAGTGATGTATTGTCTCAGAAGTGGTTTAATGGAGTTTTGGGGTCCCATTTTTGTACATATTTTCAACACACGCAGTGCGTGATCAATTTGGATTTATAAAATGCTATATATTTCTTTCTAAGCAATGATCTTAACTTTTAAAGAATGTTGCTTAGTTAGGAGTGCATGTGTGTGTTTGCATTTTGGCAAGGCAGCAAATAACATACAATATTTATGTCATTTGAGAAAAGTATTTTGTGCATTTGCCAAAAACCAGTCCTTTCTAAGAATCCAAAGGTATTATTTGATCTGTTCTAAAACATAGTCCTGGGAGGAGGATTAGGTGTGCGGCAGCAGTGGGCAGAGGGAAGGTCTGTCCAGTCTTTGCAGTGTGAAAGGGCAGGATTTTAAACGAACAAGCCAGATCTCGTTTCAGCTCGACCTCTTTGACTCTGTTTCAGTGAAAATCCGTTTCAGACTTACCTGTGGCTTTACTGCCAAAAACCTGGGCTTTTGCAATCAGATTGCTAATCCAGGTTGGGCCGCACTGGGGAAAAGTCTGACCCCAGCTCTCCTGCCATAGGTACTGCGAACAACCCGGGGACGTTAACCCTCTGCAGGGAGCCTTATTACTAAACGTACAGAGCAAAGATGGCCAAAGGACGATGTCTTTGTTACACCAGCATTTCCCCTCGGTAGCTGACCCAATTTGGCCATTTTACCGAGAAAAAGCAACCAAGAGCTGAGAGTATGGAGATGGGGAAGATGGCGGGGGGGGCGTTATATGGTCACGATTTAGCCATGCCCTGAGCTCTGTTACTCCTGCCTCCTTTATCCATTGCTGTAACGAATATCAGGATCCATCCTTGGCTGCCTGGTATCAGCTCCTGCTCATTTCAAAAGGCAAAAGCCCCGTGCCTTGCTCTCCCCGCAGCTAGCCATATAGACCGTTGCACTGGAACCTTTGTGCCAAATCCAATGATATAACGTTTCATACAGAGAATTTCTCAATTTTTCCCCCCTCCTCTCTTTTGCTTTATCTCTTCCTTCTATCTTCAGCCTGTCAGGACTTTCACATACCTGCAGCTGACAGCTAAGAGATCAGGAACTTTGATGTTGTAAGGGATATTTTATCTCAGGTAATTCTCACCAATTCCTACCTTATTGTGTAGGATATCCAAGGACTCCGAGAGTGAGCAACGCCTTTGTCTGGTAAGATCAGAGCAATTTGCAAGCTTTTCTGGGAACAAGGTCCAATAAAGGGACTTTAGAGATATAATCTGTCAACCCCATTGAGCAGCACTGTGACAGCAGCCTTATGATTATTGACAGTTTAAGCATCACCCAGGACAGAACAAGGCCGGGGGTATGCAGTTATTTGTAGTAAGACATTGTTTTTCTAAGGAAGCAAAGGAAACCCTTTATACCTGAATTCACCAAGTTTTTACCGAGTTTCTCCCTCACACAAACAACTGACCCTATTGGGAGCTGCTGCGTTTTGCCAGGAGTTTGGGGGGGGGGGGGAGAACCTCTCTGAGGTGCAACCTCTAATTCACAACTGTGACCTGATTTTGTGGCACTAAGTTTGAAGGCTTGACCCGGTTCAGCCAGCCCCAAGCCTGGAGCCACTGGGCAGAGGGTGGACGGCCACCCCAGCGTCCCAGACTGTTGCCTGTGCTGCGTGGCTTTGGCATCGGGCAGATGCAGCTGTGAGGACATGCAAAGCTTTTTTTTCCTGTTACCAGTCCTACGGTAAGTACTGTGGGAGGCAGGAGTAATGAGAGGGCTGTGATGCCGCAAGCCCTGTGTTTGAAATCCTCTTCTTCATCGTGTACCTTGCTCTATTCCTTTAAATCTCCTCTTTCCTGGGGAGTCACGCTGAGATGGCGGAGGTTTTATCTGGGATCAGCCATCCATCATCTCTCCAAGCAGCCACGGCGTGGAGCGCCCTAGAAAATGACTCACAGGAGAAGCTCAGCGAGTCTGTCCTCTGTCATCTTCACTACCCACCGAGTAGCTCACCTCACTGAAATTTCACTGTCTTCACCATATTTGATTCTTGAGGAGTTTCCCCATTATTCAGTGCATTTCTGAATTAATTTTTCTCCCTCACCAGGCAAACATTTGCTTATTTTATTTGCAAAGACATCAGTATCTTCTTTTTCAGTGAACACCCAGGCCTCACATCTTTAGAAACGTATTAACAAAGACCCCAGCTCATCTTCAGTGGCAACAGCTCGGTTTCTCACAACAGTTATTTTCGGATAAAACCTTTCTGCAGAGGCAAGTAATGCGCCTGGATCCATCCACCCCTGGTCTGTATCCTTGAGCTTGTTTTCTTAGTCATCAAGCTGATGTTACTGTGTGCTCCTGGTCGGTGTTTAAACTTCCTGAATAATCTGCTTACTGATCTCTGCTCACTGACGATCAGATAAGCGTGTCAGTGTCGATCTTCATGCCAACGTACAATCAAGCCTTGGATTGTTCCCCAAGCTCCGTTTCTCTTGCTGTTCTTTCAAACCTTCAGCCATCCTTCGAACCACGTTCTCTGCCCTCATCAAGGATGTCGCTGCCCCCACCCAGCATTTTGAAGCCAACACTTTGTGACCTTGGGGTAGAAATCCTCCTGTGGCTCAGCGGTGGCTTCACAGAACAAAGCGTAGCCCGAACGCCAATGACACCAGCCATGTGGTTTTGTTGGGTTTCCAAGATAAATGCTGAACCCACTACAAAATAGCTGGCAGGTAACCCCTTTCCAGCCCCTCCACTATGCCTGCCAAAAACGCTTTTCCTGACCCACCCTGCAAAGCACCATGCAAGGTTGTGCCCGCCTGGCCGAGGCACCAGCAGCAGCAGACAGCGAGCAGGTCAGGCAAACGTCTCACCATCTGGCAGAGCCAAGGGGCTATGGGCAGCGAGACCACCAGAGGACAGGATGCCATAATCACTGACAGAGGTGGAGGCTTTGTCCAAGGACTGCACGGGTGCAAATTTCGTGATTTCAGTTGTCTCTGCCCTAGGGTTTGTTTATTCTTGTAATGGGTGTCTTGGGGAAAGCAGATGGCTGGAGGCGGGCAGAGTGGGAGGTGTAAGAGGAGAATCCTGCCAGCCCATGATGGGCATCAATCTCAGCTCCTGCCACCGAGGGAAAAGCCGCTCACGGCCCCATGAGCGAGGTGCTGGCCGTGCCTCTGAGCACCTACCACACAGGAGGCTCTTGCAACAGCTCCAACGTGTTTCCTCGGTAATAAATTGTGACTTGTTTTCCCAAATCGCTTCATTATGACTCAGTTTGAATCTAATGATGCAATCCTGAAGGGAATCATTAGCTCCCCAGCTAGGAGGGTCGGCCATTCTCCAGCTCCAGCCCACGTGGCTGCTGATTGCGGCGTGGTTTCGTGCAGCTCTACGTACCCTGGCTCGGCACGTGCCAGCTTTCGGGTGTACATTCTTTCTAGGGATACCTCACCCCATCCCATTACGGCTCATGCCAGCGCTTCCCTCCTAGTCATATAGGTGCGGGACAGACAAGGCCAATCTGTTTTCAATTAGGTGAGAGCAAACGTGGTGGTGTTACCACGCTGCTGAGCTGGTGGGCGTTTGCGGTTCAGTCCCTCTTATCAATCCCTGATATGGCCCTTCCCCGCTGCAGCTCGAGGACCAGATGGAGAACGCACTCGGGGAGAGTTCTGCAGAGCAAACACCTTTGCTGTTGCTTGCTGCTCACGCAGACAGAAAATCTGACCAAACGCACGTAAGAAAAAGAAAAATGTCTAAAACAGACTTTTCAAGCCATCACTGGCATCGAGTCTACATTGGGAGACATACAAGAGGTTCATCGCCATCCGAGATCCAGCCCCAAATTAAAATATCTCTCCCAGCGACAACCTTTCCCACAATAGTCTGAAGCAAATCGTATGTGGGCTGCTGAAATGACGCTAATTTGCACCTTCCAATTCATCATGCACTCCAGACTTCATGATCCTATTGAGGTAGAAGCCTGGCAGTGACAACTTTACCGAGAGTTACACACTGATATCATTTGCACATTTGTTCACTGGGGTTTGATTTTCCAGATTGTGCTGCAACTTCAGCACAGGGTGTTAAATGATTTACTGCAGAGAGACAGTGGCAAGGCCAAGAATAAAACCCAGGTATCGTTACTCCCAAGACACTATGACAACCAACTAGCATTGGAAAACACTCCCTGCCACTGGCCCACGCTTTTATTTATCAACAAAACCAGGTCTATTTTGTTTTATTCTTAGCAGGACACTGTTTCACTGGAGACCACTTAAAATGAGATTTATCTTCCTTGGAATAACTACAGGCTTTTGCATTTGTAATTCATTCCCCTCCCATTTCTAATCTCATTTCTATTGAATGTATTGTTTTTCTTTCCATTATTTATAAAATGAGATCATTAAAATGAATATTGGAACTTGACAGGTTTGGGACAGGAAGAAACTTCACTGCAGATGCATCCCAAATATAATACCTTGGATTGCTGCAGAGCCTTGCTCAGCTAAATGGCAGAAAAGAGCTCGCTCTTGTGGCATTTATTCATGCTTCTGTTTTGACATTTTGGGGACAAAAGGAAAAAAACAATTCTGACTCCTGAAGTCTACGGCACTTTCCACAAGAGGCAACCCTGTAACATGACAGCGTTCACCTGTGTAAGTGCTTCAGAGCATGAGGCTGCTGGGATGGATTCTTCTGCTTACACCAATGCAAATAAGAGGGAAGCTCCGAGCCGATGCGTCCGACCTGCCGCTTTCAGCGCTGCACCTCGGGCGCAGGAGAACCCTGACCCCTGCAAGGGTTGCCAGGTCAGGATCTGTAGCTCCACTGACTCAGCTAAATCCAGAGAATAAATACATTTTGCTTAAAAATAAACACACAGTCACTCCCCCCATCCCTCAGCTGTTATTTCACTGTTTTTCTTTTGTCTCTCCATGAGCCCAAACCTTCCCTACCCTGATAAAATCCCATGGTGCATGAGGTGGGGCTTGGGGGGGATTTGTGGGTGTGAGTCCCCAGTTTGCTCAGCGCTGCCGTGTGCTGGCGGGGTCCCCAACCCAAGCAGTGACAAACCTCTTTCTAAAGAGCAGCCGCTTTTCACCCCGAGTGGGCTGGATGTCAGGGATGGGTGAAGCAACTCCTGATGGAAAGAATCTGGGGGTCCTCAAGGATGGTCTGTTAATGGGGGTTATTAGCTGAACCTTGGCAATATAGCAATAGGTTCCAGATGCAATGAAGAGATTTGGGGAGAAGGGTTTGGGGGAACCTCTCTTCTTTATTAAACTTCTATTAAAAAAAAAAAAAAGCACATTCTGATCTAACAAAACTTAAATCTGGAGAAATCCACTGTGAACTACAGCTTTACTCTGGATTAATAGTGGTGTAAATTAGGCTACGAGCTGCAAATCCCAGCTCTCTCCTCATTCTTGAAAGACACAAACATTAACGTCTAAGCATCTACAGTTCTGTATTGCATAAAATATTTCCTGGCTAGAAAAATCTCAGGGGACATTGATCAGGAACAAGATGGTGCAAATAATTAGTTTAATTGAAAGTAAAGGCAAAGTAAAGGCACACTACTAAAAATAAAGAGATGAAAGCGGTTTTTCCTTTGCCAGTTTTAATACGAGCAATATTAGTAGCAGCTGCATTTCAACCCATTTTGCAGATAACTGTGAGAGGGGCATTCTGAAACCCAAACAGTTTAATTGCATAGGCTACCCTCTAATTTAGGGTGGTGAGAATGATATGAGGGACTCATTAAATTGGGGCATTAACCATGGCAGAAAATAAAGTAGTTTCTTTGTTGCAGAAGATCTCACTACCCTACAATCACTACAGTAAATTGTTCTTGGGAACCACGGCAGGGTAGGATGGGTAGACAGAGACATGTTGAGATAGAGGGAAGCAAATGAAAAATAATTGGTACAGTGCTCTGCAGATTGTATGTCACTGCAGACAGTTATTTAATAACTCTCCAATTATTGCTGCCAGCTGGGGCACATTAAGACACTGCGAGAAGTCAGGCCAAAATCCCCAGGGCACGGCTGCTACCCTGGCCCCGTGCTTCCTCCCCCGGGATGAGGAGGGGGCATGCCGGGGACAGGCTGCGGCACACGGGGCAGCCCGGGAGGAGTGCTCTGCTTTTCCCAAGGGACTGCGGTGTTTCCCCTACCCCTCCTGCCTGTAGCTTAAAATATGAGGTGGTATAACGCTGGTTTGGGTTCTCCTTCCCCTGGGACACGGGGTGACTCTTGGCAAGCATTTCCTTCAGTGTAAAGATAATTAGGCGCAGCGTGATGGGCAGTTCGTTCAGCGGCAGCACTGGTTTAAGCAAACAGCATCTCCCTGCTGCCCCTGGAGCCGACTCAGCTCTCACAGCTCTAGGCTTATACATACAAAGTCTGCGCGAGGTGCATCCACGATGGCTGGGAGATTGGTGCTCGCTAAATCATCTTGCCTTGCTTCTCCTCTCAGCAGTTGACTGGGTGCTTGGAATATTTTGCCTTCTTGGATTTCACTGTCCCCTCCTCTGACCTGCTGCAAGAGCTCCACATCACCCGATTCATCAGTTTACTGGGGGAAATGGAGTCCAGGAGTTCGTGCACAAACCATAGGTGACCTGCAGACCAGAGTCCACAGCTGGTGGCCAACAGCTACTAATATCAGAGTGGACCAAAAGAAAGGGCTAGGAGCGCTTGAGGCAAGAGTCCACTGGTCACTGTTACCTGTTGAAGCAGCTGGAGGGACACCAGCACACCCCGGGCAGCTGTCGGACATTTCTGCAGCGAGCTTTGCAACCTTAGAGGCTGTCATTTAAGCTCTGGAGACTAGAGTCCTGTAATTACACGGCCTTCCTGTCCTTTTAAGCACAACCTCAAAGGCCACAACAACCACCATTTCTCTCAGAGCTGCAGAAGAAAGCTTGACATCGTGAACCTCAAGGGCTCAAAAGGCCAGGTGGAAACCGAAAGCCCAAAATAGATTGTCTGAGACCCTCTGCCGTTGGGTGTCACCACGACTCCAGGCAAAGCAGGTAGCACCAGCATGATGGGGACAACTAGTGGGTCATCCCTAGGTCTGTGGATCCCAGTCCCATGGTGGATGCAAAGACGAAATAACCTTGCCCTTATTCCCCAACAAAACAAAGCCTTTTTAATGACTCCTTCCCCAAGCTCAGGATTGGGTCCATAAAACAGAAACTGCACTTCGATACCAAATGAAAAACATTACTCACAGACTGTAATTCCTTTCTGCAAATACCGGAGGAGAATATTTCATTTGGCAAACAATTGAGCCTTACAGTTTAGAGCTCTTAATGTGATTAGGGACAGGTTCTGCAACACATTTGTAACTCCAGGTGATTTTGCTATATCTTTTTGGACTGTGACCAGACATAAAAATGCCCTTTTGCTAGATTTGGATCCAACTAAAATTGAGGAGAATCAGATGTCGGTAAGTCCTTTCCAGTTTGATCTTTACCCAGGGGTATCACAACATGCTTCAGCTACGGGCTGCGCCGAGCAGCTTTGCAATCTCGGGCTCTTTTTCGCATTAAGCACATATCTCCTCTGACGAATGATAATTCTTCTGTAGCACATATTCTGTAAATGAGCACACGCTACTCCTCTGAATTACCGTGATATACTTATGAGGTGGGAGAGAGCATAAATACTTCCATTGCCTCTATGGACACAACTTCATTTCCTAAATTGCTTCAGAAAACACCAATCTTGCTTAAAACGAGCTGAGACAAGGTGTCCCCTCCATTTAGAAGAGCCCAATATTCAATCCCAAAAGCAAAAGCCCCAGCGTTTTGCAGCATCAGACCCCTTCTGGGAAATTTTCTGGTCTCACCAGCATTTCTGCCTTGGCTGCCAAAGGTAAGGCTGCAAAAAAATTTAATTAAGAGCAAAATCTACAGGGGAAAGAGGTAGGAGGACAGCACCACAGAGAAAAGCTGAATTGTTCTGTATGTGCAGCTGAGAAACAAAAACAAGCTTGACATTTAAACTATTGATAAGAAGAAAATCTCTAATTTCTTGTCTGTGAGGACTCGCACGCTGGCTTCCCTGGCACCAGTGGTCAGGCTGGCCATTGCCTTCCCCACGCCTTGCTCAGAACTTCTTGTGGAAGTAACATCCATTGCCCAGCCAGAAACTGGATCAACCCCTTAGCCTCAACCAGTGTCATCGTAAGGTGATACTATGGAATATTTATGGCAAGCTATAAAACAATAAATAAAGAAAAGTGGGGGTTTGTGTGGAAATTTGCATTCTAATAGATTTATCACTTTCTAAGAGGAGGAAAATTGAACTAAGGACGAAACCACATCATTTTACCAAGCAGGTAGGTCAAAGAAGAATCAGCAATGGGAAAACCAGACCAGGGCTGTGGACATTAAAGCCTTGCTTCCACTAAATGGCCATCACAGCCAAGACACTACACAAAGGAATACGCTTGAAGTGTTTTACGATGTCGTTGATCTTTCCGACCCCGATAGCTCTGCTTTAGTAACACCGAGGGAAAGAAAGCTGGTTCAGGACACCTGAGGTGCATGCTTCGTTGGGTGGTAGTGGCAGCCTGGGTATCTGATAACCTGGGGCTCCTCACCTCTCTCAGGAACAGGCAGAAGAAGGTCTAATGGCAGGAATTTGAAATCAGCAGCATTCAAATCGGAGAGAAGACATCTGGTTTTGAACGAGGGCAGCCAGCCGCTGGAACGTGTCAGGAAGGAATGCAGCGGATGCCTCAGCCCTTGCTGTCTTCAAAGCAAAGACTGAATTTCTCTTCTGGAACGATGTGATCCAGTGCAGCTACGGGTTACCAAGGCCGGTGGGGGAAGTGGCTTGGTCAGCTACTCGGAGCCTGTGGGGCTGCTGGCGGTCAGATCGATTGATTGAAATCTGTAAGCGTCCAGCTTGTGCTGTGTGTGTACTGGATGCTGTAAAGTTTCACTGAACAGGTCATATATGTGACTAATTACACACACGTGTGTACATGCATGTGCAGACTGGAGCTGGGGAGGGTTACAGAAACCCTGGCACCGGCAGCAGACAGAGACAAGCCCAGCAGCACTTCAGTAAATCTAAATAAACCAAATATCTCAGGCCTTTGTCCATGTGGGCTTTTCCAGATTTTTTTTTTCCAAATGCTGTGGGACAAACATTAAGGCCAAAACAACATATCTGCCCTTCACTGCACTTTCACAATCCAGGCACAAGGCCAGACTGCAAAGCGGGACTGTCCAGGGGTGCGGTTTGGGGCTGCGGCTGTGCCAAGGCGATGGCCGCTGTGACCCCAAGGGCCAGGCTGGATCCCCCACCAGCACCATCCCGCAGCACCGTCGTCAGCCTGGCCTCGCCGAGAGCTGCTTCGTCCAGCTAAACCAGCAGAAACCCCCTCCCTTCGTTGCACAGGGCTGGATTTCTGGTCCTTCTGAGCCATCTCACCCTGGGTCAGATGAGTAATGGACCCTTCACCAGAGCTGCTGCTCCACTGGGTTTTATGGATCAGCAAACCCCAGCTACGGTGACTGCAACGAGCCAGGAGCAAAGCTAGGCACGAGCTGTTGCTGCGGGGCTCTCCCATCCCCTGATCCTTATTCCTGCCGCCTTCCTCCTGCCAGCATCAAGACTTTCCCAGCCATACAATAAGCTGAAAACTCACCTGGTTTTTGTGTGCGGGATTCTCTCTCAGCTGGCTCTGAAGTCTCCCAAGATGGTTTGCCACCTGGGCACTGGGAGCTACCGCATGCAGAGGGGTTTCTAGTGCACAGGTACAGCATCAGTTTCAGATAAAATGCTGCTTTTGTTTTTTCATTCCTATCCCCTCCCCCTTCTTAAAAAAAAAAAAAAAATTTGTGTTATCCTTCTGTACTATACACAGGCATCAGGGTGCTCAGCTGGGATGCAAGAGATGCAGATCCAATTCCTCCCTCTGTGCCACAGTGTTTCTTTCAGCTTCTGTCAAAACTATATCCAAGAGTATCAGGCATGAAAAATAAAATAAAATAAAATAATATAAAATCACAATTCAGTAGGTCAGAAAGCAACACACAAATAAGCCAGATCCTGTGACCTTACGGTTATTCCCAGGAAGCAATAACTGGACAAAGCCTGAAGCAGCTGCAGCGGCCGGTTTCATCCTCATCACTGGGGTTGAATTCCCTCAGATCCCTTCAATTCACCTGGGGAGCCTTGGAGCTACTCTCCGCAGCGCCTGACTTCAGCTACCTGGGTCCTGGGGGAGGCTGGTTAAAGTCTCGTGGTTAAAAATAGCAATGGAGTGAATCCGGGCGTAGTCTTCAACAAGAATATGAATATCTCTGAAGGAAACCAAAAGCTCCTCTTCTTCTGGCTCACACTTTCAAAGGTTTCTTGAAACTTTGTGACGAATTCTTAACTGGTGTAAATCATGTAGCTCTACATAAACCAAGAAATCGGCAACTATAATCTAGAATACTGAACCAGTTCTAATGAGAAAAGTGTCTTCTTTTCATTCAGTACCATAAAAATAGTTGCATAACCCCCCCAAATGATCTGCTTTAACATTTGTTCAATAGTTTTTGATTGTAGTGGGCAAGAAGCTGGCTTATTTTTACTGCTGAGAATGAAAAAATTTCAACTTTTTCAAATATTTGCCAAACCAGATGCCCCAGTAAAAATTTTTAGTCTATTTAAAAAAAACCCCCTTATTTCTTAAAAAAAACATTTTGCATAGAAAACATACCAGATGTAACCAATATTGGAGGCACTGCATAAGGACCACACGCTCCCCAGCTTGGCCCCCAGCAGGACACCCAGCACTGCAGGGATGGACACGGTTCAGATCAAAGCGAATACGAAGTTTGGAGAGATGTGCTGAATTTGGACCGAATCCTGCTGGGTGCTGAACACCCCCAGCTTGCTCAGGCAGCGACCGTGGGGAGCACTAGAGACTGATGACGAATATTGGGAGAGTTTGTCCCAGTGTGAGCGAGGAAAATCTGAAGGATTTGACTGCATTGAGATATATGTGCCAGCTGTCACATCTTTAATCACCCTTGACATTTTTTATTGCCCGGGCAATTGAAAGGTTATTTGCTGAGCACCTGCAGAGGAAGATAAAAATGACACAGTACCAGAGCACTGTCCCATCCGTGGCCCTCTGCTTTGAACTGTTCCTGACATCTTTCAAAGGGATTTGCTTCCTAAGGACAAAACCACACAAGACAAACGTTTTAGATGTGGAAGGAGAAAGGAACCAAATATCCCTAAAGGTGAAGGCCCGTGTCTCTGTGTCGAAATGCTGTGACAGAGCCGACCAGCTCCGAGCACAATTACTTTGCAATCAGCAAAGTCATTAAATCTGCTCTGTGTGTGTGTCTGCACACCCATGGCAGGGAGGGAGACGGGAGGAAGGCAGGGGCTCCTTGCACGAAGCTGAGCAATTCAAATTTTAATTAATGCAAGCTATCGCTAAAGGAGGAGATCAGAACAACAGGCTAATCATGCAGACAGAAGTCTCCTTTTATTGGCTGCAGAGCACTACTTCACTTCTCAGTGGCGTGCGATTAGAAGAAATAATTACCATCACCACTGAACCTGCAAAATCTAAATACGGAGCAAGAGCTGCCTGCTCCCCACCAGCACAGGGGTGCTTACGGCCAGAGCGTTTCTGTAGCTGGAGCCTTCCTCGGTATGAGCCATCTGACAGAGGGTGAGGATGGAGGTTACGCACAACCTCCTCCAAGAGACAGGCTTCAAAGAGGTGTTTTATGAGCTTTTTCCATGGCTTGGACCCTCCGAGAAACTTCCAGGTGCACTTTCCCATTGCTCTCTTGGTTCCATGACTGCAGGGGCGTGCACATGGGTGTACGATGAGGGTGACAAGTAGCAAAGGGGGCTGCTAGCCTGAGAAATTCTTCCTCTGACTCGGTCAGTCACCAGAGCCCGAAAAAAGACTGCTGGAGGTCAGAGGGAATACCCGGATAACGCAAATAAAAGCACAAGTAGAGAGCTGCAAGCACTGCAGATTCCTCTTGCAGGATGTCCACAGGTGGCCATCCCCACCTGCTCTGGGGTGCTAAATGCTGCCTAAAACCTTCCACCTGCCCCCTTCCCGTCATTGCCAGCTTCTGCCTTGCAGAACCATTAATTAATAAGCTTCCCATCACTGACACAGCATTTAAAGGGACACGATTACATAATATCTGTTTTCAGTCACAGAATTGGGAAGAACATGGCTTTATATACCTTGAGACCCCAGGAGGAATGGATTGCTGCTGGTGATGTTTCTTTAAATAGCAGCAGATGTCAAGACCTGGAGGAACCATTTTTCTTCCAAAGAAGGAAGCAGCGACAAGAAAAAAAAAAAGATACCTTAGCTGAGCAAAAACTGCATTTTGTCCCATCACATTGGCTTCATTGAGCCAACGCAAGGGAAGAGCTCAGGACATCATTTCCCGTCACTGAGCAAACCCAAGCTGGGGATGTCCACCAGAAAACCAGTTCCTGGAGCACCATAACCCTTGTTTCAGCTGAGCATCTTCATTCCAAGACACCTTCAGCCAGGACACAGCCAAACCTGCCTTGTCCAGGTCTTCTTAGCAGTGCATGCATGGGCACTTTGCCTGGCATTAACACAGATTTTAGCTCAAGCTGAACACTTCAGTGGAGAAAAGCCTTCACAGAAATGAAATACTGTGGTTCCCCAGCACGACAGAGACAGATTTTTAAGGGCACCTCAGCAGAAGGTCAATGTTTAAAATCTGGACCCTGGCTTAGAGCAACTGGGCACTTATTTCCCAGTGCTGTGGGCCTGTTTCATGTTTCCCTTACAGTGCAAATCAGGTTGCAGTGCCATCCCCTTTGCGTGGCCAGAGCCGCGGGTTCCTTGGCTTAACAGAAGCAGGTTGTGGGTATTTTCTCTAGGGCATTGGTGTAGATGGGTTTAAATCAGCCTGATCATCTGAGAACTGGCAAAGCAGCTCAGCAGAAGGGAAAATAGACTAGAACACCACCTGAGTTTTTAACATTTTTTTTTCCACCAAGAAAAAACCCGCTACCTTCATCTCCAAGCGATCGAAGCAAGGCAGAGAGTGTGCAAGCTCAAAGCAACCAGAGACAAAGCCCATGCTCTGAAGCCAAAGCTTTGAGTTCATTTAAGTAACCCTGGGCTTCAACATCTGCTCCTGGACCCCACGACCTTTGCCTGAAGCTGCCTTCGCTGCTTCACAGCCCCGTCCTGCACCTATCTGCTCCCAAGCAATTTCTAACTCCTTGCTAGCAGGGACAGGGTACAATCTGTGTTCTTCCCCCACCCATCACAATACTATAATCAAAATGCTTTTTGTCTTGCTGGAGCTTAATTTTCAGTCTATGACCCCAAACCTACCCTTCTGGGATTGGATTTCGAACCCAATTCGATATTGGAAACCACTAATTTTCTTAGTACCATTTTCGATGTGGTAGAACTCTGCTTTTAAAAGACTTGGGCACAAGAAAACTGCTTATTTCCATTTTAATGGAAAAAAAAAAAATTCAAGAACAACGCAACAGATTTCATCCCCAGTGGCTCTCAACCCCAGATCTAGTTTCGACTCAAGTACAATCCTAAAAATTGACCCTCTGTTCAGCCTCAAACCCCAAACCTTTCCACGGGCTCTGGGTGGAAAGTTACTGACCCTGTATCGGAGCCAATTTTCAAAAACACAAATAACTTCCCTGATGAAATTTTTGTAGGGGAAAAAAAAATATATATATACGCACACACATGCATGCACATACACACGCCGTATATACCAGAAGGGATTAAATCCTCATGTTGCAAGAATTTAATTTAAAAAAGCTAAGACATTGTAGGAATGCAAAAATATCACCTCAGCCTGGTAACCTTTGGCTTAGGCATGCACTTCCACAGCTAACAAACAGGAACGTTTCCTTTCCAGTGCTGGGAGGACCGGTGCCACTCAGGAATGCCTGGCTTCAGCCCAGTTAGAAAAGGAAACCAGCAACCCTTTACTAGTGGGGCCTCAACGGTCTCCCAGAGTCAGCCTCTCATCCCACAGGCTTGTTATAATTCCCACTTTCTTCATCATTTCCAAAGGTGCTGCTAAGGACAACCAAATCTGCAAAATTTTCCCACTGCAAATTCAGACTTTTTTTTTTTTCTTTTTTTTTTTTGCTCTCAGGCGGTAACGCATGATTTGCATCTGTACGCAGAGCTCTGGGGTGTTACAAGGAGAACCGTGCCCGCTGCTGTCATCTCACCAGCGTGAACTCCATTGGGAAGAACAAACCGGTGTCTCCAGACAAGTCCATTCAAACTGGAGAGAAATGGTCCTTGGGAAGTATTCGGTACCTGCGCAGGGGCAGGAATAAGTTCATTTCACACCAAGGTTAAGCGTTTAATAGGACCCTGTGTATTAGCAGAATTCCTGGCACGTCCGAGCCTCGTTTAAAAGGTGGACGGGAAACTCTTTGCCTTTTGGTCTGATCTCAAGTTAATCACGACAACCAAGGGACTGACCTACAGGAAACAATCCTCTAGGTACCGACGTTACCCAAATAAAGCTAGCAGTTTCTGTAGTTTATTGGCTGTGTTTTTCCCCCCAGCAGGCTTAATTTATGGTAATTACTAGGAACTATGGATTAAATTAATAAAAAGGAAATTATTAAAGTTTCCTGACCCAGAGGCCAAAGGTAAGTAAAAAGAAGCAAACTGCTCTAGATGGGAATGCTTCCCTGCTGCTTTCAGGGCCAGTGGAGAAGGTCTTTCAGCACAGCGAGAGAGGGTAGGTTTTTGGGAAGGAGCTGTCTCACCTCAGATGCCGGGGACGACCATCACATCCACCAGCCTGGGGAGCTGAACCATCCCGGCACAACTATTCCCTGGCAGAGCAGTGGGTCGCTGCCTTCTTCTTGTCTGAGCTATGTACAGTGTACGCAACACAGAGTCATACGCTTTACGTTAGCAAAGAAATAGAGATCTCTGTTGGACGGGGAGAGACTATAAAAATAATACAATGCAGAAATCCAGCTTAATTCAAACTACACCAAAGTCCAGAGTACCGCTCTAAATCCAGCTCTGCCAGCTGATCAGAAGAAGTAATCAGAAGAAGTAATTCTCTCCTGCCTGTGTTGGAGCACGTTTATTACTGCTTATAATTCTTATATATGTCTCATACTTTAAATTAGCATTTTGAATGCTCTTGTGCTGTTGTAAAGTCAGACCATTAGTATTTGCTTGCCAGACGTGGCCTGACAATCTCTGCTGGTCTGGGTATGAGTTTTGCTCTCAGTAATGATCCTTGAGCTCATCACCCCTCTCCTCTGCCGAGGCCCTCAGTGCGTACTTAGTTTCTGCAACGAGCCCTTTCTGCTTCGTTAGCCTAGTTATCTGTTCTGTGTCCAGCGTAAAGTCTATCAGTGGCACAACCTGAAATTCATCTCATGCTCTGCAGCCAACTCTGGGCTCTGCAGACAGCCTCATCCAATATTCCCTACCAAGAAGTTTCACAATTTTTAATATCACATTCTCTATCTCAGAGGGGGGGGGGGAAAGTCCAGATAGGCTTTTGATAAAAGGTTCAAAAGAATATCTGAAATCACCTCCTTCCTTATACAGATTAAGTAAAGTCAGCACACACCTGAACTTGAATTTAGATACACCCAAATTGTATTTAAAAAAAATAACCTGCTACAAGCATGAATCCTGAGAAAGGTAGGGGGAAGCTCCTGGAAGCAGCTCCAGCAGGGCAGGCATGAAGATGCATAACCACCATTTACAGTGGCCAATTGTTATAGTGAAAACAAGCCTGCCAGATTATATGTCAGTGGGGAGGGATATCAGCGTCTGATCTAGGTAAGGACGGGACACAGGGGTACCTGGAGCCTTGTCAAACTCAATGCTCTTATGTAGTAGGTTGAATAACAGAACAATGTTTACATTTCCCCTTGTGCCCTAAGTAGTTTGGAAGCTGGACACCTGAAAAGCATGAATGATTTTTAAAACAGCACCAGTGTCAGCTCTTGATCACCAAAGCCTTGACTGTTCCTTACCAGCATTCAAACAAATAAAAAAGCAAACTAAAAAAACCCCAAACAACCCCAAGTTATTGCTGCTTCTGAACCTGGACATCCAGTAAAGACAATATAAATGATGGAAAATTCAGCAGGTAGCTCATACTGTGGGTATATCAGCCACACAGCCCAGTGAATATAGCAACTTGAAATGCAACCATTCAGCTAAGAACCTGATGAATTCCAGCCAAGGAGTTTTTTCAAGTTTCTTCCATATTAACACATTGAAACTTAATATTGAAAGTTCTCTAAATATACAAAAAACCAGTATCTATAGTTAATGGCAAAAAACATAAATTGAAGTATGTAGGAAACAAACATCCCATGTGCACTGGAGAGCAATAAACATTGTTACATGAAACTATATAACAAATACACCAGAAATACTGGGAGGAGATAGCAGAAACTGTAGAGCTTTCATCAAGAGGATGAGAAGTCATGATTGGATTTGTCCCTTGGTTGAGTGAAAGATGAGATGACTTGTTTGACACATTTATCATTTCTCCTTACTGCTGCCCTCTCTACAAAGCACGCCACCTTCTTCCATACTCTTAAGCTCCCAGCTAGCTCTGATCCTCACAAAGCAGGCACCTAGGATGCACCCAGCCTTGTGTCAAGAGCAACACCCCCCCCAAAACCCCACCTAAATGATGAGGTTTCCTTAAGCAGAACCCACTGAGCTAAAGGCAGAAAGGAGAATTTTTCCCTCTAGGAACTGATTTCCTGCTCACACATCTACTGCAGGCACCTGACATGTCAGAGCCCTGACTTATCCCACGGCCCCACCAAGGTGAGCTCTCTACATGCTGCACCTCCAGGCTCATTTGATGCAATCTAGCAAGGTCTCCTCCAGCCTTGGTCACCACAAAACTCGTTCAGTTCTTCACCCTGATTACCAACGCGGTTGTGCTAAAGGTGGTGACAAACGCTGTAGTGTGGATGCTTCGGGCGGCCCAGCGGCTATCGAGCAGCCACAGTTTTCCATGACTCTCAAATTGGGGTGACCACTTCATGTGTAAAACTCTATTTTGCTATTGCCAGTCCAACACACTTCAAAAGCCAAATTGTTAGTTTCAAAATTCAGCTTCATCACTCTCTTCTACACTCATGTGCTCTCCAGAACAGTGAGCCCTAATCCGGCTTGAATTGGACCATTTCATCTCATCGCGGGCTCAAATGATTGTCAGTCCATCAAACGCCTCTTTGAAAACTGATTTCTTGCAGATGACCATGATTGCTACAAAACAGTATTTAAAAACTTTTTAATATTTGAAAGAACTTTCCTTTCCTCTTATATCAACCACATGTTTGAGAAAGAGCCTGGGGTTTACCACTGCTTGGTGAGAAAAAAAAAAAAGCAAAAAAGAGAAAGGATAATGGGGTGATAATGACTGGAAATGTATGGATTGAATTTGGGACCTCTTTAAATACAAGAAGACAATTTGCGACTTGGTGGTATACGCAAACACAGAGAAGTGTTTGCGGCTCAAGTGTGTATTTGAATATAGAAAAATGTTTTGCGGCAAACTATTTTTCTTTTAGCACAGACAAATGCTGACCAAGTTGCCAGCTGCTGTGGTACCCACTCCAGTCCGAGCAGATGGGCTATGTCTGCTTGGGGATTTCTCAGGAGACTTCCTATTTCAGCAGTACCGCTGTAGGATGGTAATGGTTTGCAGCCACCGCGCAGAGCCCCATCACATCGCAGACAACAGCCAGGAACAAAACTCCTCCTTCTGTTTGACCTATTCCTAGGTGATGTCTTAACCTAGCAGTAATTAGCAAAAGAGCCAACATGAATCTACACTTCAATCAGGAGCTTCGCTATGATGGAATAATTTTAATTGTTTGAACTAGATGATATATTTGGACTAGATGATCATTGCAGGTCCCTTCCAACTGAAAATTTCTTCTCTTCTCTTCTCTTGTCTAGTCTAGTCTAGTCTAATGCAAGAAACTGTAGAGGAACCAGGTCTAGTCCCACTTGACTCAGGTTAGCTGTGAAAGGCTCAGGGGTTTCTGCTGGTTTTACAGTGCCTTTTCAGGAGTTTCATGACTGGTGACAACACTTAAACCTCAGGTGTAGTCACTTCTAGGCTCTCATAAATCATATTATTTTGCTAAATAGTTTGTCACTTGCTCCACTGGAGGCAGGGAAGTCAGGCTGAATTTTGCCATTAAAAGACGTTTTACAAAATAAAATTGCCTGAAAGTGAATTGTGACTTCAGGGATGCTGATTTGTGACCCCTTAGAAGAAGTCTCATTTTAAAGAGGAATCACTTCAAGTAGGGGCTCATTAAGGACTGAACTTGTAAATCTCCCTCATAAAAACTGAGGCACATTAAAATTAAAAAAAAAAAAAAAAAAAAAAAAAAGAAGTTTCCAGAGAGCACATAAAGATGAAGATACACAACCACCACATAAGATCCTGATGGCTCTCATGGTTGTTCATAGAGTCACTTGTACTTTTTCTCCTTGGTGTGTCCCATCTTTCCAAAAAAAGATGCAGAGCAGGAAACAGGCCAAGCATGAGAGCACAGAGAGGCTTATAAAAACATTCTTCCCGATTAAGCAACTGGGCTGATTTTCACTGTATAAAAGATGAAGTAGATTGAACAAAATGCTTACCTATACATCTCCATTTCTGATAGAAACCCTAGATTGCCTTTGTCACTTTAGCACATGAGCATGAGGCCAAATGAAACACATGTTTACAACTATAATGAGGATTAGCTTTGCACTAAAAAAGTTGAACTACAGTCAAAATTAGATGGTGACATGGGTATTTGCCAACAGCATTAAATGAGAAATAACGGAGTATGAGGTTTCTGGAATGAATAGAAAACGTATTGTTTAGAGACCTTTTTGGCTAAGTATCAACATATGCCAATACTTAAGACTTCTTGTTCTTATTTACTTACCCTGACAATAAAACAATTGTTGTTTTCTGCCAACAGCCTGACAGACTGGTCCTGTACCTTAAGAAATACAGATTAGATATTATTTCTCTTGTATCAGCTTCAATCTAGTTATTCAAAAAAAAAAAAAAAAAAGAGATGCAAAGTATTTGAGTCCAGAGGAAAGGAAATAAATGAAGGAGGTAATCGATTTTAATAACATATAGCATCAACACACATTAAGGAAATATATAAAACAGAGGAAAAAAGCACTTTCCCATCTCAGAAGACCAAGCAGCATTTGTAGCTTCATCCAGCCCTGGGCAGAGGTTATCGGTGAAGCCTCAACAACAGCAATGATTGATCTTCCCCCAGCACCCTCCATCAGCACGAGCCCAGAATGATGAGGTAACCACCATCGTTCCCATTACAAAACCAAGCAAACCAATGAATTAAAACCCTAGGAAACATTTTCAAAACCAGAGAACTTGAAACGTATTTTCAGTTGAAATGTTCAGCCTCTTTGCTGGTCTAACTGCTTCTCTCCATGGTATCGCCTGCTGCCAGGCCACCCTTGTGTTCAAAATGAACTCACTCCTTGCAGTATTTCACACCTAGGAGTGTGCCTCTGTCCCCGTGCCATAATGCTACAGCTGGAAAAGATAGAGACCCAAGCCAGAGCTCACTCGATTTTAAAACAGATATTGCTATTAAAGACATCAGGAAAGTCTTCAAATTTTGGAATGGTTTTCTCCAACCCTTTTTATTACACCCAGTCCAAGACAGACTTGCTCAGCTGGTCTTCAGGTCGCCTTTGCGTGGGTGTGACATGATGTGGGGCTGGATGGGGCTGACCTTGTACACGGCATTGGGGGATCCTGCTATTTACACTGGGAAAATGTTCAGCTCTGTTAACAGTTAGGGGGAAATGGATAAAACTCTTGAGTTTTGCGGTATTGTGTCCAGTCTAGTGCTCTGAAAAAGTGCTTGTGTTATTGAAAAAAATAAAAATTACATATTTCTCTAACTTGCAGAGGTGGAGTAAAGCCTAACTCATTCATGTTTTCGATCAAACTGCCAGCAATGGGTCCTGTGGGAATGCACGTAGAAAAAGCATCATTAATTATTAGTTAACCTACTCTTAAGATCGGTCTGCAAACTCTCTGGTGGAACATTTCTGGCAGAAAACAATTCATCAATGATCAAAGTGCTCCATGAAAATGTCAATATTGACAACGGTCCAAGGGAAAACAGGCAGGGTCCCAGCAGAGCCCAGCCTGCCACGCTGTTCTGAGTCCTGCCTGTTGTCCCACCAGACCATCTCCTAGAGCCTGTGAGTCCCTGCTCCAAAGGTCCTGACTTATAGTGGAGTACCTGGCCCTGGTCCGAATGGGAAAGCAAACTATGGGCCTGACACAATGAGCACTTAGGACCTTCCCTCTCCATGGAAGATAATGTCAGCTCTACATGCCCTGCAAATCAAATCATCGCAACACCTGTAAGTCCTGGATCTTTCTGGTCAACCCTTCTGTTGATCTTATGAAGTGAGGAAACCCTGTTTGATGTCAGGAGGACCAACTCTGTAACTTGCAACACCTGGATCCCGAAGGCAGGGAAGATATATGAAGTCCTGAAGCAATATCTCAGAGCCTTGACAGTTATCTGTATTTAGATTGTGGTCTCATAGCCCAGTTCACCATTCTCTGAAAGGGGATGATATCACACCAGCAGCCCCCCCGCTTCCCCCTCAGAAGACACAGTAAGGCATAAAATAGGGTTTTGTCTCTATTTGACCACTTACAGCAACAGAAAAGATGAAAAGTTCATGTTCTGTCACAATTAACCACCAGAGGACTCTTCAAGAAATCTGTATGAGATACAAGTAATTGCCAATCAAATATTTGAGATTAGGGAAAAAAGATTTATCTCTAAGAATATATATCCATAAAGAAAAATATACAGCCCGTGTAGATCTGTAAATAGAGATGTCATGTCTGGGTATTGTCATCATAGTAGTACATGATTAGTTGCCTACAAAAGCCTGTAGCTTTTGGGCTACATAGTCTAAAAGCTTGTGCTAGGAGTCAGTCCCTTACCCCAAAAGTCTGCATTAATAATGAGAAGAAAGAAAGAATTGTCAGCATTTTATAGACTGGGATCCGTGACACTGGAAGTGGTATATGATTTCTGTCATTTAGCCAGGATCTTCTAAATTGAATCCAGTAGTCACGAGGGCACTCACACTCACACCCAGCGGTAGAGCATCACGCTCTCTCCATGACCATAACCATGGAGACATGACCATGATTCAGAGAGGAGCCCCTGCATGGTCGTTCACTAATTGCCCCCATGGCACATGTTGTCCTTTCATCCCTTTAGCACTGAGCCACCACGCTTGGTGTGGACACATTTTGCTGAGCAAAACCTCACGGTAAGGAGAGGGCAGGTGCAGAAACCCAGCCCCAGGCTCCCGGGGTGCTTGGGAGGACCTCAGCACCGGGGTCTGGGCACACTCCCCAGCCTGGCTCGTTAATGCCTGTGGCAGGTAGAAGCACAAGCAGAAGAGAATGTGTCTATCAGTTGGTGACTTGCAAAGAGGATGATTTAGCTTTAGAGATCCTGGTAGCTGGGTACAGACCCTTAAAGTCTATGTAATACAATGCCTACAGTATCCACACGTGAATATGTATCTATAGGGGCTCTATATGTTCACCTCCTCCCTTATGTGAGCTGTCCTGCCATCCCTTAAAAATAAATAAATAAAGGTAGCGATCGCTTACCACCTGCGCTCCGGACTACTATCCTGCAAATGTTTTTGCTCTGGGAACATGAAGCAACATATGTTAGCATTAACTTTTCTGCCTTTTTTATACAGCTATAAACAGATCCATTGACTTCCCCCCCTCTCCTTTTTAATTTTGCAAAAATAAATGCTTTCCTGGACAGTCAGAGTTCATTACTGAGACAGAGCACAGCTCCCCTTCTCCTGCCCACAAGAGCCAGAGCGAGGAAGCTCACATGGCACACAGACCACCCATCTTTGATTGGAGCGGGCGGGGAAAAAATCTCCCATATTCCATATTTTTTTGAGACTCTTAAGATCATTTTTCTTAGGAGGATTTTTTTTAATGCATCTTCCGTATAATAAAACCTGTTTATTGTTATTTCTCTGAGCCGTTTTTATTAGAGAGGTCTTTTTACTGAGTTTTATATTAAAGATTCTAACAAAGGCAAATAAAATTACATCTATAACTAAGTGCATACCGTTACAAGCTTGCATCCATCCCCATGCCAAGAAGAGGCTTTGCGCAGTAAAGATACTATAATAAAGTCAGGATTTTCAGAAAGGCTCGATACTCACAGTCAGGGCCAGGTCCACGTAGGAGCTCAGTTTCCAATTAGGCACCATTAGCAGATGACTTCAACCAAAGTAAATGTGATGTCACCCTTCGCTTTGGCTAGATGTGATCAGCTTGTGGTCAGCATCACTTAGGTGGGAGCTTTTGTTCCCTGCACGCTGCTTAAAGGGAACTACTCCTCAGCATAAGACCGGGGAATGGGTAGTTAACTTCAAAACCAATGGTCATCGGGACTATGAAGCACGAGGACGTTTCAGCTTGCTGGGTAATGCGCAGTTAAATGAGAGGTGAGTTTGGGTAAAGAAACAGTGTCTGAAGAGGCCAGGTGAAGCGACCACAGCTCCGCAGCACCTCATTCAAGCAGCCCCAGATTAATTTACAAGGGGTCTGCAGGGAATTGTGTGCAGTATTTGCATTCTGCAGGTCCATGCACAAACCCTGAAAACAGCAGGGACAGGCAATGAAGGGGGTCACTCAGGGTAAGGGGGTTTTGGTTGTGAGTTGGGTTTTTTGGGGGGTTTGGGTTTTTTTTCTTTTTGTTTGGGTTGGTTTGGTTTTTTGTTGGGGTTCCTCCCCTTCTTTTCTGCAAAATCTTTATGAAGGTGGCAAATGCTCAGTTACAATGAAAGGAAGGCAGAGCACTGCTCACACCAAGACCCCTCCTGGGCAGGAACCAGCCCTGGGAGACTCGACCCTGAAAAAAGCTTCTTTGTCCTCCAAGAGCCATTCTCCTCCCACATACTTATGTCCTTCGCATGGCTTTTGCCTTGGCAGCCTCCAGAAGACCCCAACTAATCTCATTTTGTTCACGTTGGGTCAGAACACAAGCTTCCCAAAAACGTAATTGCCTGGAAAACCCAATATTCCTGCAGCTGGGTCTCCAGGAGGGGTTTTCACACACCCTCTGGTTTTGCAGCAGGGGACGAGGACATGGGGCTGGAGGAGGTGGTTACGCAGCATCTCTTCCTACTCAATTAACTCAGTGAGCCCGGAGGAAAGCTCACCATCTGCACAGCCCATGAGTCACCTCGGGACTCGGACAGTTTACTGTATATATTAGTCAACAGAAACAAACAATACAAATCCCTAGACATGAAAAGCCTTTTTAATTTTTTTCTTTTCCTCCCTCCCTAAAAAATTGGCTACAGATCTCTAATTATAATTTTCTGGAGATTTAAAAATATTTAATTGTGGTTTCTATAAACATGAAGATAAATTACTACATCTAAATATTGGTTCTCAACAGTTACTAATGCCTCTCAGGGGGCTGCTTTTATTTTACTAAGACAGAAAAAATAAATTGTAAAGGATTTTCTTTGTCCCTCTCGCTCACTATAGAGGGGAGCGGGGTTTGAAAAGATTTGTAATTGCCACTGAATGCTTTCGAGCTGATGACTTCAGACAGCATTATTAAGTAAACTAAAGAGGAAGATTGATTTCCAAGATGATACATTGTAAAGTCATGAGAAATAAAAGCTTAAGCTTTTATTCCAGAAAATGAAGAGGCAGTAAATGCGATGAAGACGCTAACACAGACACTGTACCACCCACCAGTTCCCCTTTTAAAGCTTCCAAGCTGAGTGGCAGACAAAGCTGTAATGGGAAAATTTTAAAAGTTTTGGGGCTTGGGTTTGGATGAGCAACACAATGTGTGCGAGCATCCCCGAGGCTTATCCGGACTGTATGAGTTTCCTGGATCTAACTCTTGGGTTGCAAGATTTACAAGGACATGCTGAGGTATCACACGTTCACAGCTTCTTATAGGGTTAAAAAAATGGCCCGAGAGCATCATCTCTACCAATATTGCCTTGTTACGGCTGTGCATTATCAGTCTACAGGTATGGATGAATGAGAAAATGGAAAGCGATAGGAGAACAGCCCTGACCAAACCTACCCTGAACCAAAGCAGCAGCATGGGGTTGTACCGGCTGCAGTTACACCTTACAGAGTTTGACCTCTCAATGTTAAAAAAAAAAAAAAGTCCTTAAAAAAAGTGAATCAGGAACTGAGGGTGTTATCAGGAACTGAAAATATTGTGATTGTGTCAGCACAGCTGAAACATCTCTGCCAATCCTGTGACTCCTCCAACACAACCGTTGGAGGAAACTGTTTCTGTACCACGCGTGGTTTGCAGCCGCTCTCCTGAGGCTGTGTCATGGGTGGCAGCCTGGCCGAGACGTGGGTGCAAGGCATCATCTCTCTGCGCATCTTCTCCCCTCTTGATGCACAACATCCCTCTGCCCCACCAGCAGAGCTCTGAGAAACTGCTCTCACTTCAAAATAACCCCACAAAAAAATTCCGGTTTATAAGTAACTTCCATGGGTTTTGTTTTTTAACGCCATATCAGTTCCCCGGTCATGCCATGCACAACTGAGGAACGGAGGCTGCAGCTTGGGAACAGCAGCAGAGAGAGGAGGTGGAGGCATCAGCATGACAAGCTGAAACTACCACCAAAGTGGACAAGAAATGGCCAGCCAAGACTGAGAGAGACCTGGAGCAGAAGCCCTGTGTGGGAGAGGGCACCCTGGGGTGTTAAAATGGGGATTTTGATCAAGCCCAAAGCTTCGCGAGCAGGGAAAACATGGACTTTCTGAGTGAGCAAGTGGAGCTGTCACGTCCAGGCATGGAGGTTGCTCGTCCACGGAAACCCATCCGTAGAGCATTAACGTGTTACCTCCTCCTCTGTGAAGCAGGTTAGGGAAAGGGATTTTTTTTTTTTTTTAAAGTAGCGACATTTTGCATTTGGCTCTAATGCAAAGGCTACAGCTTAGCTGTCTTGTAATAAGTGTGCCTGGCCCAAAGCAACCTCAGCCCTTGCTGGGACAGAAAAACACACACGGAGAGGCAGAGCTCAGTGATGGAGCCGAAAGTAAGGCTCCTCTTGCCTGATTACAAGCCGAGCCACAGCCTCAAGCTATCCTGCCTCTTCTACCAGCCCATGGTGTGCTGAACGCTCTCCAAACAGACCCAAGGAGATGTGGTTCCCACCCAAAACAGCTTCCAAGCTCCAGCTGGGCAGAATACAAAGAAAGCACAAACCATGTATACAGCTATGTTAACCGTGCATTCATAGCTACATACTAATAATAGAGCCTAGAAACTGCTCCCAGGTTACTCATCTTACATGTCAAGCCAGTCCTCATGGTTTCCATAGGCATAGGAGAGAGCTGGGTGTCTTGGTTTCATAACAGTCCTGCACGCCGATGTGTAATAAATAAAGATGAAATGGAAATAATCCAACCCATTCCTCTGAGCAGAGTTCAAGGAAAATATTGCAGCTAGAGACTATAAGCAGACCCAATAAATTTGTTCCCCTGCCCCATTCCCCTTTTGTTATTAGGGTGTGACTAAGACTTTGCAGCATCAGCTTTAGGTCTTAATTAGATTCTTGCTGCGAGCTCAAGGGATATTTTAAAATAATCTTTTAAAAAATATCATAGGAACTTGCAGCATGCATGCAGACACAACACAAACCTGTGAATCGGACTGGCTGAAACACACAGTCATGGTCCCGGGATTTTTCCTTTATCTAATGAGTGGTGTTCCTCAGAGGTCGGTGTTGGGACCAGCGCTGTTTAACATCTTTGTCGATGACATTGTCAGTGGGATCGAGTGCACCCTCAGCAAGTTTGCTGACGACACTGAGCTGTATGGTGCAGTCGACATGCAGGAGGGAAGGGATGCCATCCAGAGGGACCCAGACAGGCTTGAGAGGTGGGCCTGTGCAAACTGCATGGAGTATCAACAAGGCCAAGTGCAAGGTCCTGTACATGGGTCGGGGCAATCCCAAGCACAAGTACAGGCTGGGTGGAGAATGGATGGAGAGCAGCCCTGAGGAGAAGGACTTGCGGGTGTTGGGGGATGAGAAGCTCAACATGACCCAGCAACGTGTGCTTGCAGCCCAGAAAGCCAACTGTGTCCTGGGCTGCATCCCCAGCAGCGTGACCAGCAGGTCGAGGGAGGGGATTCTGCCCCTCTACTCCGCTCTGGTGAGACCCCCCTGCACTACTGCGTCCAGCTCTGGGGTCCCCAGGACAAGAAGGACATGGAGCTGTTGGAGTGAGTGCAGAGGAGGCCATGAAGAAGACCAGAGGCTGGAGCACCTCTGCTATTGAGGACAGGCTGAGAGAGTTGGGCTTGTTCAGCCTTCAGAAGAGAAGGCTCCGGGGAGACCTTAGAGCACCTTCCAGTACCTGAACGGGCTACAGAAAAGCTGGGGAGGGACTGTTTTCAAGGGCATGGAGTGACAGGACAAGAGGGAATGGCCTTAAGCTGAAGGAGGGTCGATTTAGGTTAGATATTACGAAGAAATGCTTCCCTGTGAGGGTGGTGAGTGAGGCACTGGAACAGGTTGCCCAGAGAAGCTGTGGATGCCCCATCCCTGGAAGTGTTCAAGGCCAGGTTGGATGGGGCTTTGGGCAACCCGGGCTAGCGGAGGGTGTCCTTGCCCATGGTAGGGGGAGTGGAAGTAGATGGCCTTTGAAGTCCCTTTTGACCCAAACCATTCCATGATTCTCCAAGCCTCTGGTATTGTATTATCTCCTGCGGAGAGCGTACCAAGTGAAGGCTGAAGGGGCTTAATGGACTGCCTCCAGCTGTGCTCAAATATTTATATCCATAGGATTGCTTAACTTTCTTGAGTCAAAAATGGAGAAAGTGAGGCTGTATTATTTACAAGGAACAGCTTATTGCCCGGGCTACTGCTTAAGACATTGTCTGACTCTGCTTCCTACCCAGCACTCGCTTCAGACGACTGAACTTGACCTATCCACCCATCATAAATTAAATTCTTTGATCTCATCTGTAACAACACAGAGCCTTAATAACAATAGATCAAACCGCGGCAAGGACAATATGCTTATTCTTTACCAACTAACTTTTAATTAGTAAACAGCGCAGGGGAAGAATCCACTTTTGCAGAACAAAAAGGGAAAGAAAAAGCATTTAGTACTTGAAAGAAATTGCTGATAAAGAGCAGAGGCATCTTTCAGAGCTCTACATCCTTGTTCTGTTCATCTGAAAAACCACATCATCCCCAAACCATTAAAACCAGGATGAATTTCACAGTGTAAGAAACCGCCATGAAAGCAAACATCAAAAGGAGGAGGAAGCAGATCAGGTGGGAGAGAAATAGCATGATGCCTTTTATCAACTGTTCATACAGAAACATCTCAACAACTATCTGTATCCTTGTTTGGGCTGCTCTGGTCCCTGCGGCTTGTACAGTAAACCCGTCTGCGGCTGAGTCAGGCTCCCATACCTCACAGGGGTGTTTAATGTTTGCAAAGCAGCTGGGAAAAACCACATGGTTCCCATCGTCCTGTTTATTTTTTGTTTGCACAGGGTGGATTTATTATTGCAGAGATCTTCGTGGATTCCCCTTTTACACTAAAGGGGTTCAGTCGGCTCGTCATTTCCAGGTGAGCTTATCTGCTGCTTAGCAGCATGGCTTCTTCCAGGCAAACATAAGTAGAATCATAGAATACTTAGATAAAGTCTTCCTATCAGCAGTGGCACTCATCAAGGCAGGGATTTTCTGTTGCTGTGCATCTCAGGTCGCTTTATGCCAAGGAGCAAATTCTATGTAACATGCCTTTTGCTGGAGCACCCATGACGTCTCCCCTCCCTGGTGTTTCACAACAGGGTGCAAGGGCAGCTCGACTGGTCCCTCGGTGGGATGCTAACACGCACCTCTCGCCTCTCCCCAGCTAACTGCTTTCACAAAACTTGCAGGTATTTTGCAGACCGTAAAATGTGGGAAATATCACTGGGAAAAAAAGGAATGTAAACTGATGTAGACAGTGTGATCATGTCAGGCTTGTTTCCTTAGGAAAGCAGGCTAAACCCCCAACATGGCTTATTAAAACCTGCCTGACAGAGGAAGAGGACAAGCCAAAACCAACCCAAACTGTCTATGTGGTGTTACCACTTCCCAAGCAAACAAACCCAGCCCGCCACAGACCTCAAGCAGGAAGCAAGCCCATGGACAGGGATACTTCACTGAACCTCTCTGAGCATTAAATTCCTTGAGTTTAACCTCTGCAATCGCCCGTCGTGCCAGCAATACCCTCACCGGGGCTTGGAAAATACCATGACACTCCAAGTATTCTCAGCCAGGTTTGATATTAAACCAAATATCTGCCGGGCCAAGGTACTGGGATTTCATTGACTATATGTATCTGGTTGTAAGCAGCTAGCTACTACCTTAAAAATTTATAATAATCCAATTTTTCAACAACAATAATTCAATCAAAAAAGGAAACTTGAAAGCAGTGAATAAGTAAGCCAAATGCGAGCCCTTTTTTCCAGCTGGATGCCAGTGTACTTGACCTAGTTCACTCACTGGTCATACCAAAACACCCCACATTTTGTTTAACACTGAAATACAGCCCCTCTGCAGTGCAAGGCTGCAGGAAAAGCAAAGGAAAATCTGGATTTCAGCTGAAATTATGGAATGATTTTCATGTAGGAAAAATCTTAATAAGCAAAACTGGAATTCAGTCTGGACACTGGGGAAAACACTGGGGTTTTTATCAAATGTCAAGTGATCCTTAATGACTACAAGTGGACAAACTGGCCTCATTTTTATCTGTCAGCTGCTGATTTCCAGAAGACACAAAAGTGTGATAAACCACAGATCCTCCCTCTGCTACGTGTGCTGTGGGATGGGAACCAACACCCGGGCAGGCTCCAGGTACAGTTCCCGAAACAGCAGTGTTTAGATTTCCTTTCTATGTTCTAAAAGTCTACTCTTGAAGAGATACATCATTTTTACGAGACAGAACACACGCAGACAAATGACAGATTTCATTAAGAGGACAAAGACGACTGAGAATATGACCATAGCTATTTCTTTAGATGATTTTTTCAGTTGTTCCTTTAGAAGTTAAAAAATAAACAAATATGGTAAAGTTTTTCCATTGAAGTCTCTGTGAACACTGACACAGGATGAAATCCTGCCCACGCTGAATCAAATAACTGGCAAACAAGTCGAAGTTTGTGTGGCACACATACATACATGTAAGCCTTAGGACACAGAAAAAGCACAAACTCTTTTGCAAATTGTGCAGCCACAACACCCAGGAATAACACGAAACTAAAACCAGAAAATCCCACCCAGTGCATGGACAGGACCCAGCCTGCCATTTGCTCACAACTGGAAGGATAAAAAGGGGAAATCTACCGCCTCAAAGATTTTAAAACCACAGTCACAACTTTCCTTTGTGAATTTTAAAACCACGGTCACAACTTGCATCCATTAATTACTGATACAGCTATAGCTGCCGGGCAGTTTTGAGAACCAGAGGTAGACATCTGAAGGAGAGAAACTTGGTCCTCCTTCCATCATCACCGCGGATGGTGCCGAGGCCACGCAGCAGAAGTCCATTTTGTTCTTCAGTGGAATAACAGACTGTTTTGCCACCTACCACTACTCGCTGCCTTGTCAAAGCCTTGCATATTGTGTGTGGTCTGGAGTTGGGTCATGCAACCAGCCAAACCCCTCTAACTCCATTTCCAGTTCACATCACTCTAATAAGGCCCTCAGCTGGCCCGAGAAATTCCCAAACATCTCTTTCTACAAACAAGGAATTGGGTTTCTTTTGTCTTGCAATCAGGGGAGACAAATTCTCCCCTTAACCACTGTTTAATTTATTCCTTTTGGTTGTTATTGCCTCCACCTAGTGCAGCTGTCTAGACTGGGGTGGTGGTTTTGGGTTTTTTTTTTTTTTTTCCTCCCTTTTTCCTTTTAGTTTGGGATTTTTGGAAGCTGCCTTTGCTTCTTTCCGAAACAAGTTTATTTTTAGTGTCACTTTTTCCATTGGCAAGATATTATGGCTGAGAAAGCTGCTCTCAGAGGAACTGCTCTGCTTTCAGTATGAAAATGAGAAAAATCTGCCTGGTTGAAGGGCAGGCGCAAGAGAAGGCAGCTGAGGTAACAGCGAGATGGTTCAAGTGAACAGGGTCCCGCACACGTCAATGAAGGTTGGCTGCCGGCGTTGCTGGCAGCACGCGCTGACATCGGGAAGAGCGCAAGTCCCTTTCAAACCCAAACCTGCTTAACCAAGGAGCGTTATGGCATCTTCTGACATCTTCTTGGACTAACCTCCCCCTTGGGCAGAGCTCCATGTGGGAGGATGCTGACAGGACTTACACTTGCCCAAATCACGGCACTCTCAACCCTTCTGTTGGCTTCCAAGAACAAGTAAACGCTCATCAACGAGCCACCTTAGAGCTTTAAATCATGGGTAAGCTTGCCACATGAACCTTCAACCAGCACTAAACAGTCCTCAGGTGATTTCTCAGGAAAGGGGGTCACAATCACAGCTTAATTTTTTTTGCTTTGGCGTTTACCACCCTACAAGATCTTGGCTGCCGTCTTGCCATGCTGACCTTGCTCGCTCCTGCGCTTTCAGATCAGAATTTATCCCATTCTTTCTCCAAAATATGGAGCCCCTCCAATCTTCCTGTGATTTTGCTGGTGTGTGTTTTCAGAAAGCTTCAGCTGAGAAAGGGACGGCAGAGTTCAGCCCTGAGTCCCCTTCTCAGGTGCAGTTTAATTCCACTGCAATGGTTGTCTGCTTAATTACCACCAGTTTACTACCTTGCAAAGAATAAGGGTACAAAAATCCAGTGTTACTTTTGTAAAGGAAGAGGTGGACTTGAAATAATTGGATAAAAATAAGACATTTTTTCAGCACCACTTTTCAGCATTCGCAGCCCCCAGAGCAAAGGTTTCCCAGCTCCCGACGTCAGCCCAGCTTCACTGTTGAGTGCAACACAGCCCAAATACAGCAATACCAAGAGGGCAGAAGGAAAGAAAGTAATATATTTTAAAGCAAATCCTGCAGGCTTTTAGATTGGGAGTGAAGAGGTGGGGGAGGGCATTAAAACACACGCAAGCACACAAAACCCCAGAATTAAGCAAGCGAGACCATTCCAGTTGAGCTGTTTCAGCCATTGTCTTACAACAACTTTAAACCCAATTGCTTCTTTTTAATGAGGTATTTTCTTCCTCTTAACCACCCAAATCTAATCCATGATGTTAGTCCAACTCAGAGAACTTAAAATCAGAACATTGGGGCCTTTCTTAATCCTCTTAACTTGCCAAAGGTTTTCTGATCACACACCTCTTCCTTCCTACTTAAGACTGTTTTTTTCCACCACCCTTTGTCTTCTGTTTACAGCTGTGAAAAATTAGGATCCAAGCAGTAAAATCTCTACATAACAAATGAGCATTTAGAGATGGCTTGCATGTTTCATTGAAGGAAACCAGGCATATTTTCTTAATTATTTCATCAAATTATATATATCTAACAGTTTCCTGGGCTCAGATACTCAGAATTTCTTGAAGGACATTCTTTAATCCACAGTCTTTGGTTCTACTGAATAATTACCTTCAAAAGATAAATCCTGTCTCATGGTCACTTTGCACCTCTCACATGATATTGTAGGTCAATAACTATTGTGCTGGGACGAGATCTCACTTGAGATGCAGGAGTCCTTGTCCTACACTTCTTACAGGCCCTCCTGAAGCCCAACATCTCCGGAGAGGACAGAGAGCTTGACCACTGCTATGGTCTGGTCATTCCAGGGTGATGTCAGGGCTGACTGGACTTCTTATAGGAAGAAGGTGTAAAAGCTCTGATCCAGCACAGATTGATTTCAGGGCTCACAACCAGAGGCATATAAATACACCTGAGATCTACCATCCACCTAAACTTGGATCTTCACCAGATCATGGCTAGACTAGCACAGAAGACTGACACTACTGGGTATCTAAAGGATACCCTGCTGTGAAGACAACAGAGCCATACTGGAGTGAAAACTGAACATCAAGCTCTACGAGGAACCCACTGTCCTTCGTGAAGTTTAATGACCTGAGAGGGCAGCAGGTGACCTCGAGTGATTTTCCAAGCCTAGCCACTTCCAGGTTTCCTTTAAAACTTGTGAAGTGCTACAACTGCTGGCTGAGCTCTGGCTCCTGGAGTCATTTCTTGCTGTTAGACTGCACTGAAGAAGCCAAGCATACATTAGAAACCCTTCCTATCACATCAGCAACACATGCTGACAGCATTAGTTGCTTTCAAGATGAACTGCGTGATAGAGAGTAGGAAGGGTGCTGAGCAACGCAACAGCCATGAGTTAGCAATTGTCCAAGGGACAATCCCTGTCATGTCCTGGTCCAAATCATGTTTAAAAAACAAAAACAAAGAGTTGTTTCCTTCCTGCCTCTCGCTGCATAGGTCTTCTCGGAGGTATGGGTTTTACCGAGTGGGCCACTGAATTGAGATGAACTAGGAGCTGAGCAAAGAGCTTGAACCAGAACATGACCTGGCACCTAGCCCAAGTTCCTTTTGAGTTTGGTTAACATTCCCCACCCATAATTTTTCATGTGCATGTGCCACATCACTTCCTGGTTCTGATTTGCCTGCTATTTGCCCCACGGGTAGGGTGTTACCCATCAAGACTCAAAAACCAGCAAGTAACCCCTCCTCCCCCTCCTCATAAACCCCACACCCATCTCTGAGGGATCCAAGCATCCCTAGCAGGAAGGAGTCCAAGAATTCTTTATGCACATAAGAATGTCCCCTTGCCACATCATAATCCTGTTTGCTACCAGTGCCACACACTGATGGTCTAGGTCAAACTCCAGATGTTAATAAATCTCAGTAACAACTGCTCGGAGAAAATGCAGATAATTGGTCTCATACCTACTATGAGAAGCAAAACCCCAACAAAATACATGACAAATGAAAATGTGTAATAAAAATGCACCTTGGGTGCTTTTAGCATTCTTTTCTAAAAGCTAATCTTAGGTCTACAGCTGGAGCTTAAACGCGGATACACATCTGGTGTAATCTGCCAGCTTCTGTGGGTCCAGTCCATAGGACTTCTTTCCTCCTTTGTCGAAACTAGCCATCTCGGATGGCTTGGGATGCAAAAATGTAGAGGGTTAATTAATGGGGGATTCAAGATGTTTCCCTGTGCTCTTTCAGCTTTGGACAAACTTGGATGATGATGACCTCACTGTGGTCAGGTGCTGACTGTAAAACAGTTTCTGTTTCCCCCGGCATTCAGAAAGTGCTTGTGTTGCTCTGTTATAAAAGCATTAATATTTGGCTTGTTGTCACCATTTGTTCCACTGCTTTTGCTACTGCCGTGAGCTACATAAATGCGCTATACTCAGAAGAATCCCTGAGCAACAGGCAGAAGACAGTGGTCTGGGATGCCAGCCGTGCTATCTGTAGGTGCATTTCTTCTGTCTTTGAACCATCTTCATTACCATATATGCCCTTCTAAAATAGTTTCCAGGCAGATGTTTATATTTTGCCATTGGATTGGCTGGGGTTCTGAGAGGATCAGATATGGTCAAATTCTGCTGCTAGTGCAGATAATGCAAATCCCCAAAAGATAAGCGAGGTCAATTATCTGCAATAAGTCACAGGAATTACATGCCAAGCAAAGAGTTTTGCATTAAATCAGAAATCAGAGTTGTATGGGCTAAACTCCCCATTAACCCTAGCAATTGGCAACGTTATTGATCAGTGTTATTTCCCAGGGTATTTCAGTCTTTGCTCACTTCCAGTCACGAGTGGTTCATGTTATTCGCTTGCAGGAACGCATTGCTTATCAACCTTGCTGCTTCATTGCACATACTATATTAACACGTGGCATCAGGAGCCCGCTAGCTGCTCCAGCAATGACATGGGCTGCAGAACACAAGTTAACAATTCTGAATGCATGTTCCGATGTGGGAATCATCACATTCAAATACCTGAAACACAGTCTCCACTTCACTACAGCTCTTGATTTCCATGGTGTGCAGAATAATTCCACCTAGGGAGCCTCTTCAGCACAGTGGGAGCTTCATCAGGCACCTGAAGGCAAAGTGAGCAGGTCACAGCATCACCAGCTTTGGTGATCTTTCACAGTGTATCCACACAGGGACCCAGAATTGTCATTAGCCTTTTTGGAGATATTTTTGAAGCTCTTCAGGACAAATAACTGGGCTCTGGAAAAGTGCTTCTGCAAGTTTGTCACCCATGTCCCTCTAGGGAAGGCAGGTAAGACTGAATATGTGAAGCTTCATACACACCCTGATCTCTGAGCAACACAGTCATCCAGGTTTTCTCTACCTGCCACCACCTCAGTCACTGAGTCTGCATCCCTGACTCCTCACCCCAAAAGCTACATGTCACACAGATACACACACTGAGCACCCAGCAGGCCATACCACAGCCAACGCTGCCCTGCTCCAGCACTTGGGCTTTCGCCTGATTTCCCCTACGATAACAAACATTCATAGACTCCCACCTTCTGCCCTTCAGTCCATCCTGCCAAACTTTCTCATTATGTGTTGGGTTTTAACAGACAAAGCTGTGAGCGGCACATTTATCATGCTCTTTACAGGGAGGACATTTATAAAACATGTTAAAAACTTTACAAGGAGAGCAAGTCTTTCCAAAAAACTCAGGAGCACAAACTGAGTTTTGCCAGAATTTGATTGCTTCACGCAAGAAATGTGGTCTCTGCAGGGCTTCCTAGCAGTGAGAAAGGAACAACTTGAAGATGAGGAGTGGTACTTGTCCCTAAGCGCACGTACTTTGGCAATTAGGATTTTCTCCAAGCTTTATTTTTTAATTTAGTGTCTGTGCATGGCCTGTTTAGGTGAAACAGGCTTACCCTAAAGAGGACAGTCAGATGCTGGAGCATGCAATCACTTCATTTAGAAGGAGAAAGGAGGCAGCTGGAGAAGAGGGGGAGAGGATGTGTGAAACCCTGAATCAGGCAGTTGTTACCCCAGCATTCTTCAAGAAATTGCCGTGGTCTGTATAATGTGGGTAGTTTGGAGCAGTTGTGCAGTAAATATTTTTCCCCAAGCACTTTTCATGCTTGAGTTTTAGGTTTTCAGAGGGATTTTTTATTTATTTTTTTTTAAAAAAAAAGGTTTTTTTGAAGGAAGATCAACGACTTAATGAAAAAAGTCTGAGATGCAAGAGCAAGGCTATCGCTTCAAGAGTGCTTCCAGATTTACATAAATAACATTCCTGCTGCATAAACATCTTGGCAAAGGCAAAGCATCTAACCCCCTCCTACTCTATTGGCCTCCACTAAATTCTGCAGAATATTAAAACCCCTTGATGGTAACATGTTCTCGGCCAGAAACAAATCATTAGTTTGGATGAGGGCATCAAACTGCATCTGCTCTGTTCCCTGAAGTTCCAAGTGCAAGAGATTTAGTAGGGAGGGGAGAGGATTTCTTTGATAGAGGGATTTAGGAAAACGGCAATTGATATAATTTTAAAGCAGATACAGATATGAGGGGATGCGTCTTTTACAGACAAAGACACATGGGAATGGTCTGGTATAATTAAAAATGGAGATGGGCTCAAGCTGTGGAGTTTGGAGGTGGATCTGAACACTCAAGATTTTTGGGTCAGAGCTTTTGTTCTACCCGCTTTGCACAGCTAAGATGGTCCATAGATCAATTTTATCAAGAGTCAGGAAGGGGTAAACCCAGGCTCATCTCTAAGCAAAAAGAAGAAAAAATCCTAAGAAGAGGGAAGCTATGAAATACTGCAGGAGACCCTACTTGGCTGGAAGAAAGCTGCAGTAAGGCAGCTGCCCTTCCACGCTGCGGGGCCAGTTCAGACCTTGGCATCAAGCTAGCAGAGCTTCGAGCGTGCTCCAACATGCAGCAATAAGGGCTCTTGTGGTCCTGGCTGGTCCTGCCATTGCCAAAACTCCCTGCGAGAAGGCAGCGAAGAGGAGTGGTATGGATGAAGCCGTTGCCAGTTTTTAATTCACCTCTAGGTTTTTTCGTACAGAAGGATTTTTTGGGGGGTCAGTTCTACTCTTTCAAGAAAGCATTGCATGGCCAAAGCCACCCAAAGCAACTCCTACCCATTAGGGCAATAAATGATTGATCCTACCAGAGAAGGAAATCTCTTTTACTGGGAACGTTAATGAAAATTAGGGACAGTTGAGGGTCTTTTTGATTTTCAATCCAGTCTGTGTCTTGCAGGTTTTTTTTCCCCTCCAGAAACAGCTAGCTTTCTGCTTCCTCAGAGTTTCTTCTTTAAGCCCACAAGAACATCCTGCGTGGATCTGCAGGGACAAATGATTTCTTGAAACATACTGGTCTTAATCAAACCTAATCTTTCATGACAGGACAGAACAGCCTGGACAGCTATTAGATTTAGCACAGCTACTCTGAACAGCACTGTTATGTCAAAATTATGCAACCTAGGCTTTGATAGGCTTTGGGGATTTTCTCAATGGTTCCTTATGAGCCTGTTGGTGCCCCTCACATTTCAATGACCACAATATGAACATTAAATGTATTTCCTTTCCCACAGCTGGATACTGTCCCATCTGTTCTGAGACAGCCAAAGTGTCAAGTAAGCCAGACAAGGCAGACAATTTTTCATGCAAATCTGTTGACTTTAGGATTTTTAAATATATGTCTTTTTAATAACCCACAGATTATCTCACAAAAACCAGGTCATTTGCAAGAGTTCCTCCAGCAGTCCTTGGCATCATTAGCTAACATTGCAACGTACATATATTATTCTCAGAAGAAAACCTGGCAAAAGGACAGAAAGAAATGCCATGTATAGTCAAACTAATGGTTTAGCCTGGGATGTTGTATCCGACAGTGCTCAGTCTGGATGCTTGAGAGGGATGCGCATAACCCCCTAAACAACCGCACACTTGAACAACTCTCCAGCTGTGCAGCACAGGTGGAAGGGAGAAAAAACAGATTTAAAGCATTGCATCGGCCCCAGGCAGGGGGATCAGGATCTCGTCACGGACATGGGCTCATTCCCTGGCACCTTCAGCATCCCTGTGCCCTCCTGTGCTAGGGCGGGCAACTCAAGACAACTCTTCAGATAATGCCACATGCCGTGGGAAGCGGTAGCACCCACAGAATCTGGTCTCAAAATGATTTACATAAAGCCAAGGAAATAACCTGTTAAATCAACCAATATTACAGGCAGTCAGGTCAGCATAAGCATAGAGCTGACAATTAATTTAATTCCAAAACGCAGCCAATCTCCCAGCCTAGGACCAGCCTCTGCTCAGCACGCACTGTGACTCATTTACTCATCAGATCTCTCGGAGCAAGGTAGGGATTTGAACAAAAGGAGTGCCTTGTGACTATGAAACACTGCACCAGGATGACACAGAAGAGGCTTTCTCACCTCTTGGTTTTCAAACCACCATTTAAATCCCCTTACTTTTTTAATGAGATGCTCCACAATAAAACAGACTGGAAGAAGCAGCTGGCAAAGCATCTTGCTATGAAAGCCAAAGATGTTAATTGCCTTCCTGCCATACCTTATATGATAAATTTGCCATCAGTTAGGAAGGCAAGACCCCTACCTGGCAGGAGAGCATGCTACCGGGAGGAGGTTGTCCACGGTAGCTTACAGCCTCTGGATTTTGTAACCCTTTTCCTGGGAGACCCTGCTCTGGTTGGCACCCAGAGCACACCTGGTCTTACCTGGGGTCTGGTGACAGACCAAACTGAGGAGGAGGAAGAGAAACAAATACCCACCTCAGACAGACACATACCTCTCATTCATTTAAAACATATGTGGACATTTGACTAATCCAGGTGCAGTTCATTTCTCCATATTTGAGAGCTGATTTAATGGGACCCAGAATAATGCTAGGAAGCTCACACAGCCAAGGCAGCAGGATGCTTCCATCCTCTGGAATAACAGGAGGAAAAGAGAACTGTCTGCACTGAAGACCTCTAACTCCTGCTAGCAGCTTCTCATGGGGCAGCTCTGCAATCAGAGGGAAGGCGTCTGCCCTTCTGGCACCAAAATTACCACAAAAGAGGCAGTCAGGGGCTATACGTGGACTAAGCAAGCATCATGTAGACCCAAGGCACTCTCTTAGAAAGCAGGCCAATTCCCTTTCCCTAACATGTTTTTCCTGGGAATGGAGGGACCATAGCTCTCTGGATATCTTGGGAAATTTGCCACTTCTTCCAATTCCCTCTTTTAATAAAAAAATAAAACACAGCTTATTTTCTGATACTCTGCTTTAAAGAGCTGAGTTTCTAAACCCGAAATGTGTGATGCAGAACAGCTGACTTTATGTAAGACTTGTTATTAGAAACAGTTCATTGCTGAACTGCGATTTCATGAGATGCACCTCATTCAGAGCATAGGCATACACACCACATACATACATACATGCACAACAGCCTGGCTAAGAAGTTTGCTGCCTTTAAGTGCCTGGGGCAGATCTTGACTCAGAGATTCCTCCACATTATTTTCCACAGGAGGAAACAAGAGTTATTTTGCAGAGGGTCTGAACAGACTAGATGCCAGCTTCTTGCTGGTAAATACCACTTCCAACTTCACTTGCAGTCTCCAACAGATGTTTCTGCTTTTCAGAGTAATGGAAATTTTATGGACCATTTTCTCCTCCTCCTGTTCCCTAGCAGGGAGCAACAGACCCAAAATGCCCTTAGAAACACAGTGGTCTCCTCCTAAAATGTACTTCAGAGCAGTGTCTCCATCAGATCAGGGAGACAGAGTCAAACCACTCAGTTGTGGATTAGGTTCATCTGGAGAACCAGACATCATCTGCAACCAGACAGATGAATAAAGGTTTCACTTGTCCAACAGCTTTCACTGGAGAAGCTCAAAATGCCTCCTGAAGAGTGAGCTAGTGGCTCCCAAGCTGGGTAGTGAGCCCAGTGGGTTAAAAAGATTTGGGAACCACAGCATTATTTTTATGTCCTTGATTTCAGTTGGCTTTCATTACAGTTGGAGAAACTGAGGCACGTGAAGTCATTTGCTGGAGGATGCACTGAATCAGAGCAGAGCTGGGGCTGAATCCACGTGTACGAGGTACTGGTGTGCTCATCATGAGACAGAACTTCCTCAGCGAGAGAAGCTGAAACACAAACAGCGTGATGGGACAGAGACAGGGAAAACTTTTGCCAGTGCAGGCAAAGTATGGAACAAAAGGGTCTGATGTACATCCCGAGAATCCACATTTTCCCTCGCCAGACTCTCATGTGTCTGGGCTCACCCAACTGTGTGCAAACACCGGCATCTCCCCAGACTGCTCAAATAAACCATGCGTGTTGTAATGCTCCTTAAGCAAAAACCAAACAAAAGTTGGGGAATCCCATTGACTCACACCTGTTTTAATTATTATTTTTTTAAGGGCCCAGGACTCAGCAAATGAGAATATTATCCCATGGGGATTGAGAACACAATGGAAACAGGAAACTTTTAAAAAGCATTTCTGTGGAGATATTATCTCACTGCTGTAGGACACAAGATTTACTTAATTGCAGCCAAGGAAGTTTTAGATTACGCTTTGCAATGTCTGCACGAAAGTCTCAGCTATCATGGGGAAGGCTCCTTGCATGGCTATTTCTTTTAAGTTATATGCCTTTCCCTGAACATGTTAACTGGAGGGGATTTGGTGATAATGCAAGTAGGTTCAGAATACTTCAAAGCCTTAAATTAGATTCAGGGCATCACAACCCACGATAAAGAATATAAAATTGCTTTTTTAGCAGATGACATCCTGCTTTCTCTCAGTGAAACACAAGCCTCTATTCAATGCCTTGGAGAAGTTTGAGAGGCTAACAATCCTGTTTCTGGTTCTTTTTGTGTGCATAAATATGACCAAGACAGAGGCAATGCCTCCAGGCACCTCCCCAGCAAAATCCCTCTTAATTTTCCATGCCAATTGTCCCTAGAAGGATTCAAATCCATATGAAGCCAAATCTCTCTTCACTTAAATAAACTTATAACAGTAAGTCTCCAATCCTTTTATGTGACACACATCATGATTTTCAAAGATGGTATAACTCCCCATTATCTATGCTTGATTAAGTCCACTTACAGAAAATGGCTATCCTTCTGAGTACTTCATTTTCTGCAGGGACCCCGGTACTTGAGCCTTTAACAGTACTTGAACCTAATCCCACTCCCCATCCCCCCTAAAAAAGACAAAAAGGGGAGAAAATTGAGTAGAATACTGAGTAGTTTTATACGGCCCTAGATGGGACCAGTTTCATCCCAACTGGTGTCTAAGAATCCAAGTTCCCTGTATTGCAGTAATGATGGAAACCGATTCACTGCAGATTTGTGTCCTGTGTCCCCGGTTTTCACTCTTTACACTTCATATTCCTACTCCCATTGCCTCTGGTGTTCTTGGACCACGTGGCCAGGTCACCACAGCTTGCTTAGAGATCTGTAGGAACTAACCATCTCCAGCATCTTGAGGTGATCAACATTTTATGGTTGAGGCAACCATCTATGACCACTTGAGCTCCTCCAACCTTGCCTGTGATGGAGACACTACAGCTGGGTCCTCATTACTCACTTGCCAATTCTACTGAAATCTGCTAAGGACGTAGTACCTTTGGGAACTCCATTCCTTTCTTACGTTGTTGAACTGGGTTAGTGGGTCTAAACATACCAGGAGGAATTGATGGATAGAAACAAGCCCATCTTAAATTGGTTTCATTTTAAGGGAAAACTCAGATCACCTCCTCAGTTCTGCATTGAACAGCAATGTGTTGTTTTCTGTTTCAGCCCAACTTCTTGTTACCACCGTGCAGCCCCAAGGAAATCAGATCAACCACAGGGTCATTCTGCAAGTGTCCTGGCAAGTGACGGTGGCAAAAAGGCAACAATAAATGACTAACCAGGCATCTGTATACCAGGGGTTTCTCCAACGGACCAGGGAGGTACTGGCCATACCTCCAGCAAAGTTGCGCTGAAGGGTGTTCAAAGTAGTTGTCAAAACTATACATTAACTTGCCACAATAGAATAATTGGTTCAAAAATTGCAAGATACCAATTCCAGCCTTTGGAGCCAAGACATATTGTTAACTGAACAACCCCAAACTAAACAACCCAACTTCCTTGGATTTCTGTTCATTTAGGAAAGATGCAAGGTTATCAAAACAGCAATGAGATGATCGGTTCAATAGCACAAACCCCATGCACACATAGGTGGGGTATTACTATGTTCCATATACAATGGATCAATTGATCACAAGCATAAACTCCCAAAATCTCCAGGTTATGCCCACGCAATCATTCCATACCTCTAAAGACAATGATTTTGAATTCAGCACTTAAAAAAAAAAAAAAAAAGAAAAAATGAAAAAAAAAAGACTAAGTTACAAAAGAGAAAGTGAAGAGATGTTCGTGTTTACTTTGTTTTGAAGAAGCAAAGCTTAGCATTTGTATCCAGCAAGTACTTCTGGATCTATTATTACATCTGTTCTACCAGATTTCCCTGCAACAGTTCCTCTTATTTCCCCAGAACAATAAAAACCATGAACTGCATGCCAAGTAGTGAGTGTCCCATGACCTTCTCCAGCTACTAAGTTTGAAGCTACTGAGAGGTTTCAACAGCTACTATGAAATGATGCAACCAATTATTTCCATGTGCTAACTTTCAAGGTATCAAAAGAAGAACCATCTTTCAAGTAACATAAGAAGAGTAAATAAGGATTAATTTTTCCAGCCTCATTACTTCTTTCCTGATGACGGAATAGCAAGCTAAAGTGTTTCTACGCTTCTTCTGTAGACCTCTAAACATCTGTGCCTTTGAAGGTACCCTGACACCACAGTGAGGCTTTGATGCTCTCACAGAGGTCACAGAGACCAGGGTGGAAGACAGACTCTGGCCCTGACCATTGCCAGAGTTATCCAGAGCATTGCAACGGCAATCCAGATGTTCAGCTGTGCCTGAAAAGATGCGCTTCTGAGGGGCTGGAGCTCTGACCTTCCTTTTAAAAGGCAGCATCACCACAACCCAGCACTGGTCATTCTGCTTCTGAGCAGCCCTCAAATCTCTGAACAGCCAGAGAAGAGTTTCACTTTTCTTTTTTAGGACACAGTCCAGTAGGTTGACTGTTGTTGAAGCTGACTTTTGCTGGCAGTACAACCAGAGCCCACATTCATTTTAAGCTCGTCTAAGCGCTGCCTGCTGACAACTCAGGCCAAACTATCTCCTTCTGGCCTCACATCCTTCCTCCAGCCAGTCAGCACCAGGTTTTGCACAGTTGTTTAAAAAAAATAAATAAAAAAAATCAAGCCTAGTGCCTATCAGACTTCTGATGACCAAATCGGTGTATGGGTTTTAGCACGAGCATGAGAGGGTGGGTGGAAATCCATGATTGGGATGAAGAGGGAAAGTGAAACTTTGCCTTTTGGCAGCATCTTGCCTTTTTATCAACTTGAACTACTCACAAAATACCACCTGAGGGACTGAATTCACTGGCTGCTTTTTGCAAACTCAAACTTGTGCAAAGTTATGCAAACAAGAAAGGAGTTTGAAGGGAGATGTAAGCAGCAAGTTCATTTTTCCAAGCCTCAAAATAAACAAAAACTATTTTTCTTCATGCTCCAAACCAAGATTCAGAAAGGATCCTCTCTCATCCAGTTAATCCATCCTTATTGATAATATGAGGACATATGTCCAGTGAGAAAGGCTGCCCTCAATCAGCACACGCAGCCATTTTAACAATATTGCTGTTTGTTTTTTAAACTAAATCAGAACTACCTGGGCATTCCTATGGTGACCTGGCTCATGCTTGCATGGCTTCTGTCAAAATTCCCAGTGGCTTTAGACCAGAAAGACGACACAAAGCTATTGCCCCTTACTACTGACTACCATTGACCAAAAGTTACCGGCTTATTTAGCAACAAGAAATCCAATTCTCATTGTTTCAGTGCCTAACAATCCTTTTCAAGTTCTGCATCAATATCATGTAAGTTCGTCCTTACAAACAAAGGACTTTCTATAATACTGATCACTGAAATATCACAACACTTGAACATACAACATCAGATCTATTATTAATATCATCTTCATTTAGTGCTACAATCACAAGTGGTAATGTAAATGTATCAGAGTAGTTGTTTGTCTGCCAGTCATACATATTTTTCCAAAATAAATGAAGCATACTCTGCTCTTTCCCTCTCAGCTTCCCATGCCACCCCCCCCCCCTCCAACCTCAAGCAGGGAAGAACAAGCCATAATGCAGAACAAAACCAAAATAAAATTGAAACCTGATAAGGCCACATTCTCAGGGAGAAGCCATGTGTGAGATATTTTTGCTTAATTATTTCAAGAAATGTATGGCCCCTTGGCTGTCACCAAGGTTGGCCTTGTCAGGCTAATATCACGATGAACTATCATGCAGACAATTGCTAGATACTTCAAGTATTTAAGACTCAGCTAATCAGCTCACATTTCATATTATTTTTCCCAACTTTTACACTGAAATAGAGCCCTTACTGTTTTGTATCAAGCCCTTCTTCTGCTCTTAGAGGTGTTAGAGATGTCCAGTTGCAGAGATGTGAGACTTTGTTGGTTTGCACGCACACACTTATGCTGCTGCTGTCACTGGTTCAAAAGCTTTTCAGTCTCACCAGGCCTACAGAAAATGCAATATGAAGTCTGATTGCAGATAAATAGTGATTGTAGATTATGGCTAAAGAAATAACTCAGCAGGAGGGCATTCCAGTGCCCGGGTTTCAGCCGGTCATGCCTCAGTGCCTTGTACATCTGGTCGAGAAGACAGGTGCTTTCAGTCCTAAATTATACAGGATATTGAAAAACCATCCACCGATGATATTAGAAAGGGAGCTGTTTGCTTTCCAGATCATTTCTGAGCTGAACTAGGTTTTAATATCTAGCGGGAATAATTACACGATTTTTTCCTCTGTTACACCGTGGAGTACATAATAGACATTGTTTAAGTAACCTGCTGTATGATTTAATTCTGCTTCCATGATAGCTTCAGTGCTCTTCCTATGGAGAAGGCAAAGAAAAGTCTAGCTCAAACATGTCAGAACACCTTATTGCACGGAAAGTCTCCAACTAACTTCATAAATGCACTAGCAATAACAAAAAAACCACCCCTCATCCCAAGCCTAAGCTCATTAATGAGCTTGAATGCTGCTAAGCGAAGCAAATTAGAAAGGTAAGGGGTAGGGGAAATCACGGCGTTACTGAATGAAACAGCAAAAGAGACTTTATCATTAAGTCAGACTTTGCCATTCATGCACCTGCATTAAAAGCAAAGAGCACTTATCTCTTGGCGAGTCTGGCAAGTGGCATTGCTGAGCTGACCCTGGAAATCCGATGCTTGGGATTCAAAAGTCAAGTTAAATCATGGCTTTAGAGCTTATAAATCCATTCAGGAATACACTTGCTCTGCAGAGGATACAAAATTTCTGCAGTAAGACAGGAAGATGATTGTTGGGAATGACTGCGGAAAGTCAGTCTAACAACACTGAAAATGCCTTAAACAAGAAGTTTGGTTTCCAGCCGCTGACCCTGCTACATCGCTGCATGAGTGGCTGAAGGAAGGGAGCAGAATGGGGCAGCTGGGGCAGAAACCATCCACAGCAGCACACCCATCAACTGGATTACAGCATAGAGATTTCATCTCCAGAACCAAGGGAATGTTATCACATATAGTGGCAACGGCACAGCTCTTTCTTCAGCACAAACCTACCAAGGACCTTGGTGTGTACTATTGCTCACTCACCCCAGATAATACTGGTTCCAAGAGACTTGTCCATAAACGTGTACCCAGATTTATTCTGGTATCAGAGAGCTTTCTGATTTTTATTTTCCTGGCTCTCACGGTGTTGCTGTCATGATAATTACCCAAACTTCTGCCAGGTAAAACCTAATTTCTAGTACATACAGAAACAGGAGAAACAAAGGCATGCTCAACTCTCTTCATAAATAGACAAAAATCATAATACTCATTTAAACCTTATCCCATGACAAAAAGTAATTACTAGGTGACAGCTTGAGTTAGGGAAAATATGCATAAAAACTACAAATATGGCATCTACTAAGCTGGCAAATAAAGCCATTTTGGGGCAACTAGAAACGAGAAATCCAAATTTGATTAAGAAAGAGAATAAAAGCAGTAGTTTGGGTATTTTCTTACTCTTAAAATCACTGTATGGTTATCAGTTATCACTGTGTACTCTAGAGGTAACTGTTTTCAGTGAAGTTAAAGGTGGCATAGTTCATGAAACTGCCTTCAGATGCTGAAGTTCAACAGAAATACAGTAACAATATGCCCTTTACTGCTGCATCTTCGATAGATGATAACACTATATACTTGCATTTATCAGACAGGTATGATAAAGTAAGCTATATTGCAAAAAATACTTCCATTACAACCAATAAAAAGACACAACCACCGCGTTGTCAGAAACAATGCCCTAATTCTGTAATGCATTGCTATGCTAAGGTTGATACTAGTCCTGAGCAGTGCAATCCAGGAACAAATCACTTTATAGCAAATAAGGAGGAGCTGCACAGGGTAACAGCAAGGACGAAATCCCGCAAGTGAAAACTGAGAAACTTCAGGCGAGCACAGAAATCTGACAGCACTTTTAGATGGAAAAATAGAACGGCAGAATGAAGCTTCGGATGGCACAAAGATTCATCATAAGGAAAAATAAAAGAAACCTGGAGCAGTGCTCTCTGTAAAAGCTTATTTCGGACAGTCCGTTTTGGGGAGGAAACGTGTGCTGGCGAAGGGAAGCAGGGAAGTCTGCAGTGTTTACAAACACTATGTGAAGAGGTAGCTTGTAACTGGAGTGGTGCGGAATGTCCCTTGAGGGAAGGGGCGAGGCGGGGGGTGGAAAATGAAGAAATTTGGCAATTTAACTTCCTGGAATAATGCTTTTAAAATGTCTCTTAACAAGGCATAGATTACGCCTTGTAAAATGTGAAAAATAACGCCTCTGACAGTAAAAGGAATATAAATACCAAACTCATTCTTCTCATGAAGCACTCACTATGGCAGCTACATTGCAGCTGCCTGTATAACTGCACGCACTTGAAAACAAAGCCAAACACAGCTGCCCTGGGTAAAAATTGCATCCTGTGTTGTATTTTCAAACCAAACATTTAAAAAGAGGTTGCAGTTTTGTGGATGTATTTCATTTCCTTTGCACCACAGTAGCAATACTGGCATTCCCAACCAGTACAAACAAGAAATCAGTTTGGTATCTATGTTTTGTAAAATCGATGTTGCTGGTTTAATGTAGGGGTGGGCTATATTGCTTATCCTAGAGAATTATATAAAGATAATAAATCGATCTTGTAGTTAACCAAAGAGCAAAAGCATCTATCAAGTAACAAGACCAAAGCTTAGCAACTCAGGTAACCAATTCAGAAAGTTTAAGCAGCTCATTCGGCTCTGCCTGTGTTAGAGCATCCCTCCTGCAGGCACCGGGTAAGACCTCACGAGCTCATGTGCAAAAGGAACATCCTCCATTATGTACTGGAAAACTCAAGATACTCGGATTGTTTCCTTTCCAATATAAAGTCTAAAATTCTATCAGCTCAAGTGGCCATCCAGAAAATGGACTGGACATCCAGGCACTTACATTCCAAGCTTCACTCCTTCCTACACGTACATCTACTTTTCTTGTTTATATCTCAAAAGATGAATTTCCACCCCAATGTACATTTAGTTTGTTTATGAGAAACTGCTTCAGTCTGCATGAATTTCCTCATAGAACTTTAGAAGAGGTCCTGCCCTCCTATACAGCCTGCTGAACTGCAAGGGGTTAGAGATGAAATTACCCAAACCCTTGCCATTAAACTTAACTGAATCAAAACAAAACACCCCACTGGAACAGAAGCAATAGTGCTTGAAGGAGCAGATGGAGCCCCTGGATTCCAGAAAATATCTTAACCTAACAACTTTAGTGGCTGACTCTCTGACGGAGGAAAAAACAAACCCAAAGAGCCAGGCATATTCATCACCAGAAGAGCCTGTCCCCAGTAGCTGCTCATGGATGCAGGAAAAATGCCTGTATTTCTTAGTACTTTCCATCCAATCATGTTGTTCATCGTTCATTTTAAGGCAGCTACCTCCCAAAATAACTATTAAAGCCACTTCCAGTAAGCTCTGCTTCTGCCCCTCTCCTGTGAGCCGTGCCACCTGTTTCTGGCTGAAAGCACCTCCTCTATTCCACTGCTTGCTCAGAGGCTGGAAGTCCCTGTTCCGCTCTGGTTGCTATTAATTTGGCCGCCCATTCCTTTAGTATTGATGTGTTCTTACCAAATTGTGAGAAAAGCTCAAGTCTTGGCCTTTCCCATCCTCAGTCACTGAGGATGAGACATTGTGAATGGTCCACATTCATAACTGGCTCATAAAAGCAAACACAAAGGCAATTAATCTTATCGATAGTGCAAAATCCTTCAGGGTATTCAAGACTAGAACCTACTGTGAAGTGTTGCAAAAATGATACAATGAATTTCATCTGCCTTTGTACCACAATGGTGATGCAAAGTAACACACATGGAGAAAACCACTACTGATGCCATACAGACAGCGGCGATCAAATTAGCTATCGCCACTAAGAAAAGAAGTCTTGCCATTATCACGAGTACTACTTTAAAAAAAATGCCCAACAGCTGTCACAAATGCAGAGAGAGCAGAGAATCCAGCAAAATAAGTGATGCTATTCTGCTCTGTACATCCACAGCTCACCCATGGCCTGAGTGTGGCATTTGGCTCTAGAATTGCCCTTCCCTACATCTCAGGAGTTTGTAGTAAAACCAGAAAAGTGATAAAAAAAACCAGGCTATGTGCAAAGAGAAGAGTATGTGAATGATGGCTGGAACTGGAGGTGAAGCGCAAAGACAGCTCAATGCATGAACTGAATGGAACAGATGAAGAAACAATTCACTTTTTTCTTGTAACATGAAAAAATTAGGGGAAAACCAATGAAATAAACAGGCAGAAAAGGAAAGTATGTTTTTCTGCACAACAGTCATTTGATTGTGGAAGTCATTGCCACAGGATGTTTTGGATGCCAAATTATAAATGGATTCAAAGAGATAGAGGAAGTAAGGGCAGATGATGTAGTGAGGGCTGTTAAAGCCCTGGGATGGAGACGCAACAAATCAGCAAGAGCCACAAGAAGAGATCAGAGAAGTGATGTGTGCCCTCTTCTTATTTTTCTCTAAGTAACAACCACTAGCTACTGTCAAAGTGAGATGGGTCTATTAGGGGTGAAAAAGAGAAATTACTAAGGAAGGAATTTCTGGGATGGGAGTAGGATGTCCATGTCCCCTGCACATGATCCCAGTGGACTGCAGGTGGTGCTTAGGACCAGAAAGCTCAACAGTGCTCAGGGGCCTCTTAATCCTACAACCACCCTCTACTTCCCTTCCAATGGGGAAAAAATAAAAACTGCTGCTGATTTTTCAAAGCTCTCAGGAGATTCAGTCTCTGCGTTGTCCTGATCAGCCCAAAAGGGGTTGCTGCCTTTTCTATACCCAGTTTTGTTTACTAACCAACTTACAAGATCAAGGAACATCTTCGCTACCAGGGCTTTTCCACGGTATTTTGCTATTACATGTACTTGCAGTCTGAAATCTGCATAGATTAACTCACTTGACCCTCTGACACATTTTCTTTCATGGTTTTCAATAATGTGTAAGAATTCAAAACAACTCTATTTTAAAAACTATTAGCCACATAATTAGGTAATCTGGTTGTTGGCTTTCTACTTAGCAGTGTTTTAGAAAGCAACATGGATTGCTCCAAAGGTACTCGTCTGGAATTTAAGTACCACAAACAGCCCTCAACTGCTTTTCAAAAGAGAGTTTAAAAAATATTTTAGGCATTTTTCCCCATTATAAGGTCATTAAACTATTAATCTGTTGCCCGACATGAAGGATTACAGTTTTGGAGTCTGGCAAAAGATTGATTTTAAACTCATAAAAATCAAGGTCCATCCTTGCTACCCTGCAGACGCTGCCAGAAACCACCACTCCTGCCCGTGGCACCCCACATGCAGCAGCTGTGCTCTCTAATGGAGCCATCGCGCTGCAGGGCCCCTTCGTCTACAGTTTCCAAGAACATATTAACACATTCTGCATATGATTCCAGAGCTCGTTTCCTACCTGCTACCTGGTTTAGGGCAATATGAGCATTATTTACCTTGGCTTTCTTCAAGGCTTTTGCCACATCTCCTTACTCCTTCTCAGAGCGTTGCTCTGCTCCCATCTCCATTCCTGCCTCCACCTTGTGTACTAAAAACATCCCACCATATAATATTTCTGGGTTCTGGTACAGGAAAACCACATACTCTTAAGATCCTACAGGACAATACGGCTAATTTAGTGATAATGAAGATGAAACGTGATAAAGGAGAGAGCCAGGAGGTGTCACCTGCCAGGCAACTACCCTGCCTGATGAACAGCTACTGGTTCCAAATGAAATTTTGACAATTTTAAACAGAATCAGTTTTCTTTAAACCTGCAACACCTAGATAGTCCCAACTAAAAGCAGAGCTTGTTGCACGTACCTGCCATCCCCAGACAAGCTGGGATCCTACTACTAAATATACTGCTGGGATTCTCCTGTGTGCCATTCTCTGTCCTTTGGGACTGATTGACTTTTAGAAGATCCCAATACACAATATGGATCATGGGGCTTCACTTTCACAAAGGTATTAATTTCCCAGTAAACAAAATATGACTTGTGCTTAGTCCCAACCATCTCTATCCTCCCTGACCCCCATTCACCCACACTCATTGTCTCCTCACAGGAGACAATTTGTAAAGACTAAGTCAAACCAGTCAGTATCAAGATAATTAGATACTCATTGTTGGCCAACTGATCTTACAAGGATGAGAAAAGATTAGCTCACATTTGCCAGATATGCTAAGCACAGAATACTATTAGGATGAGACATTCCATAGGGTGGGTGGGGGCATGTGCTTATCTTCTAAAGATCCTCCTAAGCACAATTACCTATTAGCAGCCCAGACAGGTGAGTTTTGTCTTAACATACCAGCACTTTGATTTCAGCAGCTGCACAAAGCATGTACAGCCCTGGTTTATTTTTTATGGTTCTGAGGATTGTGATGGAAAGACGTTGGATGTGTTACTAAGGTTCACCTGTAGCTCTCTTCATTTATGTTGACATTGTGTATTCTTTTTACTTCTTAATTCTCATTCTTTTTCTAGTATCTTTCAGTAGAGGAGCTCAAAACAGCTTGCCCTGATGGGAGTATCTGCTTTGGCAGAAGTGATCCAGGTGTGTCTGCCCATGAGAATCCCTACCTCAGTGCTAGAGCAGTTCCTCCATCCTCCCACCCCAAGACACCATTTTGCTTACATTTATCACCACAGAAGTAAATGTACAAATTCTCTGTCCAGATTTTGCTTCATTTTAAGTTTGAAACCAAGCAACCGGCCAGTAAAATCCTTGTTGCTCTTTCAAGTTGTCTATAATATCCAGAAAGTCTCTTACCACCTTTCAGCATTGATGCTGGGCCTCTCTCATAAGGACTCTGCCCATGTGTTATGACTGAACATAGACATCAAACTCAGCAAAAGGTAACTGATATGAGTAACCAAAAATCATCTTCCTTGCTATGCAAAATTCAGGAGTCACCCTTCTTCCAAAGGCAATCTGGATTGCAATTGCAATGCAATCTTCTTCCAAACCACCTGTCTGATGTGCAAGTTGTCTGCTGTTTCCTAATCTTCCCCTCCCTTACAACATTTTTGGGTGTTTCAATACTTCCAATTCATGAGTCTTCCTATAAAGGGGAAAAAAAAAATACGTAAACTTAAAGGTTCTGGTATTTGATGGTAACACAGCTCAGAATGCTCTCCGCTCCTAAAGTGACAAAGGTTAAACCACTTCATGAGCCCATGTTGAGTTTTTCCCACATCTTGACCATAGCTCTCAGTCTCCCTCACTTCCCTTCCCTGCAATTCTTACTGTTGCCTACAGAAAAGTTACCAGAAATCTTGATTTTAAGTCATATCTTGCCATTACTCATCCTTAATCACATTACACCTGGACTACTGAAATTTCTGCTTAAAATATTCCAGGAACTCTCCAGCTCACTTAAGCACTCAGGGTCTGGAATGCTTTGGCCAGAAACATTTCATTTTCCAGGAAATGGATGACATCATCCCATTATCTGTCAGCTGCGCTGCACTGCACTGCCCATCATCTCAAGCTTCACAGCTCTCTGCTGATTTACTCTGTCATCCACCCACTTGACTCCAACATTAGCAGACACAAGAAGTTACAACAGTTTGGATAAAATTCTGCCATTTTCAAGTATTTAGCTGAAGCCATCAAAGTGTGCCCCTACAGATTATCTTTGCTTTCCTCGGAGCAGAGGAAGGGTGAGCATTGACCTCCTTTGGGACACTGGAAAGGTTGTAGTCCCCCAACATGTTTGATTGATTGAGCAAATCTATCCGCATTAGAATTTCAACAGACTAATTGCAACATGAGCTTATTGCATGAATAGCTGCCAGTCATAGTCACAGTTCTGCTGAGAGAACTTCAGGCAAGATTGGGTAGAAAAGTAATAATTTGGGGAGTGTTTCTTCCCCTCAAAACTATTAAAGTCAAATAGGAGGAGTCTCTTCCCCAACAAATCTTGCCTTGCCTAAGCGCTCAGAAGATCGTGGCTTAGGTTGCCCAGAGAAGTTGTGGATGCTCCATCCTGGAAGTGTTCAGCGCCAGGTTGGATGGGGCTTTGGGCAACTTAGTCTAGTGGAGGGCATCCCTGCCCATGGCAGGGGGGTTGGAACTAAATGATCTTTAAGGTCCTTTCCAACCCAAACCATTCTATGATTCTGTGATTGACTTTATGAGTGGGACCAAACATGGTTCAGTGCTTCTACAACAAGACACCTGAGGTACAACGAAAAGCCTGTAACACACTTAGCAGACATCTCTTTTCACCCTGTCCTGGTTTTAGCTGAGAGGGTTGATTTTCTTCATAGTAGCTAGTGTGAGGATATGTTTTGGATTTGTGCTGGAGACAGTGTTGATAATATAGAGATGTTTTTGTTCTATGGACTTATTGTTGAGCAGTGTTTACACAGGGCCAAGGCCTTTTCTGCTTCTTGCACTGCCCTGCCAGTGGGATGGCTGGGGTGCACAAGAAGTTGGGAGGAGACAGACAGGACAGGTGACCCAAACTGACCAAAGGGATATTCCATACCATATGACGTCATGCTCAGTTTATAAGGAGCTTGGGGGGAAGAGAAGGGGGGGGGGCGGCGGCGTTCGGAGTGATGGCGTTTGTCTTCCCAAGTAACCGTTACGCGTGACAAGGCCCTGCTTCCCTGGAGATGGCTGAACACCTGCCTGCCCATGGGGAGTGGTGAATGAATTCCTTGCTTTGCTTTGCTTGTGCGCGCGGCTTTTGCTTTACCTATTAAAATGTCTTTATCTCAACCCACGAGTTTTCTCACTTTAACTTTTCCAATTCTCTCCCCCATCCCGATGGGGGGGGGGAGCGAGTGAGCGGCTGCGTGGTGCTTAGCTGCCGGCTGGGGTAAAACCACGACAACCCCACTATGGCCTGGACAGTGAGTAGCGGCTACAAGTCACAGGCATTTTCCAGTATGCAAACTCTCTGCAGGGCTGATGCATCTGAGAAGTTTCTGCCAAGAAGGGCTTTGCAGAAGCACAACTCACTTCTGAAAATCCAGTTGTGAGAAAGACAAGGACATGGGAACAGATCAGTAAGAGCAGGAAATGGGTTTCTAACTTCTTATCTGATAGCACTGTATTTTTGGGGGAATAACTAAATGGAGTTTATGCATACTAAATATACGACAACTAAAACACGGTATTACTCAAAAGCCAAATGTTCTGGGGTTTCCTTACCAAGTTACAGCAGCAGCATCTTGATTCTTGCAAATACACAAAATGACAGTGAATAGTGGGGAAGCCTGTAAATTTTAATTTGTGGGGTTTTTTTCCCTACAGAAGTGTGTGCGTAGAGAAAAGTATGCCCTTTGATTAGGACAAGCAAGGCAACAGAAGAGATCCTGAATTCTGTTTTTAGCAGGATCAGAGATTAAATTAAAATACAGCAGAATATCACTAAAGCAATGAGAAAAAAGGAAGCATTGCCAGGCAACCACCAGGCTGCTGCACCTACCCCACTGCCATCCTTCCAGAGAGGCTATGAAGGACAGGAGGAAAGTCTTGGGAAAGCCTTGGGAAAGCCTTGGGGAAGGACGGGAATGGGATAATTCATTCAAAACCATATGCTGCAAGCACAGAGCGATCAAGCGTACCGAGTTACATCAGTCACTAATGCAGCCCCTGACAGCTAACCACATGGATCAGAAACATCTCCAACGCACAGCTACACATGGCAATGCGATTACAAGAGTGTTTCCTTAAACATCCTGTTTAAGATCACTGCACAACAACTATCAACAAATAGCGGACTATCACCATATTTCACACCACACCTAAGGCTCACATTAGGGCAATCTACCCAGTAGCTGTTTTAAGGAGAACTTGTTTAAATAATTATTTATGGGTGTATTGCATCCTTCAGTTTTTTTATTTCACCCCTTTTGGAACAAATTCCTGATTTATGCTCCTACTGTCCACAGCTTATCTGGAAAGCTCCCCTGCCACTTGAAGCCAGCTGGTGTGACTGTGAGCAAAACATAATGACTCTTATTCTGGATCAGCTTTTACAGTCCCACCCTGGAGGTCCTTCTCCTTTATCTCCAACTCTTCCTCACTTCTTTTCAACATCTGGGTAGCTCTCCTGAGGCTCCAGAAATACACGCACACTATACATCCTGTTTCTCCACCCCCTATGACATATTGTAATGAATACAGAAAACACATGCTCGAGTATAATTTGTTATCTCATGCAGAGACATTAGCATCAGCTTCCTTCCCTAGATGGAGTCAAGTCAAGCTCATAGACAAGTTTTCCAGGTTGCACATGCCACATGTCTCCTTGCTCCTTCTCTCCCTCTCCTCCCATTAGGGACTATCCTTCCTGCTTATCAAGCTCAAGGAAAAAGAGCCAAACTTAGGAGATCTCTTGAGATACTGATCTGCCTATCCTATAATGCAAAGCAGCTTATTAGAGTCATTTAAACAACGCAAAAGCCATATAAAACCAACATAGATTTCACTCATTCCCCCCAGCACTACAGCACCTCACGATTCCTAGTAATAAAGGTAACGGTACTGATGGGACATGGTTTGGAAGCTCTCCAACCTGTCTCAGCTGAGGAACGGAGGGACTACCCAGGGCTCTCAGTTTACATGAGACACTACAGGCATGAGGGATGGGGGAGAAGGATGGAAATCACCTACTCTGCAAACTAAAGGGATAACTTCACTGTGAACCTGACAGATCATATACTCTACACAAGGAAACTGAGCTTTGACACACTGGTCAACATGCTTCCTGTTCTCTTTTTTTGCCAGAAGCTACAAAAACTGTTAATCTCTTCCAGTTCCAGCTAAAGTGGCTGGCTCTTTCACACAGGCAGTACAGGCTCAATGTTTTCAGCTCTTGAGGTCACTAGATCAAGACAGTGGCTGATGCAGACAACAATGCAAGAGTTTCCAAAGCTGGGCTATTCTTTGGCTCTTGTGAGTTGGTTTTATTCACAACACAGAAAAAGTCTTCCTAATACAGGGAAGTTCCTGGTGAAATCAGAGTGGCTGGTAACGTCTTGCTTCTCTCCTGTCTCAGACCTAAGTCGGAAGCCTACCAGCGGCAGTGGAAGACTCACTGACTTCACCAGGCTTTGGCATAAAGCCTCAGTAGAGAACGATGGGGATGAAGTTTTGGAAGCATGGAGGTAGCTGACAGATCCCAGACCATGACAAAACACTTACAGCATTTGCATACAAATGCTATTTGCTTGCTTATTGCTTAATTTGCTGCTCGTAAGTCTTTTTAACACACCCTTCAATTCTGTTATTATAAAAAGAGTGGATGCAAATAACTGCCTGAAGTGAACTCAAGCAGGGAACAATCCATTAACCGCTGTGCCTATATTAAAAAGAAAAAAAAAAAAAAAAAAGAAGAAAAACATGTTAGAAACCCTCAATAAGAAATGGTGGTTTGAGGGAAAACCCTGTAGGATTCAAGCCACTGTTGTAAATACATGGCCCTGAGTTACAGGAACAGGAAGGTAGAATTCAGAATGCAAGTGTTCAAATTAAAACAGACTGCTAATAGAGACCAGGCTTTGTTACACAGATTATCCATTTTTAAAAGACTTTTACTAGGCATGCACATTTTCATCCCCATGCACAAACTAGCAAGCTATAGTAAATACTCACAGTCTGAACCCATTCATTTCTTGTCCTTCCTGACCCTAACGGCCATTACACATCTCTTCTGTTTAGTCTAGAAAATTCAGGGTCAGCCGTTGTGGGGGAGCCATGAGAAAGGAACGGCCGTGGCAGGGCCAAGTGACACCGTGCCCCATCACGGGCCAGGACCGCACGGGTGGCTGCCAGCAGCGGCCTAGCACCGATTCCCAGACCTCCACGAGGCCTCCACGAGGGCCCTCGTTCTATTTAACAGTACGAGAGTTGCAAAAACAACTTGCTCAAAAAAATGCCAAAAGTGACCTTGTCTAAGGATTATCTGCAACATCTCCCCCACTCCCTGTATTTTTAATGGGGAAAAAAAAAAAAAGTAATTTCAATGGTAGAAATGTCAGGGGTTTGGCCAGATAAACAAGCTACAGAGGCTGAGGGCTGAATTTTGTGGATTCAGACTGGTATATAATTAGGCACAAGTACAGAAGTGACTTGTCAAATTTTAGCCCTGGAGAAAAACTCCAATGTTGGTGTAAGAAAAAAGCATTTCTCAAGTTGTGGCCTCATTTTACTCCCATTATTTCCTTTCCTCTTGTGACCTGTTGAGAACTGTTTCAATACAAGAAACACATAACCAAGTGTTATACCAAACAGACCTATAACATTATTACTGCATGTTTTTAAAAGACATTTTTAGTAGTAAAGTCCAGTGTACAGAAACCTGATTTACAAAAATAACCCTGAACTCGGGGAGATTTTTCCAAACTTCAGAGAATTACCTTGCTGTTGAACGTCAGGTCTCAGACATCTATAACTCATGTCAAAAACCAGGTAGGCATCTTTTACAGACACATTAGGTTGCTCTTTAAAACTTCTCTTTCAAGACAAGACAATCAAAAGGGGGAAGAAAAAAAAAAAAAAAAGACTTTCCACATCATCCCGAGTTGTATTACCTGAAGAAAAACTGTTGGTATCAGCGATAGTTCAGCAGAACGAGTTATGGAGAACAAAGTTTGAATAACCTGTGCAATCCTTAAAGAGCGGGGCAGCCTGTCCTGTGCGACAGCAGCACGCAAACACCAGCTCTGAAATAAGCAGCTCAGTACCAGAGTTAACCAGGGAAAGGTTATTTATTTAAAAATTGTATCTTGCCCAACTAAACCAACAATGTGCCAATTGTTTTTTTTCTGCACTGAATCACTCTTCCAAGACCAAGCACAGCCCAAGCCTACTCCTCATTTCATCTCCATCTTAATTATTTCTTAACACGTACAACCCAGTTTGATACACCAATATTTTTTAACCATCTAGAGACCTCCAGTTACCCTATAGAACATGAAAAATGCATAAACAGCTTTTCATTTCTAGCCTTTAAGAGGAAGGGTTTGCTTTCAGATGGGAAGGGTGAAGATGAAAGCAGGGCTCAAGCACTCGTCGCTGTGCACATACAAACCCTGCACCCTTGACAAGCTTCCCTCTGTACACGCTGACGGGTGCTTTTCATGTATCTTACTGAGTGACTTTGGGGAAAAAAAAGAAAAATACAGTTGGATTTAAAGCCTTACATTAAGGAAAAAAGGGTTTTTTCAGCTGAAGGAACCAGTATCTTTGCTCTATAACTTCTCTTTACTTGCACAGTCAGAAAAAGTTCTGATAACAATGCAGACCACGTTGCCTCTTTGGAGCAAGACCACATATCCACGATTTACATCGAATTCAGAACAATGCTTGCAAATCTGATGGTAGCTTAAATGTTAACTTTTGACAAGGGCAACCATAGCTTCTTTCAGCACAGGAAGCCCAGTGATGCAATCACTGACAGTTGTATTCACGCAGATGCACCTATTCTATATTCCTAATGTAGCTGCTCTTGTTTGCAGCACCGTGCACCTTTTTCCACGTTGTGATGAGAACAGAGAACAACCATTTTGCTCCCAAAACACACGCGGCATGGGACTGAGAACAGACACATTTTCATCTCTGATTCTGTTGGAGACTTTTGTTCTTCTGAGTTATGCTATCTCAAAGAAAAAAAAGTAGCCTTTCTTCTGAGTACATGTGATCACCATTTAACACGCTATCAAAAATGAAGGCTGAATGTACAAATTCTTATGTAGAACAACATGAGAAATTTTGTAAATGGACAGGGAAATAAGTCATCGCATTCAGCCAGTTCCTTCTCCTCTCACCTCCAAATAGAGTAAAGCAGATTTCTGCTGGCATTTTTTTCAATTAGCTAACAGTAATTTTTCCTTGTATGGTAGAGATTCTTACTATTACAGCTATCAAGGACTCTGAGCACACAGCATACCCTCAAGAATGAGTAATGGTCTCATTTTCCATCTGCGATATGGCGCAAGAGTCAAGGGCAAGCCACTGACACTGGAGTATTTGGACTGGGAGTTTCAGTTTTGCCTTCTGCTCTTGTCAAAGCCCCACTGTTGAAAGCTTCCAAAAAGGACTTTAAAAAAAGCAGCTTTTCAAGGTTCAATAGAAATTCAAATGAACTTATTTCCTTTGTGATGGATTTCTGAGTCAACTTTTCCAAGGGAGGGGAGAGGAAATATAATCAGAAAAGGGGGTTATTCCTATTCTAAGAGGGAGCAGATCTACACTAGTCATCCTTTATCTTGTCATCTTCCTGACCGCAGTATTGTGAAAAGCCCACAAACAGAAACAAACATCAATGAAATACTGTGCTTTTTATATCATTAAGTCCTGCAATGAGGAGGAAGGGAAACCATAGTGTCTTTCAACCCTGCCTTTGTTACTCACACCACGCCTTCTGGAAGGGACAGTACACGAAACATTATGCAAAACCAAGTAATTCCTTGTAGCTTAGTAAGAAGTATTCATTATAAGGCATAAAATTTTCATTTCAGCGTCGCCTTGTTGACCGAGTTGACAAAAAGTGAAAGAATCTGCCACAAGACCACAGCTGTCCTGTGGTGGGAGGAACATTACACAGAGCATCAATGAGTCCTGCTCCCCCCCGCCATAAACTTCTTCACTGGAGTACACTGTAGCTCCCAAGACCTGAAAGTTGGATGCATGGGGAGATGGGGGGTGGGGTTGAGGGAAGATTGTACCCAGCTCTGGGTCCTACCAACATGCCATCAGCATGCAGCTTGGGTGAAGGCACAACCTCCAAAACTCATTGGTGCCACTCTGCAACAAGTAACAATGCCACTCTGCATTGAAATCGGGGTTACCTTGATGGCTCTTCCCTTTAAGACACATTTTCTGGGAATCTGGCTATCTGGGAACTGGCTATCATCACACCAGATACTGGAAAAGTATAGCGCTTTCTAGTGAAAGTTTAAAAACAAAACTCACCCTCTCTCAATATCTGAAAGGAAGGCTGATTTGAATTTCTAGTCTGCACATTTCCTTTACTTTCCATCTAAAAGAAAGAGTATTTAGATGCAAGGGTGTCAGGCAATATGAATCATCTTTAAAGTATTCAGTTTAATTAGACAAGGATAAAGAGGTTTAAACAATGTCACTGAAATCTAATTCTCTGTATTAACCTCTGTCATAAAGCAGAAGAGTGAAATCAGTAAAAGTGAAAAAGTGATGGTTTAGCTAAGCTTATTTGTTACAGCCACTGCTCTTGAACAAAGTGATTTTTATGGCCATGAACCTCCGTAAGAGCAGAAGTCAAGGTCACGATAGCAATACATCATTCTGGGGGAAGAACTGTACTGTAACCTCACATCTGTGCACTGCAGGAATAAAAGGCAGCTGGGACTAGCTACTTTGAGAATAAACGCTCCTTAAAAACATGACGTATCTATGCTGCGGTATGTTCTGCTAAGACAGATGAGTCAAGGGAACTTCACCGAGCGTCAGCTCATCTCCTGTCTTTACAAGAGATCACGCTACACAGAGATCAATAGCAAGCTGTGGAGCCATATCCGGACTTCACTTTTACACTCTATAATAAAAACCTAAGTTCCTTAATAGTATACAAAACAGATATTTAGGATTTCCACTCAAAGTCGATTTTTTTGTTGCAGAAAAGTTGACTTTGCTGGTACTGTAATATATTTGGGACAAAGAGATGGGAGAGGACATGGATGAGGACAGGAAGACGAGAGAGGTGAGGCTTCAAAAACGAGCTGTGGGTTTTCTTCTGTGTGGACAAAGAAAGATGGCACTTAAATGCTATTTCAATTCACGATTAGTACACCTCTATGCTTCAACAAGAGTGTTTCTTCCAGCACCAGCTTTGAGTACAGCTCTTATGCAAGGAAAAATTATAGGGATCAGCAATTAGAGCAACCTCCAAGGTTTTGGTCTACAGGGCATTTTTGCTTGGAGCACTTGATGTTCTCTTGACCTAGCAGATGATAGGCTGGAGGGGGGTGCAGGGAACCAAACCCCAAACACCCAACCCCAAAGTCCATACATTTTTAATGATGTTCTCTAGGCAACCAAGTGCCGTTGCTTCTTCATTACTTCATAAACAAGAAAAAAGGTTTGGTTTTATAATGCCTTGTCAGAATTAAGCAGCCCCAGTAAAGAACTGGTGGGTCTATATCACACACATGTTGGATAAAGAGCATGGCCTAAGAGATGACAGCAACAAAAACAATGTGGGGAGTGAGAGGCACAAACTCTTTACATCTCATTTTAAAGAGGAAGTCTGAATAGTAATCATTTACTACCCCCATGATTATACAAGAAAATGGTATCATCAGCAAGATGAAAGACTGTACATAGACAGGAACATTCATTACTTCCCAGCTGAAATCAGGAAGACTCAACCTGGAAACAAAAGCTTCAGCTCCTCTGCGGTAAGGTAATTAAACACAGAAGTGGCTGAACAGTAAAGGCTTTTGATTTGCCATCATATGGACCTTAAAGGTACATTCAAACTTCTTTCCTGAAGATAAACTACCGGGAGAGATTATTTGGCTCAAGTAGATGGAAGTCTGAGTTTTCCTTCTGGTCTCCCACAACCCATTGAAGAAAGGCGACCTGTCCACACGGAGCTCAACATTCCCTTAATACTTTTGGCTCGCTATTATAAATCAAGGTCATCCCAGCTTTGGAGCTTTAGAGCAGCGTTCCCATCCATACAACAGCTCCGTCCACAGCAGAAAGACCTGGGGAGGTTAAACATGGCACTTCTACTCGAGGAAAGAGCTATTACTACTTGCCGGTGAGGTACGGTTTCTGACTCTGAGCCACGGGCAAAGAGTCTTTGTAGTGCAAAGTACAAAGTATTACACAGTCCAGATGTAGCTCATAACAATGACAACCAAATTCTCACTGGAGGGATACAGTTTTGCATGGCATAATTCACTACAAGTGAAAGCTATGCAAGCCAAGAGAAAGATATAATCTAATTATTTCTGGTTTCTCAGGACTGAGTGAGAGAGGGAAATTTAAAAGCAAACAACGCCGTGTTGCTCAATATGGAATGCTGCAATATAAAGAAGTGAAAATTAAAGCACTGCAAAAAACATGTCAATTTTCAATAGATATGGCACTAACATATATTAATATTTCTGACAAGCCAAGAATGTCAGATTTCTAAGCACAATATGAATCACATTAGAATTAAGAACAGCTGAGCCTGCACAACAGATTATACAAGTATTTATGAAGCACAGGAAATACTCAAAGCCAGCAAGTTCAGCTGTATATACGAATATAACTAATAACTGTTATACTACATGTATCTGATAAAAAAGCCCACTTTACTGACAAGATAACTACAAATTAACAAAATACTAGATAAGACACTGAACACCTGGGCAAAATGCAGGGGCAGTTAAAAAATGCCGTTTAAAACAAGGGGTCTGCTCTCATTAAAAGCAGTCAGAAGGCCAGTGAATTGCAAAAACAATTCACGTTCAGCAAAGTTTTTTCTTTGCTGAAAATGGTAGATTCAAAAAATTTTGGCAAAATGTCTTGAGGGAAAAAATAATCAGTGTTGTACCCAAGGTTGGGAAGAAAAAACCCCACAAAAACACAAGACTCAATTAGCAGCAGAGGTTATCTGAAGCTCTTTTACCAGATAAGATCGAAATTGCCCATATCTGGATCATCTTTCAAAGAAGTCTTATTTGGAATCATTTGAAGTGCTTTCTAATACTGGTTGCTAACAACTGATGAGACTTTTAAAGAAAGCCACTTAATTTAATTTACTTGGACATGAACAAATTAAAAGCAGAGTTACAGAATATAGTACTAATAATGCAGATATGTCACTACAGGATTTTGTTGTGCCCTTACTCAGTTTGATCTATTAAAATAGGAACTGGTTGTGATGAGAAAGAAGTTTGCTAAGCAGTTTTGAGTCTTGAAACACCACCACAAGATAAATCAGTGATCTGGGATGAAACATGGGAAGTCAAGTAAATGAAAATGCAGAGTCAGATATTTTAGTTTTATAAAAAAGTATTGCTTCTTTAGCCAAGCAGATTAAAATAAAATAAAAACAAAGCATATAGGAGTCCTGAGCAGTATCACAAAAACTAGCACCACCTTAGATTTTTCACATAGATTAACAACGGATAAATAGCAAACTCAGACGCCTCTGACTCCCTCTCTCAGATGCCTGCAGAGATCACTCCATCCATTCCTCGGTGGATCTGAGCATTGCCAAGCACTAGATTTGGGACTGGTGAATGTCACCACTACACTACACAATGCCTGAAATCCCACCATTCAATCCACCTGCTAGGACGGTTTCCTTCGGAGCGAGGAAGGTGTCGCTCCCTGCCCTCCTCAGTGACCTGGTCTGGAGGGGAGGTTGGGAAGAGGAAGAGAAGGTTGGCGCTGATGTCAAAGACTAGAGCTGGAAGCAGGCGAGTACCCATAAATACAAATGCCACCAGAGCTCCAGGGAACCAGAAGAGGTCTGAATTATTTTTTCCAGGTAGATTACAGGTAAGTAGGGACAAAAAAAACCCATGAACATCAGTTGTTCGTTCACACATGCAAGAGACATAAGGGTGAGCTCCATCCAGCTGGGTACCTGCTTTGAATGACTTTTCAGGGTCAACCTCGGAGACTGTCTAACAGTTTTGTTATGTTCTCTCTCTATGGCATAATTTTACAAATCTGTAATCACAGCACTAAAAGGTGGGAACACGAGTGCAAATCCCCATCCTTAATTGCTTTGCCTGGTTCAGAGTGCGAACTTTAATTCAAGTCTTCCACCCATCAGGAGGGTGTCTGAACCATCAGAAAACACAGTGATTTTTTTTCTGGCTCACTAACCATTAAATAGCACACAAAAAGTAGAAAAGGAACAGACTCAAATACTCATGCAGATTATTTTATATTAAGGACATTCAAACTTCTGAGCCTAACAACCCACATACCAAACATTTCTGTAAGATCAAAAGCCACATTTTCTGCTCTCTCTCACACAAAACCCCCACCTCAACTTCAACCTCCTACCAAACAGCCCAGTCACTTCATTTTCAGACTGACTGCTCTCTAAAAATTATTTGATTTTGCTTCCTAACAGCAATATTAAAACCCATTACGAGATGAGTAATATCCACATAGCTGGGGGATGGATCTCAAGTTGAGCTGCTTGAGACAGGAACAGCTTGGAAGTCAGATTTCAATAACCCATGTCCTGCAGCTGGGCACTCCCCGAGGTTTAAAAATCAAGCACTAGATGAAGTTGCATCTACATTTCTATTATCCCATGCAAATGCTATACTCAGGTAGTAACAGATGAGAACCTAAAGGTCACACAGAACTGGCTTTTTGCTGAACAGGTCAGACATGTAACTTTTCCTGGTCTCACTTTAGGCTTAGACTTATCAGCGGTAAGGGCAGCTCTAACTGTTTCAGCCAACACGATGCTACTCAAATTCACAACCGCGTACTTTGAACACATTGTGAATGCAGACTGCTGGCTGCAAGCAAGCATGCATTCAGCAAAGAACAGAAGCACTTGCTGTTACACTGACGTATATAAAATTTAATATGTAACGGCTTTAAAATTAATGAAGCCTTTAAAATAAAATGAGTTTACATTTCATTGCAGATCTACTGTAACTAATCTGCTGTATTAAGAGAATAAGCAGGTAAATTTCTCAGGATACAAAATGGACAATCTGAAATCAAACTGAAGTGTCTCTCACCAACTCAGGACTAGATATCAAAGTATTTAAACAATTCTATCAAACCAGGCCATGTTTTTAGGAGGAAAAAAAAAAAGTCTATTGGTTGATTATAAATTTGGCCCCAAGCACAGAATCTCTTTTAGCACTCATTCACAAAGTGTTTTGTAAACACTTTCCAAAAATACTCTCCTCATTAGGCCATAAAGCAAGGAGCAGGACTGCAAGCTGGCCATCCAAATCAATTATTTGCTCGTTCACAGTAGATTAAATGTTGAGTAACCACCACCTTCAGTGGAGTTACAACAGTCTAAGTCAGAAATGAGGACAGAGTTTAGTATAATACTTCCATTAACTCTTAGTTACTTGTGACAGAACAGGAGGAGATGATCTTCTAATATAGTTGGAGAGTAAGACGACTGCAAATACACTATTTTTGCAAGTCAGAACAGGAGTTATGGCCAATTTTGTGGTCTTTAACAAAGACTAGACGCTCTTTGCTGTACATTAGTTGTTTACAGACTTAATTCTTGTCTTAAAAGCATTCACCCTTGCATAACCTACTGCCTATAAGCTTGCTTTTCATTCACCTTTCCCAGACCTTTTAGGAATATTTCACAGATGCTGAGGGATCTGCAAAACACTGCAACAGATTAAGTCAAACTCTGGGAAATACGCTCTGTAGTGGCCATTGCTCTCAAACACGCTTGCTCTGAGACTACACAAACTCCGCTATACAGAAAAACCTGGCAAGTTTAGAGAAGGCACAGAAATGCTTTCAGACCCTTTACAAGCACCCTCTGTAGATGTGTCGAACATCCTTCTTGCAAACACGAAGACAAGCCGTAACAGCATTCAAAACTTACCTGGGACCTCACAAACAGGAGTCAGCAGCACTAGAGATCCCAGATGTGGAGGAAACAGCTGGAGTTCCGATTTCTTCACTAGACAGCTGGAGATTTCCCAATAAAAGTCAACACAGCTTTCGATCCCAACTTTTTGCTGTTCCAGCTGCATGTTGTGGATCCCTGGGGAATGCACTGGCTGAGGAATTCCTGGTAGCATGGTTTCATAAAGCTACGTATATATCTGGTTTGTTTCTCATTGTCATGGGATTAAATCAGATGTTGAGCTTTACTTTGGCTAATAACCTAAGTCAAGAAGTAAACTTGTTCAGAAGAGATTCCAGTGATATAGGAAGAAAACAAACTTTAACCTTTCAATACTATTCCAGTTGCAAAGAATAGTATAAAACCTTTGAGGTGGTGGTAGCCTCAACCAAAGCAGAGGGGAGAGACTAAAGCAAAGAGAATTTAAATGCTTCAAGCCCAGGCTGTCTGGAGAAAGACATGGCAGAGCCTGTTCTTTGCTCATTTTCACTGGTTCCATTACTTTTCCTTTCAAAGGGACAAAAGTTTTGTTATACACTATGGTAAAAAAGTGTTTTGTCATATAAAATAAGTACGCTTCTTTATCGCATGCTTCTACCAATATATGGAAGGATTGTGTATTCTAAACACATCGTTTGTCAACAGCTTGTAAATCAGGTTTTTTAAAGTAGTACCATTAATCGTTAATTGTTTTAAACTTAACAAGTGAACGCTCAAACAGGAAATATGATACATAAACAGGAACAGTGTCTTTAACACAGCATTCAGTAAATACACCAGTCGAAGTCTGGCCAGTCTGTTAGTCACCATCATCAACAGTTCTAAACACAACTGTTGGTTGTACAGCGTACGTACTCCCAGTGATGTTTGTATAGTTTGCTACTGAGCAACGGAAAATGTCTTTTTTTTTTTTTTTTCTTCGCTACTACCCTTTAGCAGTAATCTAGTAAATCTAGTCTCCTTCCTCTCCAAATTTTTAGGGTCCAAAACCTTACTGCAACTTTCGGTTGTATGTTACTCCCGTGACCGAAATCAAATGCTTCCAGTTCCCATTTGTGTGCCAGGAATATTGATATGCATCCTCCTTATTCAACTTTTATTAGTAGTAAATGGGTACAAAACAGATTCAACCATGAAATATGACCTCTGTTTGGTCCATTTTTGTATCTTAGTCAGTACGTGAACTTGAGGAGGAAAGGTGAACCTTTCAGAAAACCCTGAAGTGGCTGCACTGCAATCTGAGCAGGGAAAATGTAACTACCCATAGCTAAAGACCAGTTTGTTCCCCCTTCTGAAATCCAGCTCTGGAGTGAGTTTTAAGCTCCTATTTACTGGTTAAAAAAAAAAAAAAATTTAAAAAAATTTAAAAATCACATTACAATTCATGAGACATCTGAACTCCTATTTGTGGGGACAAATTTGAGTACCAAATGAATTATCAGAATCACGTGCACAAGAGAAGGGAAAAGGAGCAGAAGAGACAGACAAACATGGAGAGAAAATGTGTAAAGTGGTATTATGTTATTAAAATATTACATTAGAAATAAACAGAACATAAACAAAAAAAGATTTTAACCAGGTTTAACTTTTTTTTTTAAATTCGAATTGACCCAAAGCAAAAACTTACATTGCAAAGGAAGAACAAAATACATTATGATATTGGTAACACAGCATTGCATGGAAGCTAGACTTGTGGGCAAGTTGCTCTTGTCACAACGTCATTGGGGGCTGTCCACAGATTTAACTGAGAAAGTCAGGATCCAATTTTTTCATCTAGCCCAGGTCCACCCTGATAAACACGCTACATATTCTCTTTTGCCTCTGGGTATTTATCTGATGAGCTTGTCCAGATGTGTTCTCCTACGATTGCCAACTAGAGCCAGAAAACTGAATTTTCCACACTATCCCGAGGAAGCCAGAGTTATTCCAAGCATGAGTGATAATGAATTTTTCTTTTTAAAAAAACCCAAACAAACCCAAAACAAAACAAAGAAAAAACACTCAAGAGCTTTTCAAACTAACAAGTATTGTCTATAATGTAAATAGTTTAGAAATATGGTAATTAAATAATCTAAAAAACACTCTTACTCTGCTGTACATTTATAAACATAAATATTTACAAAAACTTTCTGCTTTGTTTTAAAGGATGAGGTTTGCAGTTTGTTAATGATCAGAGTCTTTTACTCATATTGATTCTTTGGTGTATTTGCCAATTTTTTTAAGGTTTATTAAAAGTGTCCAACCGTGAATTTTAAGGTAATGGAACTAGGCTACATAGGAGTCTATATTATGCACTGCTCCTTCCACATTCTAGTCTGAATGAAAAACAAACTTCAGTTTGTTCTTCAAAGTATTTGTGCACAACATTTAAAAGAATAATTAAAAAAAAAAAAGACCAGAATCCCCATTATTGAAATTTGGGTAGGATTAACAATGAATAATCACACTTCACTTGCACTCGAGCACACGTATAACTTCAGATAGTGAACGGGACTATCGGTAGGTTCGGAGACACACACGTGCTGCGGTGCTTTGCAGAATCAAGGTCAGAGAAACCAGCTACAAGAGATGGCTTAGCATTGTGAGAAAGGGCAAGGGTTTCCCTCCACCTTGGGGAGGGGAGAGAGAGGATAGGGTGAAAATTAATTTAAAAGAAAGGCTTTATTACTGGCCTGAAATGTAGGTGTGTTCCCTTTAAATGTCAGTTACTTAAAAGAAATAACCAAAAAACAAACCTCAAACAATAAATAATGGAATTACACATTTCTTCATTAAATAGCATTCTTGTTACCAACAGTCTTCCATAATTTTCTTCAGTCACAGCAACAGACAGAACAAATAATTTGCCTTAATATAGATTGCAACTAAAATATACTCTAGATTACCTTAGAAAATATTACTGTAAAAATTCAGTGGGGAAGGACATTGGCTTAGACCAATTTACAAATGTAGTGAACAATACTAAGTATTTTTTTAGAAAAAGAAAGCAATTTTTAGGTTCTGATCTCATGTCACAAAACTGAAGATTCATGCTTAAAACCTGCCAGTCAATTCTTAACGTCTGTCCTATTTCAGTACTGGAGAGCTTAAAGATCCCAACGCCTGATCTTTCTTGCTTCAATAGGAGCCGACAGACACCATCAGGCGCATTGGCTCACACGCACAGCCCACTCAGGCTCTCAGGTTCTCCCTGCTACAATGACACCAGCATTACTTACAACCTGGAGGAAGCACTATAAAGCTCCACTGCCTAGAGGTGACCACCACATGGTGTTAAGACTGGACATCCTTGCTCGCACGTGCTGCTGAGCCATCAACTTTTGGTCACTGCTCAAGCAGGCTGGACTTGAACCAATACAAGTTGGAGATAAAAAGGTTCAACATCCCATTAACAATCCTCTGAGCCATGAATCTCCAAAAATCACTTATTGTTTGGAAACCTGATGCAATGCCAGGCACAAGAGAGAGAGTTAATCCTCCTTGCTTGCCACAGTTCCGGTGCATCCATTAGCAGTGATAAGGTTCGTGCTCAAGGAACTGCGGTCCAGGGTTATAAGATATTAAAAGGAACTAGCGGAGTTAAATAACATGAGTATACCTGCTTCACCTTGCTTTTCATCTTTTTAATGTTAAATACTTTGAAAGTGACAGTGTTAAACTTAAAAGCCACCACTATTCCTTTCATCTCCCCGCCTCCATTGGTGTAATTGGTACAAAAGCACTCCTGAATCAGAGAGGCTCTTTGGGAGCCAGCAGGATGGCAAAACAAAAGTAGAGGACACTGGTGAGAACCTTATGACGACTCCATTATCCTTTGAAAACAGAGCGAAACAACTGCACATTTTGGCCCAATCTTTTTTCAATACCAAGAACTTTTTTTTTTTTTTTTTTTTTTATGATCAGAAACAAAACTCTTTAACAGATCTTTTTAATATTTAGTATGGAAAACACATTCAGTAGCCGAATTTCAGTACTCCTTTCAGTTGCTGCTTTCAGATTAATTGGAAACCCTTTAATGTTTTTGCAAAATTTAAACTTCCAATGTCTGTTCTTGTTAGTGCACATATTAAATGCATCTTAATAACTTATGTGCACTTCCCACTCTCCATCCTGAAACAAAGTGAATTTCAGAGCAACCAAAAAAAAAAAAAAATCCATCACTGCCTTTAAAATAAAAGTGTTTAGCCAATTTCTTTTCTTTTTTTTACATGGACATAATTTAGCTGAGAACCTGTAGATAAAAATCTCAACTGAAAGTGAAATAAAGCAGGTAATACATTCATGAAATTCAGGGAGTAATAACGAACAGCAACTGCCACATCACTTTAGTAATGTCACGTCAACACTACGGCGAGGCAGCAGTTCCTATTCTCACAAATAATGCACTGAGACTAAATGAAGAATAGTGGGGGGGGGGAAATCACACATAAAGGGAAGATACATCAGAAAGATTATTGCACAGGAGGCACTGTATGAGAAACAGAATACATTGGCTTCAAAAAAAAAAATCTAAATTTGTTTACTCTTAAGTTAATGTAAAAAATAGAGAGGCTATGCCTCTCTGTAGTGTACTGTCACTGTTAAAAATAGACTTACAAACAGCCGCCCATTTAACAGGGAAAGTCAGGAAAGAAGAGGGCCTGAATTTTATGGGCATCCCAACTACAGGAATTAGGAAAAGAATAATATAAAAAGAGCCAATGTATAGACCCTCAAATTGAATAGGGTAACTGCATTTTTTCCCTAATTTCCAAATCATATTCATACAGTACCCTAGGACATGTTGATTATCAACTCTTCCCTCTATCCTGCAAAAACATACACCCTGCCAGAGACAAGAGTCTCAGAGACAACAGGGCTCTGAAGGTCTTTCTATCAGTATCCTTTTGCAGGACTGGTGCCTTGATTTCCAAACTTTATTTTCTTGAATAATTGCTCAGCATGCCAATTCAAACCAACCGCTTCCCTTGAGAGGCTACCTTCCATCTCCACTGCAAGTCTGCATACTTAATGTGAAAACAAACAAACAAAAAGCCAACAGCAATTTTTAAAATGTAATATTGTATAGAAAGCTTGGACCTTGTAAACTTGGACCAAGAAACCAAAAATTAAGACCTTCTAGCGTGTGGTATAAAAAACCCAAGGAAGTGTATACCTGCCTTCTGACTTCACAGAAAAATCAGAATTTGCATAGGATATACTTTGTGCAAGGCAACAAGCCTCTTCAGTATCTGGAATATAACTAATCTTGCTCAGAGTTCTTCTCTTCATGGATATCAGATATCATCAAATTTGTGTTTTAAGTAGTCTTTCATGACCTTGGCAATGGGTAGTTCATCAAGTAGTTTTAGGTTTTGAAGGCCTATACACTGACGGATTTTAATTCGGCATAGATCTTGCAAGTTTCTGGGCTGTCCTGAAAAGACAAAAGGAACACATAAAAGTAAAAGTATGTTTAAAATGTGATCATTTAAGAGCTCATTTACTCAGTAAAATCACAGATGTTTGCTGTTTTCTAAGAGGCAGAGGGAAGGGAAAAATTACAAGAGAAAAAGGGTGGAAGTTAATACCTTCCTAACGAGTAACAACTCAATGAAATCAAGGGATGAATCCTAAAAACATTTTTACATACACATAATTTTACTGATCCCAGTGTAAAGTGACATTATCAATGTGAGGATTCCCACGAGGTGGCAACATACACTTAAGCATCGTAGAACAGCGCAATTTCTCCATTTAACTTTTTGTGGTTTTTTTTTCTATCCTTGTAACACCTGGGGAAAGAAAACCCTCAGTCTCGCTTCTTTTCAAACATTAAGAGAAAAACTTCTATGTTCAACTGTAACAGGACTATGCAGTTTCCTTAGAGAATTAAGCTTTATAAAAGTTATTCAAGTATCGTGTGGCAGAGTTAAAGATTGCTTTTTTCCCTTCAAAAGAAAAGACGAAGTCTTTAGGCTTTGGATGCAGACACCGCCTCGTCAAACAGAAAGAGACGAAAATATGAGTTAACCACTGTCCACAGAGGAAAAGGTTTACTGACATCACATGCACTTCAGAATTTCTGGCAAGGATTTTCCAAAATAATCGGTTCCCTTTCAAATTCGTTCTTAACAGGAAACTATTCAAACACCTTGACAAAGGCTCCCCCATGCAACATAACATAAAAAAGGTTAATCTAGCCTTCTATCTGAACGTACCCAGCAATGGATCCCAAGGAAGAAACAGAAAAACAGCAGAACAAGAGACATTGAGAAATCCTGTCCCAATATACCCTTCTAGCTTTCAGCACCGGTGCCTTTGGGCCTTCCTAAGCCAGCGATTGCACACAGATCTATGTCTTTAATAGCTGTGAACGGCCTGCCCTTTGTAAGTCTGTCTAATGTTTTTTGAACCCATTCATACTTTCAGTATCCAAAACATCCTGTGGCAACAAATTTCACAATGTAATTAGGCGTTCACTGGAAAACTACAAAGTGCTTTTATTTATTTTAGATCTGCTTCCTGATCACTTCGCTGCGTGCCTACCATTCTTTCAGTTACAAAAAAAAATAACGAATAATTGTTCTCATGCCAGTCATGATTTTACATACCTTTATATTAATCTCCATCCTCCACTCATGCTTGGTACCTCTTTCCAAAGCTGAAGACTATTTAATAACCTCCCACCACAGGAACCACTCCAAACCTCTGACCAAACTAGCTGCCTGCCTTTGTGCTTTTTCCTCATTCTGCTATCTCTTTTTTGAAATTATCCCAATAACACATTGTGCTAATCAGTATTTTGATCATCGACTTAACTGTGTCATGGCCTGGAAAAAAAAAAAAAAAAAAAGGCTTACACAGTTACGGCACCCGATGGCTGTTTGAGTCAAAATACTTGGTACCATGAACAACATAGGTGCTTATGCCGGTATCAAGATAATCTGTCACCAGCAGAGCAACTTACTGCAGTCTTCCATTATCTATATCATCGTTAATGGTAAAAGACAGTGCTTGCTTTTGCAAAGAAAGGCATGGCGATTTTATTGAGCTCACTACTTGAATCTATCCTTTCTTTAAAAAGCAGTACAAAACAACAAAAGTGACTTCAAATAACTTAGGTGGATGTTTCCAATTAGCTTTCCTGAGCTGCTACCAACTAAGCAGGACATTTTTGGAAGAGGAAACACCTTCCGTACAGGGCTCGATGCAGGCGGGCTTTGTGGTGGACAGTAGGATGCTGTCAGCTCACTGGGCACAAACCTGTTCTGAGGAGACGGGAGGGCTTTTGTCACCGGAGCCAGCCCCAGAGCTGACTTCGGAGCCCATCCCTTCTTCCATCCTCCTCCTAGTTCAGCAACAACCCTTCTATCAGCTAAATAGACATTGACTTTATGAGTTTATTAGACTTTCCTGGTAAGCAAAGAGTGAAAAGATTATGAAACTATTTCCTGTTTTCTACTCTGGGCATTTTGTACATGGTTTCAGTTACCCTTTATAGTGAGTTCCCCCTTTTTTCCCCCTGCGTGGATTTTTCTATAGAAATGGGCTGACAGACAGGTATACACTGGGATTTATCTTAAGCACTAAAATTATCCGAGGTAAGCTAGCAGAAGTAATGCATGAAAATAGTCTCAGCCTGTTTTTTAAGAAATTTGATTTGAAATTAAAGAACATGAAAATTTGAGTTTCCTTCAATTAAGTTTAAAATTCTTTTATTATACTTACCACCACAGTATTTAAATGTCAATTTATTTTTAATTATATCCTTCAGCCATGACTTAGAATATAGATCATTAGTTACTTTGTCCACTGGTGGTTTCTTCTTAGCAATTTTTTTTTTCCCCCCACCTGAAGGAATGAATTTATACAACTCGGACAACAACTGAATGCTCAAGCTTCAGGGAAATAAAAGTTACTTTTGGTAAGAAACCCAGCAGAGGAATCTTTACAGTGATAAAGAAATAGTTCTAATGCTTTAAATGTGAATGCAAACAGGGTTCAGAAAGGATGCACCTTTTCAAAAGTTAACTGCAAACAGCAGTGTTGGAGGGTATACAGGACTACAGATCTATCTGTGTATTTTCTGTAGTAGAGTACACAATAATACAGCTATGAGACACTGATTTCTGGTTTCAGAAATGAATGCCTTTTAATTAACATCCTATGGGTTTTTTGAGAACAAAATGGAACAGACAACTTAAAATACCCAGAAGAAATTGGTCATCAGTTAATTCAAAAAGACCTGATTATCAAGTGTATGACATTTTCCCCTGATAAGCCTAAAAATATTTCCTGGGAATGTGTTAACAATGGACATTTCCAGTGTTAAGCACCAGTTGCTACATCTAGTGGCTGTTAGTGTCTTAGGTCACGTCTTGCAAATTCCAGGCTTATTAATGCATTTGTGATTTATTAGAAACGGTGTCTAGAACACTTACTCATTCTTGGTTGCATCTGAATGAAAAAGAAAAAAAATAAAGGATTACAGACCAATGTCAGTGAACCTTGGTTTGGCAAATGAAAAATGTTATTAGTAATTTGGCAAAGTAAGACATGTTAAATGATGAATAAAGTCCTGTTTAAAAACAATTAGGAAGTAGCAACTTTGGTTATATCCTGCATCACAAGTTTGGAAAGTTATTTAGACAAATAAGCTAGAAAGGAAGAGAATTAAAA